>NC_085137.1:225739500-226102000 GCF_035046485.1 Aedes albopictus | reverse complement strand
CATACAAAATTTTAAATTTGTATGAACCGTAGACATTGACTAGGATTCTCGTCTCGCTCAAGAGGGTTTTGCACAAAGGAAAGGTTTTGGGGGTAAAAACCCCCAATGCCAATATTCCATGCACCAGGCACCCTTCAGCCCTTTGCAAAGTTAGGAAAACTCCTTGTCGTCTTTTCTGTGCACTGGCCAGGACGGGTCGAAAAGGAATTCCATTGTCTGTATTTCTAATATTAATTTTAATTGTGTGGCAATCATAAAGATACGCCATGCCCAGGGGCTCGAGTGAATTTCTTACTGTAAAAACAAAACTGGATCATAAACAGATTCGATCTCACTGTCTTCGTACCAGCAATCCTAATCCCTAATTCATAAACAGATAGGCATGCTGAACGAGCTCTAATCCAGCGTAACCTGGCGTAACACCTTGGAAGGGTAATTAACGGAGAGCTTTTCCGAAAGAAGTATTAAGATAAAACATGCAAATTTCGGCAATTAAACTACTATAAAATGTACTTCCATCTCTATTTTGATCCAGTTATCGAATGGGTGCTGTAGCACTGTTTTAAACAAGATAAAAAATATATGATTGACATGTTTTTCCCCAAATACTTACGAATTGGACGCTCGAAATGCACTGCCACCAGGGGGCTCAGATAGCCTTCGGAGTTCTCATACGGGTAGTAGTAGCCGGGGAAACCACGGCGTGGGTAATACTTGATTGGTCCGACATTTTCGATATCGGCGGGATTCTCGCCTTCACACGACACCCAAACGGTGTTCATCTACGGAGGAAAAAGTTCGAAAGAAGATTATTTGGCACGAAACATAAAGACGTCATCGCCTCTTACGGTGTGCTTCTCCTTGTCGTCGACGGTCTTGATGTACTCCTGGAGGTCCTTGGGCATGTTTCCGGGCAGGTTGGCGGAGTCGTTGAAGAATTCCGGGATCCATCCGTAGATCTTGTTCAGCTTCAGGAATATGCAGGGAGCGCTCTTGTGGTAGTTGTAGTGGTTCTCCAGGGTGCAGGGGCCGTACTGCTTGATGTCCACGTCGCACACGGTCCTTGGCGGTGGCAGATGGGTGTAATCACAGTTGTAGATGTTCTGTCCTCGGCCGGAAATCTGACCGGGTGTTCTGTAGTCTGCGGTGGAGAATATTTGTTAGCGCATTTTATCACATTCATACGTGTGGGATCATGTATTATGACGGCATTGTTCAACATCGCCGAAGAGGTTATTAATAGCAGAAGATCATATTCTCCGTCGTCGGGCGTGCCGTGCCAAGTGAAACCCGTCGTTGGCAAGGGTAACCTTTTCCACACATTCAGGAGCGGCTCACATGATCTGCCAAATTTGCACGACATCACGAGAGTGAAGTGACACCGTAATGGTATGTATCATAAACAATACGAAAATAGCATCTACATCTGGCACGTCTCCATTGGTCCATTATTTTATTAATTAGAAGTGAGGAATGGATTCCCACTAGTTAGGGGGATCGGTTTGAAATGCACGATTGGCGTAAAAGATCAATGTTATCCTTATAATGAACATTTTTGGAAAATATTTTTCAATCGCTACAACATTTGTGGATAAATTGAAGTATTGAAATACCGTCGTTGGGGGTGAGAATGGGTCAAAAATGCATACTTCCACAGTCATTGTTCAATAACTTTTGCTTCTTTGCATGAAAAAGTCCTTTGGTCACTGGAATGTGATCTTTGATAATGCATGCACAAATGATAAAAAAAAATTGGAGTTCGTCAATTTTCCTTAAAACTACAAATGCATGAAAATTGACCCATTCTCATCCCTTCTAGGGAGTGAGAATGGGTCAAGGGAACCAAATTTGTTCCGCGTTGACAACAAAGCAAGTTTATAAAGTTCTGGTTAAGGATGATACTACTTATCAATAATATATTACGTGATGGCTATGAGTTTGAGATTCTAAAAAATATCAATCCATCCACCTAAAAATGTGATGTTTCATCAAGCCCTAAAAGTGGCATTTTAAAAAGGCCATATTTTCATATTCATTTCGATGATTTTTCAAACATTACCTAATTGCTCTAGATACCTATTTTTTGATAGAAACTGTTGGTAACTACGAGGATTACAACATAAAATTGATTCGATATTTGCAATATTTAATGAGATATTTTAGATAATGTTTGGACCCGATGTCGCCCCTCTGTCTGACCCATTGTCACCCCAACGACGATATTCAATCAACGAGTTTATGATTCACAGCCAGCCCAATTTAAGCTTGTTCAAAAAATCGGTTTTGCTTCACACCGCTATATATAAACAGATTGTATGCTTTGCTTTCCCAAAATTTGAGCTGAGTTGGTTTAAAATTGAGAGTGCACACGCCCTTCAAAGTTTGTATGGATGTACTACGTTTTTCATTCAATTGACCGTAGTATTTTCCCAAGCGCCCTAGAGTATAAGTTGACCGTTGATACTCTCATCCTACTCCATCAGCTACTATTTTGCCGAAGACTACATTCAAATCGGACGCCTCATTGATTAGTATCGATTTTTATCCAACTGGAGAACCTTTAACAATGATCGTTCAGCTTCCAGGCAGGCAACATTGCTGCACATGGCGCCAAAGATAGTAGACAGAAATCATGGCAACATTGTTTCAAGACAAATTGCAGTGATGCCCATCGAATAGTGTTATACATACCATCATGATCAAAGATTTTCATTCTGGATAAAAATCGATAACTAATTAATAAGACGTCCCCGTTCAAGGACTTCGGCAAAGTTGTAGCTAATAGAGTAGCCTAGGAATACCCCCAAGTAACACAGAAAACATCTTTGAAAATAAAAAAAATAAAAAAATGTTTTATAAACGTACTATTAGAGGATTGAAAAACATCAAGTGTTATTTTTAAGCTTCATTTCTGTTTATTTATTTATTTGACAACACCAACAGACAATAATGGTCCCAATGGTTGAATAAAACTTAAACTAGACAAATACATTTGTACAAAAAAAAACATGAAAAGTTAGTTACTAATCGTTATCCGAACTAGAGAAAAAAGAGAAAAAGCTACGACGAACATTTTCACGACTTAAATTAAAATCAAACACTGATGCCACCCTGTTGAAAGTTCGCTGAATGCCCAATAGTGCGCTGTTTAGCTGTTAGCTGCTGATTTCTGGCAAAACAATATCTTTGGCTGTAAAGCTTGAAAAAATATGTAAAATATCCAGATATACAACACCAATTACCATCTAATATTGACAGTAACCAATGTTTACGTTTTAATTCGCAGTTTGTTGATTAACCATGCTGCTGACATGCTGCAGTTACTCGTTATCTGTTTCACTTCAAAGGCTACCCCATACTCCAAATGTGGCGGGGATAAATGCGCCTACATAAAATATGAAATCCTCAGTGAAAAATTAAAAAAATAACAAAATTTACTATGTAATTCAGCATGTAAAAACTGATCCCAAGCCGTTTGGGGGGGTACCAGTCAAGCTTCAACGGCTCCAACAGCTGAGCTCCCAGGAAAAGCTAGCATCCTTCTCGCCTCCAAGTTGTTCTGAAAGCAGCGGCCGTGATTACCATCCCTGCCCAAACAGGGTTAACACACACAAATCAGGGAAGCATCCGGCCAGAGCCCTAGGCGTTTTAGTTTATAAGTAATGCCAAACAGCAGCCAGAACCGAATCACAAAAAAATTCGCCAACAATGTTCACCATGTTTCCGTCCCGATCTGATATGGTGTTTCTCCGGGCTGCCGGCCGGCCCGTTCTGCAAGCTCACAGGCTGTTCCAAACATGGTCTAATTGGCTGCGTAATTGTGAATCGTACACTGTACACGTAACTAATTATTCTACTCTGTACACATTTCACTGAAATTTTACTGAATTCAGAACAACTATGAGCATCCAATGTTGACTCGTCATTTGTATTAATTTTGTCTGACAGAATGACAGATCAACCAAATAGCTGTAATATAGTTATTTTGGAGTTATAATGATTGTCACAAAACAAACAAATAAGTGAGGATGTTGAAAATACGTTATTCAAGGCGCCATTCACCGTGGGGGCTCCATTCACCGTGTGCCTTCGAATATTTTTTCATTATTTCCATATTATGATTGAATGATATGACAATTTTCCTTCAATTTCACCAATACAACACTAATGCATTGTTTCCATGTCAAAATGCTCATTAGAAACATTTAAAAGTATCATTTTAACACTAAAGTGTGTTTACATGAAGCGGGATTCTGCTCGTTCACTGCATTCATAGTATAAAAACGAAAATTGCGCTAAGGTGATTTAAGCGATAAACTAAATGTAGTAACGTTTTTATTCCACCAAGAAGCAATTAAATTCACATATCAGGTATGTATTTTGCATTACCGAAGTAAGTTCAACAAGAAAGTACGATTACTCATACTTTTTAATTGAAACAAAAATGCACGGTGAATGGGTACCCTATAAATCAATGGTCTCCATTCACCGTGCCCCATATTGTCCCATATATCTAGAAAAAATCGAAAATTTGAACATTCGTTTTTCTAATAAAATCTTGCAAGTTATTACTTGAAATGAATTTAAACGAAGAAAATTCCCTTGGCTGGGTTGTTTAGATCATTTTTGAACAAAGTAGAATAAAATTTCTTATACACGGTGAATGGGTCCCTACTACCACGGTGAATGGTGACCTACCACGGAATTAGCAACCCTACTACCCTTTACTAATTGTACTATATCACCAAATTTTGTGAAAAATTTTCTACTTCTGTGGATTTTGCTTTAATTTTAACCTAAAATGAAGGCAATTAAAAGCGGCACTAACAATGTTTATAAGACTGGTGTCAAATGACAGCCCTTATTTGCCCCGAATCCTCTTAGATCCACGGTGAATGGTGCCTTGACGGTATTATAAATGTAATAACATGCTCATGTTGTAGAGTGGCTCGGCAGATGTTATTTTGAAGAAATTTGAACTTGTTCTGAATCAAAATAAACGAATTGTGTGTTCTGCTCCTCTTCATTTTAATAGAAAAATGATTGAAATTACAGTGCTGAAAAAAAATATGAGTACATGAACAAAAATATGAAACGGAATGACATATTTGTTTTCCTTAATGTGTTTATTCGTCGTTGAAAAAATACTTTCTAAATTTAATAAATCTTGGCTATGACCCATTAGAAGTCTATTCCGGGTCAAGGGTTCAGTTTTATTTATGATTAAAATTTCCAATAGTATTAACAATATTTTGAACAGCACTGTAAACTTCATGAACAATCTGCCATATTGCTTTTTTCGTCTGGATTATAAAAAAAATCAGCAAAACAGAATCGTATGGCTGATCAATGTTACGTTATTTATTTCAATACAATGGCGCGTGAATTATGAGTGACTATAATTATATGTTTCACCATAAATCTTGAAGCACCAGTAAATTACCATATTACCATAGATGTTGCTATTACTACTGCATCTATCCTATTTGTTTATTTTTTCCAAATATTTAGACATCATCGACTCCATCTCTCGCGAAGCAGTTCATGTTGAAGTAGCTTCTTGCATTCATTCGGAAAAAGAATATTTGTTTTGCTTTTTTTTGTTCTGCTTTTGAAGTTGTTTCGCTTTGCATACAGTCAGGTTTCCAGAGAGACTGGATATATGGTATATATTTGGCACCTTCAAGTTATTTAACTTTCAAATAGCTTAATTACAACAATTTAAATGGTACGCACGATAACAGCTTTCTATACATTTTTATTACCGGAAAATATCTGAATTTCAACTCATAAATGAAATTGTGTTATATGTGTTATACGCAAGTTTTATAACTGACAAAGAACTCAATTTCACCTGATCAATATTAGAGAGTTGGTTCGGACGTATATTTGGAGTATTATTAGTGTATTAGGATACATCCTAAATAACTTGTAAGATGTTTTATAAGCCGCCATTTTTTTGCGCTGTTTTGCTTATATAAGTGTTCAATATTAAGTTAATAATACAGGAAATGAACAACCGACTAAGTATGAAACGTGAATTTTAAACTATTATAATACTAGTTGTGTTACTTGGGCCAAGATTTAACTTACAACCTAGGGCACTTGGGGAAATGCTACGGTCATTTGAATGAAAAACGTCTTTTTCCCATAGTAATTCCCATACAAACTTTGAAGGGCTTCCCAGGTAACAATTTGATGCTGTACAAACGTTTTTGCAACTATTTTAAATCAGCCTTAATTTGAACAAAAGCTGAGAACAAGAGTTACAATCCTTTATTCAGCTCCTTAACATTTAATTTTGGTGATTTTTTTCAACCTTTAGCTGTTAATAAAGACACTTACGTGAGCCTGTTTTTACCATTAACAGCTTCTATTTCCAGAAGAGATGTTTCGGAATGTATAAAATAAACTGTGGAAAAACTGGGAATTGAACCCAGACCTCTTGGTTTATAGTCACTCACCTTCCCAGGTAACAATTTGATACTGTACAAACGTTTCTCCTACTATTTTAAGTCAGCCTTCATTTGAACAAAAGCTGAGCACAAGAGGTACAATCTTTTATTCAGCTCCTAAACAAATTTTGGTGATTTTATTCAACCTTTAGCTGGTTTGAGGTTCATTAGATGGCTGATTCAAGGCTTAATATGCGCCTAATCAGTAATCAATTAATTTTATTAATTTAAAATAAAATAAAAATACTTTCGTGAGTCTATTTTTATCATTAGCTGCGTCTATTTTCAGCGAGATGTTTATGAATGTATAAATTAATCTGTGGAAAAACTGGGAATTGAACTCGGATCTTCTGTTTTACAGTCACTCAGCAACTACACCACACACACGCTTGTATACATATCCTCGAAAACAAGAGCATTTATTGTTGTGCCTGAATAGTCAAGAACATAAGTTGAACTAAGTCTGTATTGAGGCTGAAGAAGCGATGTGGACTTTACAAAAACATGCTAGGGCCAGCTGTCAAAAAATATTTGATTAAAGGTTTAACAACACATGATTAATTCTGCATGCTGGTGTATATTTTAAAGCTGTTTACCCAGGTGAATAATATTCTGTTCTACTTTTTACTCAGCCATCTATGTATTGCTGATTAAAGAGGTTGAACAAGCCATACTTCAGACCAATATTCAGCTGTCATTGTGTTTAGCCATTGACACCATTAACCAGCTATTGTTCAGCTAATACTTCCACTGTTCAGAATTCATTGTTACTTGGGTTAGCACCTACACCACACACAATTGTATACGTATCCTCGAAAATAAGAGCATTACTTCCCGAGCAGGAATGATTAATTGACACATAACTGAAGCATACCAAAGTCAGGTGTCATACCAAGACAAGGTATTGGTCGGTTATCCAGGTATTGAAAATAACTTATCTTGATTTATCGACTGTAAAGTTTTCTATGAAATATGGTTTGGCTTGCAGTCTCTCAAATCAAAAGGAAACAGAGGTTATCTATTTTCCATTTGAGAGACTGCAAGCCAAACCATATTTGATAGAGAATAACTTATTTTGGTATTTTGTAGGTATTGATAAAATACCTCTACGAGGTATTGGTTTGGTGTTGAGGACTGCTTGAGGTATTAAAATCACCGATTATTATTTTAGTATTGCCATACCTGAAGTCATTATTCACGCGTTATTCACAGAATACACACCAGTTATTATTTAAGGTATTTTACCTCTTATGCAGGGCTATCTAATACCTCATTGAGGTTGTAGGTTAGGGTGGCCCACACTTATATGAAAAACAAAAATTTCGAAAAATACCAAGTCTTACCTCCTAAATCAGTTGTTTAGGACTCCCAGAAGCTACGTTCAAAATTTGAGCAAAATCAGTTGAGCCTAGGGGGCGCTCAAAACGCTTGAAGTTTGTATGGGAAAACTTGGCCAAATGTATGCTGAAATTTTAAGTTTTCGAATTATGCCGCTAGGTGGCGCTGTAAGCGTTCAATAAATAAACCCTTTGCTATTATTGTAGGTGAATATATACCAAAGAACTTTGTCGAAGACCGCGAAGTGATCCGACGGCTGTGAAAAAAGTTATACCCTAGGCAAAGTGTGGCAAAGTATTGAGATTTCATTATTGATATTATTCCTTTACATGTATTGGAAAAACAACAATAAAGTTTATCCTCACTTTACCTAGGGTATAACTTATTTTACAGACGTTGGATCACTTTGCGGTCTTCGACAAAGTTGTTTGGCATTTAGTCACCTACAATAACACCAAAAGGTTTGATTATTGATCGCTTACAGCGCCACCGAGCGGCAAAATTCGAAAACTTAAAATATCTGCATACATTTGGCCAAGTTTTCCCATATAAATTTCAAGCGTTTTGAGCGCCCCCTTAGGCTCATCCGATTTTGCTCAAATTTTGAACGTAGCTTCTGGGAGTCCAAAACTTCTAATTTAGGAGGTAAGACTTACATTTTTCGAAATTTTTGTTTTTCATATAAGTGTGGGCCACCTTATGCATTTTTTTTACCTGTATTAACGAGATTTTTAGCCCTGGGCTAGTTCATCTCGGGACCCACGCTTTACTTCCCTTCCGAAGGAAGAACTCACATTTTGCGAGTTTGTCGGGAGTGGGATTCGATCCCAGGTCCTCGGCGTGAAAGTCGCGTGCTTTAACCATCACACCAGGTCCGCTCCACACACTTTATTGTAGGTATTCGGTTTTCCATACCTCAGTTAGGTATTCTTCAGTTATTTTGAATAAAGGCTGAACAACAGATTATTAATTCTGCCTGTTGGTGTATACTTTAAAGCTGGTTAGACAGATGAAAAATGTTCTATTCAACTTGATATTCAGCCATCTATGTATTGCTGATTAAAGAACCATACTCCAGACCAATATTCAGCAATCATTGTGTTCAGCCACTGCCACCATTACCCAGCCACTGTTCTGCTAATACTCTCACTGATCAGCATTCATTGTTACTTGGGTTGTGCACTCACAATTTTCAATCAAATCAGCTAAATTTTTTGGAGATGGCTTAGAATCTGATTACGAATTGAATAAGCGGTGTGGAGCAAAAACGTTTTTTTTTTAAATCACGCCTCTGCCCATTGCAAAAGTTAGGTGAAAAATATTGCTAAACAAATAACATCAACAACATTTTCAGATATAAGCAACCTTTATTTGAATTGAGAAGTTCGCGTCCACGCGATTCGTGCATTGATCTGGAAATGCCAAGGGAAAAGCTTTATTTGTAAACTATACACTGCGTTATTGCATCTTAGTGGAAGTAATTTCAATTTATCGACATTTTACCGCTTCTAATTATGTCCCCGGAAACAAATTTGTACCGGGTCCAAGCGAGGACATTTTTCAAATGCGATACATTCGATTTCCAATGCGGAACGAATCGGTGAATACCTATACGTACGTCGTACATACATACTGCAGTAATTGAGCGTTGCGAGGAAAAGTCACGAGGCACGAGAGTGCCTTCCGAAAACCGTGTTTGATTTATGGCATAGCAAAAACAACATCACATCTCTCTGCTGATCTTACCTTGGAGGAAGTCGTCCAGTGCATCAGTCCATTGCTTGTAGTTTTTCTCTTCGGTGCCCTTGTACCAGATGAGCGTACTTTCGACGTTGTCTTCTGACGGGAGTGGACGGAAACCCAGGCCTGGAAAAAAGAAGAAAAATAAATTGTTTGATTAATCATCATTACAAAATTGCTCAAACTAAATACTGTCATTATTATAGGCATAAACACAATGCATAATTTGTATGATTTTGCGAATGTTAATCCGTTTTCAAAACTAGATACGGATTGCAAATTTCTTATCGTTAAATTGTAAACTTTTCGAAATTTCTCTAGAATTTTAAAAAAATAATCTCAGACGTTTCAGAACGACCTTCCTGTCTACCTCGCTGACCTGGAACAATTTAGTTAGGTGCAAAAAGTTAGGTGTCATTTTCAAAACATTAAATCAGAATCATCGCGATTCGCACTAGGGCAGATCCGGTAAGCCTCAACAGTAACCGAAAATCAGTTCATCGATGCCATCCATTTCAAGTTCATACAGTTCGTCATCGCCGGTAACGCCGCCGCCTAATCGCAAAATGAACCAGTTTAATCATCAACTTCCCGCCATTATGCAATCACTCTATGAATGACCGCACGATCTGGAACCACACAGTCAGTGCCGGCCCCAGAATAGATGAATGAATGCATAAGTTTGAACTTCTCGCCGAGATATCCATACACCGACGTATAAATGTTGCGTTCGCATCCAGAGCACTACTCTGGAGTCGCCGCGCCGCCACGCCGATGCGATGCGCTAGATGATATCTATCCGCAGATCACCCGGGGGCGGTCGGTCGGCCGGCCGGCAGTGTAAGCATTATAATGACCCAATTTACAACCGTTTCTCGAAATTGATACGGCGGCCATAGACGGACGCGCTCCTGATGAATGCCCGGATGAGCATTTAACGTCATTCCCACGCCGGGTGATTTATCTCGGGCTGTTACTGGGTCGGTAAGTCGCGGTTGATTGACGGATTTACTTGCGAAGTGCTGTCGATCTGTGTCTGTATGTTTCCAAGGGCAGATTTTTATGGAGAAAACTGAAGACTCGACGTGTTGCTTGACTATGATGGCAGAGCAGTGGCACAGTCGATTGCGTGGATTTGATGCGAAAATGAAACTCAAGATTCATAAAGGTTAATTAACCTGTAGTAGAGCTGAAATGCGAAGTAGATCATGTTTCTGGTTTGCAAGTGTCTGCAAAGCTAAGTACGGAGCAAATGAATGTATACTAGTGTGGGTCATCGTTTATATGGAAAAATGAAAAATTCAATGGTATACCATCAGATCAAAGCTTTTTTGATCCCATTTCAGGACCCAAATAAGTGTGCAAATTTTGGGCACGATCGGTTATGTCTACGTTTTGCGCATCGCGTTTGAAGTTTGTATGGGATTTTACATGGAAAAACACACTTTTTGCATTTCTCTCATAACAAGCCCGAATTTTTCTAAAACCGTGTAACCGATAAAGGGAAAACATAGCCTAGGGTGTTCTGAAAAACTTTGTCGGGGACCGCGAAGTGATCTGATGCTTATGAAAAAAGTTATAGCGTTGGCATTGCTTGGCGAATCAGCATGATTTTGTTGCTATTGTTATTCCTTTACATGTTAAAACATAAACACATGCATGCGGTTCGTTGGTTGTAACTTATTTCACAAGCATCGGATCGCTTTGCGGTCTTCAACAAAGATTTACAGAACATCGTAGGCTATCATTTTACAGTATCGATTTAAAAGTTTCAGACAAACTTTTTCAACTTATGGCTAAAATGCACAAAAGTATGTTTTCCCATACAAAATCCCATACAAATTTCAATTGCAATGCGCAAAGTGTAGACTCAACTGATCGTGCTCAAATTTTGCACAGATACTCAGGACCCGAAACGGAACCCAAAAAGCTTTGATCTGACAAAACGGTTCCGATGACCCACACTAATGTATACTCTTCTACAATTATACAGCTCGAGCTACATGATTAGGTTTCACTGATATCACAATGGGTAAAAAGTACTTACAACTCAAGGATGCCAGCGCCCCTACAGTCATAGCTGTAAAGGCGTGGGTATTCAGTATGACCATGCTGAGGATGACAGATTCGATTCCCGGTCAGTCCAGGAAATTTCCTTGACTCTTTGAATTCAGAATATCTTCGTGCCTGCCACCCGATATACACATGCAAAATGGTCATTGGCAGACAAAAGAGGCACAAAACAAGCAACAAAGAAGGTGCGACGATTACTCTTTATCCCTACTGGTGGCAGATAATGACATGATCTCGATTTTTTTTGTTGCAGACAAAACGGAAGCTGAATTTGTTGCGTATTTTTCAACTCGTGATTAATCAATTATTACTAACCCAAAGTCGAATCTGTTTGATGATAGAGCTTCACCAGAGTTGCAGTGTTTACCGACTCTACGTTACCGTTCAAAAATCGCAATGCAAGGCTTAAAAATCTCTAAACTCATGGTGTACGATGTTAATCCCATTATTTTCAAGTTGGGACAAACTTATGTCGCATAGGTTGTTTTGTCGCAACAAATACAGGTTGCGACATTGTCATTATTGTTGCGCGATGGTTGGATTTTGATTCACTGTTGGCAGATGAAGCTCTCTTAAAGCAGCAGGGACAGGAGTCCAGGGACTTGACGATCACCCCCCTCCCTTCCTTCTGCGAGTCAGCTGGGAGCCTAGGATTCTTCTCTAAGAGATGGATATCATAACTGTGTTGATCTACCACCTTTAGCGCCAAGGGTGACAGAGCACCGGGGCTTGACAAAAAAAAAAAAGGCTTGAGCAATCCATCTCAAGCGCAGTAAGCCTAGGCGTGGCGAAAGCCCAGCAGTGAGCTCTGCTGGGCCTCTTCAGAAACTCCACAGATCCGGAAGCAACTCAGTACAAGCCACATGGCACCGTTTCCAAAGTGTCACAGCCCAGCTAGGAGTGCCTCGGGCAGATCAGGAACGATACCAATAAGTCCCTGATTACGGCATACTAGTCTTCCTTTGTAATTGATAACTGAGACGGTACACGCTTAGGTAACTACGTACAAGAGAGCTGGTAGCGACGGCATTCTATCCTCTTACCCAAGCAGCACACAAGTCACAAAGAAGTGTAGACAGCGCAGGTTTTTGGTTGTACAGGAGTTACATTCATGTAATGCTAACTCAAAGGCAGAATAACTTGAAAATTACTCGTGTCTAAAAAAAACTGCGCTGTAAACACTTCTTTGTGACTTGTGTGCTGCTTGGGTAGCAAGGTCGGGTGACACTGAATAGAAACGGTGGATGGGCTAATGTCGGCGCTGTTTTCGGTTCCATAATACCGTGGTGTGGCCTTAAAGTACGTTCCTGATCTGTGCCCAACTTGGGCAACTAACTGAATGGAAGTAGGTTCAGATTTACCCTCCTGATAAACGCTGATCCGGCTCTGAGCCCAGTCCCCATAAGGGCCTGCTTACATAGATAACCACCAGAATCATTGGCGACTACTTCATTTGAAAGTCTCTTTAAGTCTATTTAATAAAGATAATAAAAAATAGGGCCCATATAGCCGAGGCGGTAAACGCACGGCTATTCAGCATGACCATGCTGAGGGTGACGGGTTCGATTCCCGGTCGGTCCAGGATCTTTTCGTAAAGGAAATTTCCTTGGGCATAGAGTATCTTCGTGCCTGCCACACGATATACACATGCAAAATGGTCATTGGCAGAGGAAGCTATCAGTTAATAACTGTGGAAGTGCTCATAGAACACTAAGCTGAGAAGCAGGCTTTGTCCCAGTGAGGACGTTACGCCAAGAAGAAGAAGAAGAAGAAGAAGAAGAAGAAGAAGAAGAAGAAGAAAAAGAAGAAAAAAAAATACTTCATTTGCAGTGAGGGATAGCGGCTCTAAAGGAAACCAACAGAAATGATAACCAATCCATGAGCAACAACAACAACAATGTGGTCGAGAGTTGAGAGGCAGAAGCAATGGCGTTAAACCCGTTCGCGCGAGGAGGACTGGCGCAACTCCCAAGTAACATTTTGAGTTTTATTTATCGTTTTCTATAAGCAGTTTTCATGGCAAATTTTATAAAACTGCTAATAAAACTAACATTTCCATCACAACCTTCTGATAACCGCTATAAGAACGTATTCCGACCAAATGGACCACTCCTATAGAGGTTAATAAATCAACATTTAAAGGAACAATAAGTCCACAATAAAACTTTCATGTTTCTCATTTCTGCTCGAAAAAGTTTGACATCCAGTTTCGTTCTGACCGTGCGAGAAAGGTAAACAATCTACTCTCGGAATCGTAACCATCATGGAACTGAATTTTAATGAAGAGTAGAAGTTGTTTGTTGGAAAATGTGTAACTTTGTGACGATTGTTACATCAATTCAGTGAAGGCGAGAGAAATTTTACCGTGCATGTTGCGATAACAAATGCATATAATTAACGCGCCATTCAAACAGTGCAGTTTTTGGCAAAAAAATGTTTATAAAGTAAAAACAAAGTGTCGGATTTTTTCACGTTTTCCTCCAGAAATAACTTACCGGTATCGATAACAACCCTGCCCCTCATCAAAAGCGTCATATCATCAAGGTATGTACTATTTTATTGTGTTTATCGATTTTGCGTTGTGAATAAGTGATACATTTCAATATGGCAGCAGCTGCCTCCCGAAAAAAAATAATGCGTACGACAATAAAGCTTCTATCTCTTCGTCACAACCGCAATAAGTGAAACTGATCATGCCATTACCATATTAAATTCACAATAAATCTATCTGTGGATTTCGCGCTCAGATAGATCATGAACAGCATTTCACTATGGTCGGC
This sequence comes from Aedes albopictus, assembly GCF_035046485.1. Lineage (NCBI taxonomy): Eukaryota > Metazoa > Arthropoda > Insecta > Diptera > Culicidae > Aedes > Aedes albopictus. Next base: position 226,087,614 of record NC_085137.1, on the reverse strand, counting down.
TATGGTTGGTCAAAAAAATTCAATGAAATAAATAAACAAATACCAGTGGTGCTTATTTAATTGGAAGAATATTTTTTCAATATAGAGTTCTGAGATCAGCGTAATGAGTCCATTATTTGATTAAAAATATAATGCATTTTAGCCGTGATTATGGTTGTTCATGGTTTTGGCCACATAATATGACATAATGCATATCAGCCATGATATGCAGCCATTGTTTATTTTTTAGTACCCTTGACGACTGCAATACAATCATTCATAAATCAAATTGGGTGCACCGTTGGAAAGTTTTGTGATGATTTTATTGACACTTCATAGAACGCTTCTAGAGTCAAATAAAACTTCAGCCGATGGCGTTGTTGGTGGCCGTAATAAACCTCTAATAAAACCAAAATAAATCCAAAGAGCTCTGAAAATGTTACTTGGGCAATGATTTCCAATTGGATTCACCAAATGCTCAAAAACCGATATCTCTTCTCGACATTGCGTCTAGCAGGGATTAGGAAATTGAGTGTTTGTGGATGCCCCCAAGGGGGAGTCTTATCACCGCTTTTATGGAATCTCGTAGCAGATACGCTATTGAGGCAACTCAATAATAGCGGTTTTCCTACTTATGGTTTTGCCGACGACTACCTAACATTGTTAGTTAGTATGTGCATCAGCACCCTTTTCGACCTGATGCAAAACGCCCTTCAGATAGTTGAGGGCTGGTGTCGCCAATATGGCCTTTCGGTTAATCCGAGTAAAACTTCTATTATTATTATTATTGTCTTTATTAATGAGGTTTTCAACCCTTGGTTGGTTCGCCTCAAGAAAATAAAAGTATTTTTACAGAGTTGATAACATTGTATGTGGTATAGAATGGGATTGAAAAAAAAAAGAAGTGGCCAGAAGGGCCTATTTTTTTTTTTTTTTTTTTTTTTTTTTTTTTTTTTTTTTTTTTTTTTTTTTTTTTTTTTTTTTTTTTTTTTTTTGGATGTGGTATAGAATAAGCTTAATTTTTTTTTTCAATGTATAAATCTGTCAATTCTGGCTATTGTTTCTTCTAATCCTAAAGGTTTGTCTCTTGAATGGTTTGCTGTCTTCGTGTCCTTATCTTCGTCCGTTTCCATGCCAAAAGTCGATTTCCGTCAATCCGTGTATCCGCCGCACCCTACCGAGTTCAGGTCCCAATTGGGACCCTCACTCGGTGGGTTTGGAGGAGTTATTGCTGTGTGTTGGGAGATTAGATTTGTGTGAATAAACCAGCATCTTTTAAAAAGCAAATTAGTATGGTCTCACCTGCTTCATCATTATTGAGTGCATTTCGAATGCTTCCTATTTGGTAATGTGTCCTGAGTTGTTCCAGTGTTGGACACTCGCAAATCATGTGTTCCACTGAGTTGAAGACTCCACACGTCTCGCAAGTCTTCCGAAAAGAAGTACCTCCAGTGTAATCGTGTGAAGTCCTGGTGTGGCCTGTACGGAGACGGGATAGTACAACCTGTTCTCTTCTAGTCTGCCTATCTTCCCAGGCATCCGTGGTTCCTTTTATTTTTCGGATGAATAGGGAGCGGTTTGTCCTCCATTCCTCAGCCCAAGAGTTTTGAACTGTGGTCTTCACCCAATGTTTTGCGTCCGCACCGGGTACTCCTCGCGTAAGACGACGACTCGTTCGGCCAAGATTGGCGAGAGCATCTGCTTTCTCATTCCCGGGAATCCCGGTGTGGCCCGGGATCCAGGTTAATGTGACATTTTTTGTTTCGTCGTCGATGAGGTCTTGAGCGGCCTGGATCCAAGGATGATTTGCTCTGGAAGACTCCAGGGCTAGTAAAGTGCTAGCAGAATCTGTGGCTATTAAAACAGGTCTTTCAAATGGTCTTGATATTGCTACCAATAGGGCCGCCGCCTCGGCGGTGAAAACAGAGCATTGGTCAGCCAGGCTACGATGTTCCTGGAATCCCGTGCCATGTACTCCAATTCCTACTTTTCCAGCCGCCTTAGATCCGTCGGAGTATATTATCTCGGAATGAGGGTACCGGGTCCTTAGCCGTTCAAGAAACAGTGCTCGTGCTATAATTGGATTACCACCCTTGCGAAAATGATTCTCAATTTTTCTGTCGATTTTAGGAGATCTGGCCTGCCAGCTCCTAGGTCCGTTGCGGTGGAGTTCTACCACCGGGGGAAGGGTGGCATCGGCCACAGAGGTCAGGATTCGATTGGCTTCACTGGCGATGAAGGCCACCGATCCATCATCCTTGGTGTGTTCCAAAAAGCTTATTGCCCGGTTACAAACTGCAATAGCAGTTTTGTATCTGAAGGGAAGGACCCCAGACTCTACAACGACCGCATTAGCGGGTGTTGACGGGAGCAGGCCCGCTATTGACCTAATGGTATGGTATTATTGTATATTGGCTCCAACTGTTGAACTAGTTGGTCGAAGGCGCGGCAGGTTATTTCAATACCATAGAAAAGGCGACTGCACACGATCGCGTTTGCAACTCTTTTCCGAATTGATCTGTCGTTTATGGTACATCTGTTTGAGATAACCTTCATGAGATTGACGCGGCTTTTACACTTTTTCTTTGTAATTTCGAAATGCTTTTTAAAACTTAGGTTTCGGTCCAATGTTATCCCGAGTACATTTATTGCTTTTTTCGTAGGGATTGGTTTGCCATGGATGGTGATAGGTTTTCGGGGGGGGATATGGCTACTAGAGCAAATGTGTAGCCTGGCACATTTTTCTGATGAGATATCAAAGCCTGTCAGGTCGGCCCATTTAGCGACTGCGTTTGTTGCAGTTTGCAGTTTTCTCCTTACAACCTTTGGCCTGCTCCCACACACTACTAGTAAAATATCATCTGCATATACAAATATAAATATACCCTTGGGAAGGACATCGAAAACACTATTTATCGCTACTAAGAAAAGCGTAACTGCTAAAACCGAGCCCTGAGGAACTCCTGTTTCCTCTTTGGTAGATTTCGATTTGGTGTTACCTATAATTACCCGAAAAGTACGATTACTTAAAAACTGTTTTATAAAAAGTAGTAAGTTTCCTGTAATTCCCCACTTAACCAACTGCTGGAGTACTCCTGGGGTCCAGGCCCGGTTATAGGCTTTTGCTAAGTCTAATGAAGCGATTTCGATATGTTCACCCTGGGAGAAGGCATCATTGAGGACCTGGCCGAGTGTAGCCAGATATGTTCCTGTACCTTGACCTGCTCTAAACGCATGTTGTCTTTGGTCCAGCCTTTGATTAGTTTCCAAATGTTCGACGAGTCGCCTGTTGACCATTCGTTCCATCAGTTTAGCCATGCAACTCGTTAGGGTGATTGGTCTATAACTATTTACGGCATTTGCTGGGCCACTATCTTTGGGTATAGGTACAACGAAACCTTGTCTCCATTCATCAGGGAAGGTGCCTTCAGTCCATTCTTTATTAATTGCGTCTAGTAACGCCCTCTTTCCAACTTCTGGGAGATTTTTAATCATCGGGTATCCGATTTCGTCGGGTCCCACCGATTTTCCTGTAGCTTTCTGAAGTGCAAAGTCTAATTCCTTCATAGTAAAGCGGAGATTGAAATTTTGACCTCTACCAGGAGGAATCACAAAGTTGGTTACAGCCTGGTCAGGAGAAGGATGTTTTTTCAAGAAAGAGCTAGAGTATCGCTGAAAGGATGAAATTTCGTAAAAATGATCAGCTAGGGCGTCTGCAATCTCTTCCGGGTCTCTGGTGGTCGCTCCGTTTGCTGTTAGAGCCATACCTTTCACGCGTCTTTTCCCATTAATCCTGTTTACACGGCTCCACAGCTCTGTTGCGGATTGATGCTCGTTGATGCCATTCAAAAAATCCGTCCATGATTTTTCTTTTGCTTCTCTTATCATTTGCCGACAATAATTTCGGGCTTCTCGGTAAGCCTGATTAGCTGCTTCTTTTTCTGGGTGGCACTCTGGTAGTCTCTTTGCCGCTCGGAGAGCTTTCCTGCGTGCTTTTACCACCTTTTTTATGCTATCGTTCCACCAATAGAGTGCTCGACGACCAGGTGTACTACTGGTCTTAGGGATAGTAGCTGAGGCGGTGTTAATGATCGTTTCTGTAAGCTCACTAATTGATTTTGGTCGGGTGTTTTCAATTTCGGATTCAAGTGATTCTTGAAAACTCGTCCAGTTGGCTTTTTCAAAGATCCATCTGGGACGACGAGATGTTTCGGGAGGTGTTGCATCCAGATTCAAGGTAATTGGGACGTGGTCACTTCCTAAAGGGTCTGTGCCAGCTGTCCAGTGGAGTCGGTTTAGTATTGTGGTTGAGACTAGTGATATATCGATCGAGGTCTGGACTTGTTTCCTGATAAATGTAGGTGAGCCGTCATTAAGAATCGTCAGGCCGCAAGAGCTGGCTAGTTGTGCTACGAGTGCGCCGCGAGCGTTGGGGACTCGGCTACCCCATGCTTGGTGATGCCCATTGCAGTCACCTAGCAGAACAATTGGTTGTGGGATTGTCTTCATAGCTTTTTTCAAGATATTTTTCAAATTTGGTATTTTTCCATTTGGTAGGTAAAATGAAACTACCGAGACAGGGAACGGCCAAAGGATTCGGGCCGCAACTATTGGAAGATCGGTATCCAGTGTAATTTCAGAAAAGTTGAGTTCAGAAGAGATGCCCAATGCGACTGAGTGGTACTTATTGTGACCGGATTTTGCTATCCAAGTATACCCTTTTCCCAGGGAGTTATTCATTGCAGATACAGACGCTTTGTGGGTTTCTTGGAGTGCAAGTACAACAGGTCTTAAATTGTGCACCTGGATTTCCAGGTCCGGCAAATTATTAAAAAACCCATTGATGTTCCACTGTATAGCGAAAACCATTCTACCGGATATCGTTGGGCAGCACTGGATGTTAGAGCTACATGAGTTAGTTGAAGGTCGAGATCGGAGTCTCGGTGAAAAATCTGCTAATGGTGGAGGTGAAGGAGCTATGTGGTTAGTACAGGGTTTAGACTCTTTGGAAGTCCCACTCGGAGTGGAGCTTACAGCTGGCAAGGATGACGGAGACGTTAGTATTCTACTAGTGAGGTTTGAAGTACCTGGTTTTATGGATGCTAAGGCTCCATAACGCCTTTTGTGCAGTAAGTCATACTGGTTTGCGTTGAACGCTTCTTCGCCTAGTGGAGGAAAGAACTCTGACACAGATGGGGTAGGATATTCGAAGCGTAAGGGTTTTCGTCGTGCTCGCATTGGGTATCTTCTTGGCATGTGACAACGGTTGTCCACCAATATCGGTTCTGATTGCTCTGTGTTAAGGGGGCATTGGCTATCCAAACTATCAATTGATGGTCTTCTAGCTCCTTGTTGGTCGGGTTGATTTTCTGATTGCTCAGTCCAGTCCTTTTTTGTCCGAGTTTTATATTTTTTGTTTGGGGTGAAAATTGCGATGGAGAGTGTGGATAAATGTTTTAACCATGCATTTGTGGGTGGACTGAGTGTTTCGGGTAGTAAGCTTACTTATTTTTTTCCTTTTACCTTGCGAGCTTTGCTGCTCCGCTTGGTATCTGGGGGTTGCGTTGATGAAGATTCTCCACTGAACTCTTCTACGCGATTTCTTTTGGTGGAGTTTGACGCTAGAGTTACATTCGATTTCCGTGTTTCATTTCCTTTGTGAGAGTGAGTAGTTTCCATGCTCGTATCGAAGTTGCCCTTCTGTTTGTTCTGTTTGAGTTGCGACCTGTTTTCCACGATATGACCGTTTCTGGACGTGCTATGGATCCATTCGGAAACATTTTCAGCAACTTTTCGATCAATAGTGCTTGGAATGATCTGTTCGGTTTCTATTGATGACTGTGTTTCGGGGATCGTTACGTTAGAACATTCGGATCGGGTTTCCAAGGCTCGCAGTCGTGCTATTTCGTCGTCCTTCTTTTGTATGATTTCATCTTTCCTCAATACTGCTTCTTGCAATTTCTGAACCGTCGCGGTAAGAGCTGCTACTTCTCGTATTAGATCTTGAATTGTTCCATTTTGTTGTGCCGTGTCCATTCTCTCTCCTATGCCGCGTGTTTGCAGTTGGCGTTCCATTTCGGCTATTCGTTGGTCTTTTGTCTTCGAGTCAGATTGCAGTTTCTGAACCATCGTTGTCAAGTCGGCTATCTCCTTATCTTTACTGGTGTTCACGATACCGGTGTACGTGGTGCTGCTGCTGCTGGCTGATTGTCGGGATTCATATTCACGGCGCGCTTGAGGGTAGGAAATACCCATGTCAATTCGAATGTGCTGGATATCCGATTCTTTGACATACGCTGGGCATTTCCTGCTCGACACTGAATGGCTGTTGTTCTTGCAGATTTTACAAAAGACGGTTCCATTGCATATTGTTCGGTTTGGTCCTACGGTAGTTGGCGGTTTTCTTGATTCTTCGGATCCAGTAGACTCATCGGGGATCGGCAGCGGTGTCGCTGTTGTTTCCTCCGGGTGCACTTTGCTGCATTTTCCACAAATACGGAACGGTTCCTGACAACGTTTACCCGTGTGCCCATACTCCCAGCAGCGGAAACATTGCATGGGAGCCGGGTAGAAATTTCGCGTTTTACATCGATTCCACCCAAAGTCGATGTGCTGGGGGATGACCGTGCCGCAGATCGTGAGGACGACTGTTGCTGTGTTTTCCAATTCCCCTGCGGCATTTCTTCGTTTGATCCTTCGAACGTCTTTTACACCTTGCGCGGAAAGTTGTTCCTGTAGATACTCTTCTGTTAACCCTATGGTGTCGTAGTTGGATACCACACATTTTCGTTGGTTGAGGGTCTCATGTTCATTAATTCGGATCATTGTGCCGTCAGCTAGTTTAGTCATACGTAGTAGACTATCCGCTTGTGCCTTACTACGTACTTTGAGGACATAGGTGATTCCCTTATTTTCCTTGTACGCTCCATCAATTGGTCCGTTGATGAACTTTTCAACCGACAAGCGTAAAAGGAACGGGTCTTGTGGGATAGTCCCGCTTACGGCTTCCATTTTCAAGAAACGCAACTCTCCCGCGGTTCCTGCCTGATCCATAAAACTTGGTAGTAAGCGCCCTGTGTACTCACCGTTTACTCTATTGGACGGTCCACCACCTCCTCCTCCAGGCCCCCCTGGGTCCCCTAAGAGAGGTGGAAATCCGTTCGCTAGCGCCATGCTAGCGGAACGGGCCGGACGGATTCGTTGACTTCCAGGAAAAAGTTCTTTGTTTGTACTGATCGGTAGAAAAGCTTTTCACGCTGCAATCAATCTATAATCGTGGTTGATTACCAGTCACGTTTGCGGTTTTGGACAAAACCTGTTGTCGGAGCGCCCCTTCACAATACTCTTTCTAGGTTATTCACTACCTACAGCTACCGTACTGCTACTATCCCGCCGCTACGAACAATAGATTGTGCTTTACAATAGCCGAGAGAGAAAACACAACCGTACGCCGCAAACGATAGCTGTCGACTGATGAAAACTTCTATTGTTCTTTTCACGGAAAGGCGAAACCGTAATGGCGTTCGACCTTTGCGTCTCTTTGATTCAGGTAAAGTACGTTGGAGTCATTCTTGATTCCAAGCTTTCCTGGACACCTCACATCGAGTTCAGAATCAAGAAAGCTTGTATGGCCTTCGGGCAATGCCGGCGTACTTTTGGTACAACTTGGGATCTAAAACCCAAGTATATCAAATAAATTTACACAACTGTAACTGTGGTTCGGCCAATATTGGCTTATGGATGTCTTGTGTGGTGGCAAAAGGGCGAAGTGAGAACGGTCCAATCAAAATTAGGCCATCTCCAAAGGATGTGCTTAATGGCGATGTCTGGAGCGTTCTCTTCAACACCCACGGCAGCGCTCGAAGTTCTCTTTGACGTTGCCCCACTACACACTCATCTCAAACAAGAAGCATTTTCTTGCACTTACCGGTTACGGGTACTCGGTCTACTAGAGGAAACTCTTGTGAACCGCACATCAACACACACTTCGTTGTTTTCACTTTTGGTGAATTGGGACAAAATTGTTCTTGCTCCAAGTGATCTTGTAATTTTCCATATAGGACATTTTCCACGAAATTCCCTTCCCGGGAAGAGTGGACATCTGGTTATCCGGAAAGAAGTATTTCAGACGGCATCGTATGTTACACTGATGGCTCCCTTCTCGAAGGTCGAGCAGGTGCTGGTGTTTATTCTCGTGAGCTAAGGCTGTATCAGTCTAACTCACTTGGTAGACACTGCACCGTTTTTCAGGTCGAAATCTTTGCTCTTATGTGCGGAGTGCATTCAGCACTTCAGCAGCGAGTAATGGGCAAAGTAATATACTTCTGTTCAGATAGCCAGGCTTCTATTAAAGCACTTGCTTCGGCCAACTCTAGGTCGAAGATAGTTATCGCTTGTCGAACTCAAATCGAGGAGCTGAATTCAGCAAACGCTGTTCACCTTGTATGGGTGCCTGGTCATTCTTCCATCGCTGGAAATGAATTGGCTGATGAGTTAGCTCGCTCTGGAGCATCACATGACTTCATTGGCCCTGAGCCAGCTATTCCGGTATCGAAGTGATGTATAAAGCTTCAGATTCACACCTGGGCTGTCACTCAACACAGACAATATTGGAATAGTTTGGAGTCATGTCGTCAAACCAAATTAAATTGTATAGTGCTGAGCCATCTCTACGGGTGGCGAAGTATCTAACTAATCTGTCTAAGCAGAATTGCAGCATGCTGGTCAAAGCATTGACTGGCCACTGCCGACTCAGCTATCACATGGCAAATATTCAGCAAGCTGATTCATTTGCCTGTGATAGCTGTGAATCCGATTATGGAACTTCGTATCATTTGATATGTAACTGTCCAGTTTTCGCGCAACTGCGTTTCCGAGTATTCGGTAAAGACTTATTAAGTGATACTGACTTCAGAAACCTGAATCTTCATTCTGTTGTTCTTAACCCGCTGTGGTAAAGAGCTATAGGCTCTCTTTCGCTTTATGCGTAATTACAGTGCCCTCTTCAGGGCGCTGTTTGAACCCATTGTGGTACGCTTGTGCGTTAGTACCCTCTTCCAGGGTATTTTTCCTATTTCCCTACCTGCCCCTATCCCCATCCAAATCTTTTTTCCTTCCTTTTCACACAGGTAGATGATGAAATAGGCTGTTATTTTGGCGATGGCACAAATGTCCCAATCCCAAATGGAGGAGAACGTGCCTCTGGAGCCGGCCTTCTGATACCTGATACCTTTGGTCATCGGTGGAGACTTCAACGCCTGGGCGATCGTGTGGGGTAGTCAATCGACTAAAGCGAGAGGCTCGGCTGTACTTGAAGCTACGGCTAGACTGAACGTGGATGTCGAGAACGTAGGCGACAGAAAAACCTACAGTAGGAACGGTACAGAGTCCATCATTGATGTGACCTTCTGGAGCCCGGGTCTAAACCCCCTAGCTCTGACTGGAGGGTCAACGATGGATTCACGCACAGTGCCCATCTGGCGATTCGATACAGATCGAAACACGAATGAAGACGGTCACAGCCGAAGGTCATCGGGGATGGCTGACTTCACGCTTCGATAAGCTGGCGTTTGTGAAGCGATTGCTTATGGAAAGTTACACCGACGATCTATCCAGCGATGATCTAATCGGAACCCTAAGCCGTGCATGCGCCAAGGCGATCTTTACCCAGAAATGGATGCAACCGATGAGGGTAGAATGGAACGAAGTGAGGCCTACAGGGCGGCTAAACTGGCACTGAACAAAGTGATTAAGGCGTGTATGTGGGCGTGCTTGGAAAATCTCTGCCAGGCAGCGAACACGACCCCTTGGGGTGATGCCTATAGAGTAGTCGTGGTCAAAACGAAGGGTGCGTTAGCACCCCCAGAACGTTACCCCGGCCGAAGCGAAGCCACCCCGGAAGAAGAACGACGAGTTCATCGTAATAGCGAAGTCGCTTAGTTTGAACAAGGCTCCGGGTCCGGAATAGTCCGGATGGTATCCCGACAGTAAACAATCGCAAATCTGAACAACAGGCAGTGGTCACCATAGGTGGGTGCACGATCAACTTGGTCACTGCAGCAATTGGGGGTCATGATTGACGATAAGCTGAAATTCTGAAGCTACGTGAAATATGCCTGCAAAAGGGCAAGCATGACGATAATGGCATTATCAAAGATAATGTCAAACAGCTCGGAAATAGTCTCGAGTAAGCGTAAGCTGCTCGCGATAGTAGCGGTCTTTATACTACGGTAAGGCGCCGCCGTATAGTCGACTGCGTTCGCTGTATGATCAATCGAAACCTAAAGAGTGCCCAAAGGCTGATGTGCCTTAGGGTGGTCAGCGCATACCGCACGGTCTCAGGGGACGAGCTATGTGTGCTAGCGGGCATGATGCCCACAACGCTAGTGATGGCAGAGGACAAAGAGTACTGCGAGCGACGCAGCACAAGAGGCGCGAGACGGATTGCCAGAACATCGTCTATTTGAAGTGGCAGTGGGAATGGGATTCCTCCAGCAGAGGAGGATGGACACACAGGCTCATACCGAGCGTGTCTAAATGGACGAGCAGGCCCCATGGCGAGGTAAACTTTCACTTGACACAATTTCTGTAAGGCCATGGCTGCTTTCGGAGGTATCTACCCAGATTCGGCCATGCTGGCTACCCCGTATATCCGGGATGCGCAGACTGCGACGTGATCGCGGAGCATGTGCCCTTTGAATGCCCAAGCTTCGTGGAGCAAAGGTCGAGTATGCAGGTAGTGATATCACACCTTGAGTTGAGTTCACCCCACTTCCGATCCGGGAACATGAGTCCAACGGGTAGTCAATAGTACTAGCCAGGACCCAAGCTCCCAGGGAAGAGAAAACAACTTCAGCCGGTAGCTGGTGGAACACTCACCAATTGAGAGTAATCTTGTACGGTTCCCCCCTTCTCGAAGTCATTCCTAACGGGCGTACCGCGAAGGTAAGGAAGAGAGAGAATGAGTTTTTGGTGGGTTGATCACCCCCCTCCACCATCTACCCCGAGGAACCACCTCTTGGGTATCTGATCAGCAGTTTTTTTCATTCTAGGCAAAAAACATTGGAACCAAATTTTTGAAATTCATACAAGCTTCAGAGGCCCAATTCAGATGATGCATGGCGCATTTGCTCACTTGCAAATACAAAACACTATTATTATTTACAAACTACTTTTCTACTTATTTTGTACAAAATAAGGTGCGTTGGTTAACAGTTTCCAAAGATTTCTGTCCTTGAGTAGGGATGTAGACCGGCCATGATTTTCTAATGTTTTTCCGGCACCTGTTAGCTAGTGGCTTGTGTATTGATCACCAACAACGTTGTCACAACCGATCCTAAAATTCATTTTCTCGGCGACACTAGAACGAGAAGCAAAAAAGTCTCTGACATTTTCTTGAACTTTACATTAATAGTAGGAACTTAATCTTAACAAGGTCGCATCCAAAATACATGCGATATTGCTCCTGCTAATTTCGGAAGCAGTGTCCTTCACCTTATTCACTAAATGTTAGGCCACTGTTACAGTCAGTTTTTCAAATCGGGCTGTGGAACAGCGGCAACATTTACTTTACATACTTTGAAAATGGCTAAGACCCCAATAAATATGAAACTAACCGTACGTTGCATAAGTTCCCTACATCAATTACGTCAATACACGATGCTACGATGTATGAGCACAAGCTTCCTCTAATTTTGAGGCAGAAAATCTACGATCAGTTGTGTCTGCCGTAAGAATATTTTTGCCACCATAACTTCCTCTCCTTCTCCTACTTTTGATGGTCCACGCCACGCCACGCCACGCCACGCCACGCCATGTCAGACGCATCCCGAAAATAGATTTCTGTCCGGTTGAACTGCAAAACTGGGTGTGAAATTTGGTGAAATGTCGTGTGATGGTCTCGTCCACTACTGTATGGGACGACAACAACGGTTAAACGAATTCACACAATTTATGGACTCGATTTATGTGATAGTAGTTTGGGAAGTTAATTGAAATACAAAAGCTACAAGTCGTGAGTTTTCTTCTTTATCTTAAAGTTTCTGGAACAGAACTTGTTTTTTAGCTTGAAAGACCCCTCCCTCCGAAAAACAAAACATTGCAAAAAGGCCCATACAGGGCACTTATTCCCGTCATACCAGATGAAAAATAGCCAGTAATTAAAAATGTTCCAGCTTACCTTTGCCAATGACTCATTAGAAGGAAGCAAAGGAATGCAGATTGCCAATAACTAGCCCCTACAGCACTGAAAATCGAATATGTTGGGTAGCGAACTACTTGGGCAGCGGTTGGTATTTTGAGCACTCTTCGCTATAACGCAGTCAATTCCAAACCAATTAACTTGAAATTTTGTACACGACTAGATACTATACGTATCTCATCACGTTCCAAAAATTGTGTCAATTGGTTCAGAAGGTTGTGTTGTAGCAGAAAAGTGCCCAAAATAGGTCCCCTGCCGAGATGGTCTCACTTCCCTAATTACACAAAATTTCACGATTCAATTTCATTCTACTTACGAGTTGACATTTTTTCTCATTTGAGATATGCCGAAGGCAACCGCACCATAGCAGCAGCTAGCCGAACTGCTCTTCATCACCGTTCAATTTTCACTGTTCATCAGATTCACTTATTGAACTGAGATTCAATTCACACCCCGCAAATGCTATGTGGCACTTCAAAGTTAGATTTCACTGCTGCAGATTGCAGCAATAGCTGTTCAATCATTAAGATATTTTTTTTTTTCTATCGGTGAATTATAAACAAACAGTTGTCTTCGTCCCAGGAACGATGCAGACAATTGATTGATTTGTCTTTATTAGAGAGACTTTCAGCCCTTGGCTGGTTCGTCTCTTACGATGCAGACAAATGTAATGCAGACGAAACATCGTATTTCACAATCACAGAGAAAGATTTCTTCGTTGCACTATGATGTTGCATGTTGGGATCTGGAGGACAAAATTATTAACTGAAATATTTTGGTCATTATTCTGAAGTTACATCTTTGTATCGCAATTTAAAAGTTTTCTGCTCAGTACTTTGAATACACGATTTTATTTGGATTGCGAAAATGTTTTCCGATTTTTCGAATACACAACTATTTGCCGATGTCCGTATCCGGGTTCGTTTGAGCCATAGGTTTAGAAGAGGATCAATGTCAGCTGCTCTCAGTTAGGAAGAGCAACTGTCGTCAGTGCCGGGGCTGGGATGGAACCTATAACCATCTGCTTATGAAGCAAACGTGTGACCAATTGCGCCTCGGGCCCTGACAACATTAGGCGAGAGACGAACCAGCCAAGGGCTGAAAGTCTCTTTAATAAAGACAAATCAATCAATCAACATTAGGCGGGTTGCAAGAATAAACTCGATCATTTTTGGTCGGTGCTCAATACGTCGGGAACTAGATAGCCAAACCTTCGGAAATGTTACATGTCTTTGCATTATTCTGAAAGTGTTCAGTTTTGAATATACGCTTTCCACCGTGAATTATTTTAGTAGTATACCGGTGTGACAGGTCATGTGAACCACACTTGGTGCAATTTTATGTCACAGATAAACAGATGTTGGCGTTCTAATTTTTTTAAGATATTCATGCACGCAACAGAAACACGTATTTGATGAACAATAAATCTTATTCCTTGTTATATTTTCTTAGAAGAAACGGTCTTAATCCTACATTAGTTGGTTTTTATAGGAACACCTCGTTTTGAACACTTTTTGCCTCTCTCGTACACCTAAGTATATGTTCAATCAAAAAACGAATTTTCGATAGAAGGTTCGGAGGGTCAGGTCACATATACCAATCAACTCTGTTGGACGAATTGAGATGATGTCTATATGTGTGTATGTATGTATGTATGTCTGTGTGCAAAATTAGTTCACTCGCTTTTAAGGCACTTCCCATTGGCCGACTTTTCGGATTATAGCTCGAATCAAACCGGAATTTTATCGATCGAGGCGTTCCGAAGTTATGATTGTTTTAGTGATCAGGACCAGCAGCGGTAGAACTGGCCGTATATAAAACTGAAACTGCTGCGATTTGTGTAGCCTATAGCATGTTGACGAATTGTGTGCGGAAATCAACACTAGAGACCAGAAGTTCCACGATGTTGGCCCCAAAATTCAAGATGACAGTCTAATATTCAAAATGGCGGCAGTTTAATAGAGTTTTAGGCTCTAAAACCATGCAATATGGGTATTTATGGGGTGATAAAGAAATTATGTCACGCAAAAATCGGCCTTTTTCAACCCCCCTTCCCCCAATGGAACCTCAATATTTTTTGTAAGGGTCGTCACATATACCCCCTCTCTCCCTAAGGGCGTGACGTAATTTGTGTACGACCCCTATTGTATAGGAAAGAGATGTCCGGAGTCCAAAAATGATGATCAGACTATCCAGAATATCTGTCTAAAATCCAAGATGGCGGCTCCAAATTCAAGATGGCGGCTGTTTGATGGTGTTTTAGGCTCTAAGACCATGAATATACAATATACTAGATGGCGGTCTAAAATCCACGACTCCAAATTCAAGATGGTAGCTGTTGAATGCTGTTTCAGGCTATAAAATCATGCAATACGGATATGTACGGTAAGATGTCCGGAGTCCAAAAATGGTGACCCAAATATCCAAGATGGCGGCTCCAAATTCAGGATGGGGGCTGTTTAATGGTGTTTTAGGCTCCAAAACCATGCAACATGGGTATATTTGGTATGGGGAAGATGTCTGAGCTCCAAAAATGGTGACCAGAATATCCAAGATGGTGGCCTTAAACCCAATATGGCGGCTCCAAATTAAAGATGGCGACTGTTTAATGGTGTTTTAGGCTATAAGATCATGAATATACAATATACTAGATGGCGGTTTAAAATTCAAGACGGGGACTCAAAATTCAATATGGGGCTGTCCATAAACCACGTGGTCATTTTTTTGGGACTTTTCAAAGCCCCCCCCCCCCCCTGGGTCATTTGTCCATACATTTTTTTTTATTTGTCCATACAAAATGGCCATTGGCCGAAACCCCCCCCCCCCCTCATGACCACGTGGTTTATGGACAGCCCCTATGGTGGCTGTTTAAGGACATATATGAGCGAATCCAAATATGGTCGTCATAATGGCTAGCTGGCAAATACCAAAACCACAGATCTCGCCATCTAAGCAGCAAACCGATCTGAAAAAGCAATGAGTAGCCTTGCTCACTCGTGGTAAACATTGAGTAGCATTTTCGTTTTCGGGCATTTTGTGGATGACGAAATCGGTGCTCTCGAAAATGTGAGTCAAAAACGCACCTGGACGTGCTCTCTTTTCACCTCAATGCAGTTTTAGGTTCTAAAACCATGCAATACGGGTATATTTGGTGTGGGGAAAATGTCTGGACTCCAGAAATGGCGACCAGAATATCCAAGATGGCGGTCTAAAATCCAAGATGGCGGCTTCTAATTAATGATGGCGGCTATTTTATGGTGTTTTTAGCTCTAAAACCATGAATATATAAGATACAATATACAAAATGGCGGTCGAAAATCCAAGATGGCGGCACAAAATTCAAGATGACGACTGTTGAATGGAACTGTAGGCTCTTAAGCCATTCAATATGGGTACATTTGGTTTGGGTAAGATGCCCGGAGATCGAAAATATTGACCAGAATATCTAAGATGGCGTCTCATAATTTAAGATGGTGGCTTTTTAATGGAGCTTTAGGCTCTAAAATCATGGAACATGGGTATATTTGGTATGTGGGAAATGTCTGAAGCTAAAAAATGGCGTCCGGAATTTCCAAAATGGCGGCTGTTTAATGGAGTTTGAGGTTCTAGAATCTTTCAATATGGGTATATCTTGTATGGGAAAGAAGTCTGAAGTCCAAAATGGCAACCAGAGTATCCAAGATGGCGGATTTGAATCCAAAATGGCGGCTGAAAAATCAATATCACGGCTTTTTCAAGAATTTAAGGATCAAACATCAAAAGCTAGATAAACGATATAATTTGTGTTGTCATGAAACGGATTTTTGTTAAACACATGAATGTGCGATATTCATCAACATGTTACTTGAGTTTTGTCGATATGGGTTTCGATTCGAAGGCACGAGAAAGGCGCCATCACCACTAGGCGAATTAACTAGGGTTATATATATAACATCAAGATATTTGATGAAGACAACAAACTCGTATCTCTTATATTTTCGTACTAGAATGAAGGGCCCTTTTTCTATGAAAAATTATATTATCTTCAAAATAATGTCAAATGCTTTATTCTTCGATTTTTCAATTTTTCACCACTGAAAGATAAGAATAAGATCTTCTGAACAAGACTCAGATATTTGAAAACGGCTTGCGCCTTTCTGAGATATTTAATGCCAAAAATAAGCCATCTTCAAAGAAAACCATGAATACATTTTCAAATTGAGGATATAGAACTTTGCTGTCTTTGGAAAATGTTGCATATAAAATTCACTAAAACTGTTCGGAATTTTTTTAGCGAGAAATCTATGTATGAAAGGTTATTGAAAGAAAACTTTTTTTCGGGTGTCACCATATTTTTTTTAATCTCTGCAATTATAACAGATTGCACTGTGATTTTGTCCACAAATTTGTTTGGAATTAAGTTATTATCAACATATTAGAACATTTTTGCTCTATTCTATATGGAAACAATAAAAAGTTAACATTGTGATCTTGAGAACCCTTTGGACCACCCTAATTTCTTGCTCGAAGACAGCATGTTACTAAAATTGATAGTTTAGGTAATTTTTTTCCAGATAAATGCGGCCCTCAGACCATTGTACACTGTGGTTATCATTGAGCGATTATGCTTCGTGACGATGAGTTTATTTCGAATTGCAAATTTTCTAAGGGAACGTCTGTTTGTCTGTGCTCCCACCTTGGTGTTCTCTAAGAATACCCAGCACGTTGTTTTCTGTCGTTTGACCTACTGTCTAGGAGGAAAATATAACAGAACGGTCACGCCGAATGAGCGTTTTAGTGTTCAGTGTCACTGCGCTGACGTTGGCCATGGTGGTGTGCACGTATATATATATTTTTTTACAAAAATGACGCAATGTAATGTGGAACATACGGTTCCTTGAGTGCGGTGCATGGCAACCATCAATCTAAATTTTTGAAATTGTTTGAGTAGCTTACCTGGGTTGGTACCGATTAGTGACTGATCCAGCTGCCACTTCGGTGTCCTTGGGTCGAGGGTTTGGAAGAATACCCACATGCATACGGCAACCAGGGCGGCCAGCACGCAGTAGAAGATCATGTAGAAGGTACCGATTTTGGCTGGAAAAAGTAATCAAAGATATTGATGTTAGTAAGGCATAGAGATTAGAAAATAAAGTTTGTGGTTTGATGCGATAGAATGGCAACGGTAAATAATGCAAAATGTGGGTTTTCCCTTTAAAAATGTAAATCAAAAGAACGTGTTTAACCAAAAGAAGGGAATTCTTGAAAAATAGAAAAAGTGATCTCACGATTGGACCAAACAAATATCAAAAACAAACAGCAATAAAATAAAAATATTTCCTTCAAGTTTGACAAAGTTCAGAAAAAGTTCTAAACGAATTTTATTTCTAATGAAGAGTCCCAAACTAACTTCGGAACACCCAACAAAAGTTCAGCAAAACTCTGCGTTAGCCTAAGAAGCTTAAAAGCTGCCTAAGATGTTTTACGGACCATGATTCAAGTACAATGAACACTTTTCTGTAGTAATTTACTGTCTGATAAGACATTCTAGTGTACTAGCAATGTATAAGCTCTGATGGAATTATTTGTATTATTTGCTTTAGCTTCTTGATCGCACTTTTTACCAACCACGCTGTTCTAAAATGCTTTTGAACAGTGCAAATGACTCACATGTTCTGAAAGAGTTTAATAGCCAAGAATTTTTGTCTAGGCAAAAAAGCAACGCTAAATACTATACTATTTGAGAGATGCTCTTGACTTTCGCAAAAAAAAACCTCCAAACTTGAACAATCCCCATTATGCAACAACCATTCAACCACAGAACCGGTTCGATCGAGTTGACGCAAATCGGTTTCGATCCACGTGATTTTCGCGCACTGAATGCCGATTAGTATCGGTTTCGTATCACCCCACCGCCCATTAGGAGTCATTACCGGCGTCGTCGGTCGGCTACGATTAGGCAACTATCTAGATTACCTCCTCAGCACTCACTCGATGGATGCCACTACTATCTATCGGGGCACGGCCCAATTCCGAAACGTGTCGACAAGAACCATAATAACTACCGCCATGACCGAGTAGGACGACTCTCACTCGACTCGACCTCAAGTGGATATGGGGCTTTGCATTGCAATTTGATGCCATCATTATTTCCTCTGGGACGGAACCGACGACGCGACCGACCGACCCGCCGGCCGTAAGCAAAGTACTTGAAAAGGTACACCGGGTAATTGTCACGTTGTAGTTTGTGGTGGCAAATAATTACTACGACAATCAGCAGCCAAGTGGTGGCACATGACTTGGCCTGCGCTGAAGGTTTCCCCAGATGTGTCCAACGGAGCGTAAATATTGATTCTCGTCTTAGCAAAGTAAAGCTGGCTCCAATAAGCTCAAGAATGAAAAGTAATCAGTTTTAGAGAGGCGTGAAAAGTTGCTCAATAGATAAGGATGTTTACTTTGGGCATGTGTGTATGATCAAATCGAAGGATCAATTTGATTCTTCGATTGAAGATTATAGTGTAGAGGTTTCATAATCACACCCGATCTGACTTAAGGTGAAGATATGACGAAACCAAACTCCGCATTTTCAAGAGTACACATCTGATGAACTAAATGATGGTATATGGTGAAAAGTTGATCGATCGACTACCATCAGCTCGTAACCAGTTGGTGTTCGGAGTAATGTTTCGCCATATCTTTACCTTAATACATATTTAAATACGTTTCATCTAAGTAGAAGTTTTATGGAATAAGATAGCTGGACAAAGCGTGATTCATTCTCAACAAATAATCATAAGCGTAACTAGGCTATGACCAGGTCTAGGGGGGCCAAGGCCATGTCGATATAGATTTTTGTACTATAAAGATAATTATCGCATGAATCTGGTGATTTTTTTCCGAAATGGATTCTTCTGGAGGGGGCCAGGCCCCCTGACTATCCCTTTTTTACGCCAAAGCTAATAATTTGGGATTTCCATTGGAAATTCGCACAGTTCCTTGACGATTTTTTTTCCAAGATTAACTACAGAACTTCCTTGGAGAGTTCTTCCAATGTATGCATTGGAGTTTCTCCAGAAATTCCTGAGTGAAATCTTTCTGGAATCCCTTCGAAAATTTCTCCAAGAGTTCATCCGAAAATAAGTTCAAAACATCGCTCCATCTCACTGGTAATTGTTTTCAAAGTTGCAATGAAAGTTCTTTCAGAAGTACGTTTCCGTAGATTTTTTATATTTTTTTGGCCAATTTGGAAATAATTTTGGTATTTACTTTGCAAATTCCATTTGTCAATTCTTTGGGAATCCCATCGACAATTCCGGTGGAAACCAATTCGTTAATTTCATTGAACACGGCAGCTCTATTGGAAACAGTTTTGCAAATTTCTTCGTCAATTATTTGACAAAAAAATCCATCAAAAATTGTTTCAACAATCTGCACTGGGAATTTAATCGGCAAATGATTTTGAAATTCAAATAATCAATTTCTTTGTAAATTCCTTCAGTGGTCGTTCATATATGACGCCATGAAGGACGCCATATTCCAACGCTTATATTTACGGCGTAAAAGTTTTAGTACTACCAACTCTTACTAAACGATCAGATTTTTCGATCATTTAGTATGAGTAGGTGGTACTAACGCTGTCACGCCGCATATATGAGAGTTAGGATATGGCGCCCTTGGTGATAATTGTAGGAAAAACACTTATCTACAAGTTTGCCGAACATCTCATTTCAATATTATGCTTCTGAACTAAGTTATGGATAAATGAGTCAAATGATTGCCAGGAGATCGAAAACATCCTTGGTCATATGGACATTGCTTCTGCGATTTGCATTGTTTAGCCTCTGAGACTTATTTGCGTCATTCCTTTGAAAATTTTTTGGTAATTTCTTCGGCAATTAGAAAGTGTCGTTTTCCAAACTACCTCCGAGAATTGAATTTCTTGTGCAGTCTCTCTGAAAATAATCTGAAAAAGTCCTCGCAGATATTCATTCTGGAGTTTTTTTGGGCATTTCTTCAAGAGTTCCTCTGGAAATTTCAAGAATAACTTCGGGAGCTTCTCCGAGAATTCTTCTAAGATTTCGTTCATAAATTTCAAGGAGTTTTTCGAAATATTAATTCCTGCAAGTGGTCTTTTGAAAGTTACAGTAAATTTACGGAAATCAATCGGGGGTAACAACGAAAACTTATGTTTTTTTTTTTGAATGCTTTGTTTTTGTTGTCATTTGGTGTTATCTAAAACTATCCATCTGTCGAACTCAACGTTAGCCTCAAAGCTTTCCCTATCAATCCTAATTATATGGCTAAGTTTCCGGCAAAATATCTAATGTTGAAGAAAACGTCGAAAATTTCCAAAGTTACCCTATGAAGTAATCCCTTCGAGAAATTTCAAAGAAATGTTTCGGGAATTGATATGTCACATGATGATTTAGCATTTTTGTGATGTTTTCAACTTACTTTTGTAAATTATCAATTTCTTATTTCTTCTGAAATATAGGATTATTTTTGAAACTCTTTTGATAATTTCTACGGCAGTTATATTTTTATTGATTTTCTAAGATTTCGGTTTTCGGGATACTGGTCAGGCATTGTCTTCAGATTGATTTTTCTACAAGGTAGGGTATCGCGCCACTTGGGCGGTGGCTTCTACATTCGTCTGTTTTCCACTATAACTCAGTCAATTTTGAATAAATTGACTTGAAATGTTGTACACGGGTAAATACTATACCTATCTCACCACATTCCAAAAGTTGTGTCGATTGGTTCAGATTTGACTGAGTTATAGTGGAAAACAGACGAATATAGAAGCCCGCGCCCAAGTGGCGCGATTCCCTATTTGGATATTTCTGCAAAATCTCGTTATTTCTTGTTCAAGAAGTTTTTGGTTTTCATTCATTCTTGCAAATAGTAAATTCGAGAAGGAGTACTAGGTGAAAATTCTGGAGAGATTTCAAATAGAGCTGATGCGGGAATCGACTTGGATTTTACAGCTACGTTAGTCTAAAAAAAGAAATCAAAACGAGTTGATATCTAACCCGACGTTTCAACACATTGGATGGTGTCTTCTTCAGGAACGGCAGGCTAGATATAATTTTGTTTTGATTCCTTTTGACTGTGTAGTAATAAAATCAGTATTCTATATATCATGCTCTTTTTATTCGTTAATTAAAACTTTATTGCTTGTTCCTCACATCGGAAAAATAATTGAAGGCGTTCTTTAAAGCATTACCAGATAAAAAAAATCCGTGGAACTCCCGGAATAATCCGTGCAGGAACTCGTGGAGATATTTTTGATTGAAATGAAACAAAAATCGGAAAGAAAAAACCCAAATTAATCCACCTAGTGGTGATAATGCCTTTCTCGTCGTATATGTTCTCACGACCTTTCCGTCGACGTAAGTTAAAGTGTTCCTGAATCCTGATATTTTTTAAGAAAAGTAAGCATTTTATCAAAGCCATCATTTAAATGACTTAAAACCTATTGGTGGTACATAGTCCGACGTTATGTTCAACGTATAAGCAGAGCTGAATAATATCAGAATTCTCAGTTGACTGCTTGACCACCTTCACTAGGACTGGATGCCGATCATTATCAAGACATTTCGGCAATTTTTTTTCTGCGCACTTTAGCCTATATTTTATTATCATTATTTCAGATTCATGTAAAATTTGACAAAAAAAAAGTGCAAGCAATCGAAATTTCCCCTATTAAAGCCCATTCAAATTTCTACCGTGTTACAGAGCGCGAGGACTCAACCAGTTGCATCAAAATTGTTCGCAGTAATTTTAGACGCAGAAGGAGATTGGTGCTATAAAATTTAAATTTTTCCATACAACGTTGATCCATCCCACTGTAAAATGACGCCTCAGGAATCTAAAATGATGTAATTTGACAAGATCGCTTAAATTTTTATCAAGATTTTGTTCTTTTACACATATTAATCGCTTGCATCGATTTTGTTCACCTGCGTTATTTCAGCAATGGATCCAACCCTGATTCTGCAACACTGCCGGTAATCTTAAGTGTGGTCAGAGACTATTTTCTTGCTGCCTGTGTAACTGGTTAACGAACATTTTTGATGATTTGATGTTTCGCATGCATGGGTTTGGTTTTGTTTTTTAATTGGTCACTTCCGACGGGACACCTGGAACCGGTTCCGGAACACAACCGGTTTAGATACGGTATGAAACTGTTTTCTTGCTTACCGTTCATCTGGTTATCGAAAAACCCCGCTCTTCCATGTGTCACATTCATGGGCTTGGTTCACTTTTTTAATTGACCACTTCCAGTGGGACAGCTGGAACCGGTTCCGGAACACAACCGGTTCAGATATAGTCTGAAACTATTTTCCTGCTTACCGTTCATCTGGTTATCGAAAAAGCCGCTCTTTGATGTGTCGCATGCCTGGGTTTGGTTCACTTTTTTAATTGGCGACTTCCGGCAGGACATCCGGAACCGGTTCCGGAATACTACTGGTTCAAACATGATCTGAAACTATTTTCCTGCTTACCGTTCATCTGGTTATCGGAAAAGCCGCTGTTTGATGCTTCGCATGCCTGGGTTTGGTTCACTTTTTTAATTGACTAATTCCGGCAGGACATCCGGAACCGGTTCCGGAACACTACCGGTTCCAGCTAGGTTTGAAACTATGTTTCTGCTTACCGTTCATCTGGTTATCGAAAACGCCGCTCTTTGATGTGTCACATGCCTGGGTTTGGATCACTTTTTTAATTGGCCACTTCCGGCAGGACATCCGGAACCGGTTCCGGAATACTACCGGTTCAAACATGGTCTGAAACTATTTTTCTGCTTACCGTTCATTTGGTTATCGGAAAAGCCGCTGTTTGATGTGTCACATGCCTGGGTTTGGTTCACTTTTTTAATTGCCCAATTCCGGCAGGACATCCGGAACCGGTTCCGGAACACTACCGGTTCAAACTAGGTTTGAAACTATTTTCCTGCTTACCGTTCATCTGGTTATCGAAAAAGCCGCTCTTTGATGTGTCGCATGCCTGGGTTTGGTTCACATTTTTAATTGGTCACTTCCGACAGGACATCCGGAACCGGTTCCAGAACACAATCGGATCAAACATGGTCTGAAACTATTTTCCTGCTTACCGTTCATCTGGTTATCGAAAAAGCCGCTCTTTGATGTGTCGCATGCCTGGGTTTGGTACACATTTTTAATTGGCCACTTCCGGCAGAACATCCGGAACCGGTTCCGGAATACTACCGGTTCAAACATGGTCTGAAACTATTTTCCTGCTTACCATTCAACTGGTTATCGAAAAATCCGCTATTTGACGTGTCCCATGCATGGGTTATGTTCACTTTCTTATTTGGCCACTTCCGGCGGGACATCCGGAACCGGTTCCGGAACACTACCGGTTCAGATATAGTCAGAGACTATTTTCCTTCATCCCGTTCATCAGATAATCGAAAATGCCGTGGTTTGATGGGTCGCATGCATGGGTTTGTTGCATTTTCATATCTGGCCCCTTCCTGAGGTACCCGTCCGGAACACCTAAATGGCCATAACTCCGGAACGGCTGGACCGATCTGAACCATTTTCAATAGGAAACAATGGGACAATGTACCCCGTCGAATGAACCATCGGTCGTTGAAATCGGTTCATATTTACTATCTAAAAATGAGGTGACCTTTTTGTACACACACACACATACACACGCACACACATACATACACACACACATACATACACACAGACATCATCTCAACTCGTCGAGCTGAGTCGATTGGTATATAACACTTGACCCCTCCGGGGGCTCTATCAAATTTTCGTTTTTGGAGTGAACATATAGCCTTTCGGTACACCTTGGTGTACGAGAAAGGCAAAAACATCCAAAGGAACTCCCACAGGATTTTCCCCAAGAATTCTCAGTGACATTTTCGGTAGAATTTCTCGGAAAACTTCGGGAAGAATTCTTTAAGGACTACTCTCACAGCAACTTAAAAAAACAGGAGGAACTTTCCAGAAAAACAAATTGGGAGAAATTCCCAAATGCAATTCTTGGTGAAATTTCCAGTAGATATTCCGGAAGAACTTCCAGAAGAATTCTCGGAGAAACTTCTGAGAGATTTTTTCTGATAACTTTCAGAAAAGTTTCCAGAGGATAATGTGCAAGAGTTTCTGGAGAAACGCTGGCAGAAGAATTTTCTGAAAAAAAATCTCGAAGAATTTCTAAATAATTTTCTGTGAGAGCTCCCGCACAATATTTTAAAATATTTTTGGGGGTCTTTTGAAGAATTTATGGAGGAACTGCCGATAGAATTCCTGCAGTAGGATTCAGATGATTTTATGAAGGTACTTCCGGAACAATTTCTGGAGGAACTTGAGAAGATTTTTTGCAAAAACGTTTGGATCTTCTGGAAGAATCTTAAAAGGAACTTCTGCAAGAGCTCACGGAGAAATTTCTGCATGTATTTGCAGAAGAACATCCGAAAAAAAAATCCCGGAGATTGCTCAGGAAAACCCTTGCAGCAGCTTCTCGAAGATTTCCTTCAGAACACCTGTAAAAAAATACATAGTAGAAATTTAGACAGCGCTCTTGGAATAACTTTCGAGCAAATTTCTGGAGGTAGTTCTAGACAAATTTACGGAAGAGTTTTCAAAGAAACATTCGAATGTTTTTTTTTTGAAATTAGAAGAATCCTCACATGAACATCTGGAAGAAAGAACTCCTAGAGAAATTTCAGTGGAAATCATAGAGGAAATTCTGATGAAATTTCCGGAGGAAGCATTGGTGGAACTCCTACAGGAACTTCAAGAGTAATTGTCAGTGAAGCCCTAAGAAAAGTTTCCGGAATTTTCGGAGGCATTTCCAGAGGAACTCCTGGAGTAACTACTGAAGAGACCCCGACCCCTGAATGGATTCTCGGAGGAATTCCTGGAGGAATTTACTTTACTATTACTTTAGAGCTTTTAGTAGAACTTGTTACTTCAGACTCTAGTTTAATTTAAAAACACTTCACTAATACTTTATTTTTGCAAAAGAAAATAAAAAATGAATAACTCTTTTAAAGAAAAACTAGAAAGGACGAGCAAGTTCCTTTTAATTCTACTACTGTGCTTATCTTCGGACAGATAGGCCTATTTCGTCTGTGACTTACAGACTTCTTCAGTGTCAAGTGCTCGACTGAAGAAAACCTCGCATTCGTTGTGGTATTTATACTAGGAGTGTATGTGTAGGTACGTGTGTGGGTAAAAGTGTAGGTATAAAAATGTAGGTACAAAACTGTAGGTACAGATTTGTAAAAAGGGGGTGTATCTACCTGTTAGAAAACAGGGTGTCAATAAGATACCTAAAGCTAGGAGAATTCCTACCGATTTGGTAGGTAGTCAATTGGTGTTTGTTGTGTTATTTTTTCCTGCCGATTTGGTAGGTAGTCAATTTGTGTTTTGTGTATTGTGTATTGTTTTGTGTGTGTTAGGTAAAAATCTAAACAGCCACGTGTACCCATTGCCCTGATCCTTGTTAAGTAGTTTTTTATTGTTTTGTTTGTAAATTTCTAAACTTTCTGCAACATCAAGTTTCCATGGGTTTGTAATGTGTCGTAAGAGTTTAATATTTGAAGTATTCAAAAAATGTCCTTCATTGAAAATATGTTCAGCAACTTTAGATTTAAAATGATGAATGAGTCCCTTGTCTGTGTCTTTGTGTGCTTTTGATACTTCCGTTATGTGATCTTTGAATCGTGTGTTGAGTGTACGTTTTGTTTGTCCTATGTATATTTTGTCACAGTGATTACATGTTACTTTGTAAACACCAGATTTTTTAAGTTGTCCAACGGGTCTTTCGTAGATCCTAAGAGAGTTTGAAGTTGGTTAGCTTTGCTTGTGAAAACTAATTCAAAACCAAACTTTCTGAGAATTGGTCGGAGTTTTTTGGTGTCATTGTTGTAGTCCACAATTATCCGTTTAAGTGTAGGTTCTGTCCGTGTCAGTGTAGTCAAAGAACGTCTGTATTGTTGTTGTGTCTTTTTGTTGATGATCTGTTGTATTGTTTGTTTTGTGTAACCGTTCAACTGTGCTGTTTCGAAAATGTAATTAAGTTCTTTCGTTTTTCCTGTTTCACTAAGTGGAAGTGTCTGCATTCGGTGTATCATGTGATTGAAGGATGCAATTTTGTGTTGATGTGAGTGATTTGATGAATTTGGAATAGTGCGTTGAGTGTGTGTCGGTTTTCTGTAAATTTCGAAGGAAAGTGTTGATTCTTGTTTTACGATGAGTATGTCCAAAAATGGTAGTTGGTTGTTCTGTTCAATTTCACAAGTGAATTCGATGTTTTTGTGTGCATTATTGATATTGTTCAAGATTTCAGGTAAAAGATGTTTCTTAACAATGCTAAACACGTCGTCAACGTATCTCCACCAGACTTCAGGAAGCTGTTTGTTGTTTTCTAAGCGTTTTTCCAAATTTGCCATAAAAATTTCACTTAAAAATGGAGAAAGTGGATTGCCCATGGGGGCACCATTAAGTTGTTTGTAGGTTTCATTTCTGAACGAAAAATAATTTTCTTCCATACAAAGTTTGGTTAATTTGATGTATGTACGAACTTTCTTAATCCAATCTGAATCTGAATCTTCATATTGGTTCAGAAGCCAATCTTCTAGTAGGTTAATGGCCTCTTTAACTGGAATGCTTGGAAAAAGTGATTTAACGTCGAATGAAACTAAAATTTCATCGTCGTTAACGGATAAATTCTGTACTAGTTCTGTGAATTGTTCGGAATTCTTGACAGATCTACTGTGAAATTTTTTAGGCATGTTTTGGAATTCTTGTACTAAATATTTGGCAATTTTGTGTGTAGGTGCCAAAGTCAGAGCCGAATAAGTTCATCGAGTTGAAGAAGACCATCGCAGGATTACACAAGGATATCGCGTTTCTCAAGAAGTGTATAAGGTACAGGCTTACTCCCGTAAGTCACAAGGTAAAAGTTAAAACAGCCACAAACCCCAACATAGTAAAGACACTTGAACAAACACTCATCAAAGAAAGCATCAAAAAACTACACAGCAAGATCAACATGAAAACTTTGGAATGTTATTCTCTCCATTTAAAGTTAGCGAAAGATTATCCTGAATCTTTCCCTAATTTTCTAACAAAAGTAAAAGTTGCAGAATTTTGTGAATCAGAAAGAAAAAGGAAATTACTAGATAAAAAACTTAAAGCATTAAAGATGCAAAATCCGAAGTTTGCATGTTCTTCTACACAACCACAAAACACAACACAAGAACTAACTGGGTTAGTGGTCAATCGCTCTTCCGAACAGTTTACGGAAGAACAGTTGACCCTTCTCAACAAAGGTCTTAACTACGCAGTATACTCTAAACCAGATTCAACACAAACCATAATCGACATTGAAACAGCTATCAACACGAACAATTTACAGACACCACAGATTCAAGAAATCAGAACACAAACAGCTAACACTATTCAAAACACACAACAAAACAAATTGAACAAAGAACACCTGAAAGAACAACGAATAATCAAAGAACTTAACCAAAAACCAGTTTTCTATCTGAAAGCTGACAAAGGAAACAAAACAGTAATCATGAACAAAGAGGACTATGATGAAATAATGAATAACAAGATTCAAAATGGACCTTACCGAAAACAACGTACTGATCCTCTTCCAGGATTAGTAAGACGTGTTGACAAAACTCTCAAAGAGTCGACACCAGTTTTAGGAAGCGTCATTAAAAGCCTGAAAGAATCTAACCCTTCATTGCCAAGAATAAAAGGACTTCCCAAAGTTCATAAACCTGGAAATGAAATGCGTGAGATTGTTTCAGCCATTGGTTCACCTACACACAAAATTGCCAAATATTTAGTACAAGAATTCCAAAACATGCCTAAAAAATTTCACAGTAGATCTGTCAAGAATTCCGAACAATTCACAGAACTAGTACAGAATTTATCCGTTAACGACGATGAAATTTTAGTTTCATTCGACGTTAAATCACTTTTTCCAAGCATTCCAGTTAAAGAGGCCATTAACCTACTAGAAGATTGGCTTCTGAACCAATATGAAGATTCAGATTCAGATTGGATTAAGAAAGTTCGTACATACATCAAATTAACCAAACTTTGTATGGAAGAAAATTATTTTTCGTTCAGAAATGAAACCTACAAACAACTTAATGGTGCCCCCATGGGCAATCCACTTTCTCCATTTTTAAGTGAAATTTTTATGGCAAATTTGGAAAAACGCTTAGAAAACAACAAACAGCTTCCTGAAGTCTGGTGGAGATACGTTGACGACGTGTTTAGCATTGTTAAGAAACATCTTTTACCTGAAATCTTGAACAATATCAATAATGCACACAAAAACATCGAATTCACTTGTGAAATTGAACAGAACAACCAACTACCATTTTTGGACATACTCATCGTAAAACAAGAATCAACACTTTCCTTCGAAATTTACAGAAAACCGACACACACTCAACGCACTATTCCAAATTCATCAAATCACTCACATCAACACAAAATTGCATCCTTCAATCACATGATACACCGAATGCAGACACTTCCACTTAGTGAAACAGGAAAAACGAAAGAACTTAATTACATTTTCGAAACAGCACAGTTGAACGGTTACACAAAACAAACAATACAACAGATCATCAACAAAAAGACACAACAACAATACAGACGTTCTTTGACTACACTGACACGGACAGAACCTACACTTAAACGGATAATTGTGGACTACAACAATGACACCAAAAAACTCCGACCAATTCTCAGAAAGTTTGGTTTTGAATTAGTTTTCACAAGCAAAGCTAACCAACTTCAAACTCTCTTAGGATCTACGAAAGACCCGTTGGACAACTTAACAAAATCTGGTGTTTACAAAGTAACATGTAATCACTGTGACAAAATATACATAGGACAAACAAAACGTACACTCAACACACGATTCAAAGATCACATAACGGAAGTATCAAAAGCACACAAAGACACAGACAAGGGACTCATTCATCATTTTAAATCTAAAGTTGCTGAACATATTTTCAATGAAGGACATTTTTTGAATACTTCAAATATTAAACTCTTACGACACATTACCCATGGAAACTTGATGTTGCAGAAAGTTTAGAAATTTACAAACAAAACAATAAAAAACTACTTAACAAGGATCAGGGCAATGGGTACACGTGGCTGTTTAGATTTTTACCTAACACACACAAAACAATACACAATACACAAAACACAAATTGACTACCTACCAAATCGGCAGGAAAAAATAACACAACAAACACCAATTGACTACCTACCAAATCGGTAGGAATTCTCCTAGCTTTAGGTATCTTATTGACACCCTGTTTTCTAACAGGTAGATACACCCCCTTTTTACAAATCTGTACCTACAGTTTTGTACCTACATTTTTATACCTACACTTTTACCCACACACGTACCTACACATACACTCCTAGTATAAATACCACAACGAATGCGAGGTTTTCTTCAGTCGAGCACTTGACACTGAAGAAGTCTGTAAGTCACAGACGAAATAGGCCTATCTGTCCGAAGATAAGCACAGTAGTAGAATTAAAAGGAACTTGCTCGTCCTTTCTAGTTTTTCTTTAAAAGAGTTATTCATTTTTTATTTTCTTTTGCAAAAATAAAGTATTAGTGAAGTGTTTTTAAATTAAACTAGAGTCTGAAGTGGAGGAATTTATTGTACAACTCTTAGAAGAATTCCTAGTACCACTACTTTAGGAAATTCCAGTTGAATCCCTAGAATAATTCTCAGTGAAACTCTTGGAGGAATAATGTATCAATGGAAATCCTAGAGGAACTCCCGGTGTATTTCCTGAATTACAGAAGGAACTTTTGGAGGTATTCTCGGAGGAACTTCTGGAGGAGTTTCTAAAGGAGCTTTTGGAGAAATTCCAGGAGGAATTCCAGGACGAATACCGGGAGGAACTCCCAGAGAAGTTGACTGTAGAAATCTCAGAAGAATAAGAGAGGTAACTTCTGAAATCTTGACGGTAACATCAGAATCCCTGGCTGAACTTCTAAAGTGCTTCACAATGGAATTCCTATTGGAAATTTCAGTGACAAACCTGAATAATACCCAGTGATATAACTAGAGAAATTGCAAATGGAACTCTAAGAGGAGTTTCTGGTGCAACACTTAGATGGACACATCTAGAGGAGTTCATGGTGAGTTCAGCGAAGTATGACGAGCCATAGAACATTTTTATAGTTTTCATACAAAAAGTGTGACATAGGGGGAGGGGGGTTCAAAATCGGCATTTTTGCGTGACGTAATTTATAGACGTTCCGGAACACTTGGTATCTTCGTGAATTCGATTTGCTTTAGTGGACAAATTCTTTCACTCTCAAAGTGCAGTTGATAAGATCAATCATGAATGTTATCGATCAGCTGTCAAGCGACACCGCAACCAAACGTGAGATCTTTCCATCCGTAACAGAAAACGAGCATGATTGGCAACCATCAACACTCGTAAATTGCTGGATACCAAGCAACTCAGTTTAATGAATTGAGATGATGCCTGAGTACAAAAAAGTCACTCATTTTTAACCTTTCGAGACGCGCGCCATTGAGCAAACGAAACTGCATCGCGCTCGCGCTGTATACGACGGGCGAGGTTTTTTGGTAGTGTTGTACTTTCTACAACAGCGCACATGCTGAAAGATTAAGAAACTTCCCATTGACAAATTTTACGGATTTTAACACGAATCGATTTTTCTTTGCTATTGTTGTCAAGGCGTTGAGGAGTTGTGGTCATTTTAATAATTTGGATTAGCACCAGTGGAACTGGCCATGGCAAGCTCCATGCGTCGCCTTAACAGATATCGCCAAGGTTGACAAATTTTGTACGAAGTTCAACTATGGAGACCAGGATATCCATGGTATCGTTCTAAAATTCAAAATGGCGATCCACAATAGGGTCCTAAAATGAAAAATATTTGCCCGGTTTTGCTGCATAACACGAAAGAGCATGCTTTTCTGATCTCAGTGGTAATTTTTCCGAACTTAAACAATAACAGAATAGTTAATAAACTTGAAAATAAAATAATGATGAGCAGGTATTGTTTGACATTCGAGGTCAACCTTGACGTAACGAAAGTGAAACGGCGGGTTGCAAAAGACACCACATTGGCTCACTTTTGACAATAAATGTTCCTGTTTGACATACACGGTAAACAAAATTTACCCAAAATTTAGTGCTAAACAAGGAGTGTTGCAAAAATTATTAAAATTTTTGAAAATATATTTTATGGGCTTTACCTAATAGGAATACTTAAAAAATGAGTAAACATGTCGTTTTACTCAATGCTTGATCGAATTATGCAGAAATTGAGATAGGCCTTTAGGAGCCTATTCAAGGAGGAGAACGAGGAGTATAGCCAAAGTCTACGGTCCATACGAAATTCGAAAGTGTACGAGGGAGAGGGAAGGGGGTGTACGTCAGAGAAACCCAAAACTAAGTCTACGTAGTTTATGGACAGCACCGAAGGAGGAGGAGTTTTAGTCCTTAAGAGGAAATAAACCATCATCCTTTGCCAGAAAGTCAAAAGCAGTTTTTTTCGCTGAAATCACAACCAATTTTGATGAAAATTCATCGCTGTACTCTCCTCACCATCTGGATAACAGCGAAATAATTTTCATTGACGGTTTTTGGATTTCTGCTTTTGAACAATTGATGATTGCTGATGACTGAATGATGGTTATTTGAGCCTTAAACCATGCAATATGGATATATTCTGAAAGGGGAAAATGTTCGGGGTCTAGAAATGGCGACTAAAATATTGAAGATGACATCCTGAACGCCAATATGGCGGCTGTTTTATTTAATATTGGTATATTTGAAACGGGGAAAATGTCCGGTGTCTATGAATTGTTACTAGTATATCCGAGATGGCGATCTAAAATCCAAGATGGTGGCCTAAATTGTCAAGATGACGCCTCCGAAACCATGTAATATGGAGTTTTCCGGAGTCTAAAATTGGAGAGCAGATTATACAAGATAGCGGCCCTAAATCAAATATGGCGGCCCACAATTAAAAAAGGTTTCTGTTTTATGGAGTTGGTTCTAAAACCATGCGATTTGGGTACAATTGGTATGGGGAAGACGTCCGGAGTATAAAAATTGCGACCAGAATATTCAATTAAATCCTAGATGGCTGACTCTAAAACCATGCAATATGCACTCTTAGAAAAAATCATGTAAATTTAAGCTCACTTAGATGCACATAAAAAGAGCACGGCCCGTTTGACTCAAATTTACGTCTTCTATCACAAATAAAGTTGAGCTAGCAATCGCTAGAGCCGAAGCGAGAGATGAAACATAATGAACTGGATTCGAACTCTGGTCCGCTGATTGAGAGGCACGTACTATACCTCTCGGCTGTATCACCAAGTTGTAAGACAAACGATAAGTGTAAAACTGTTTCTACCTATCTGAACAGATAGGTTTGTTGACATCTTGTACAACTCGAACTTACATGATGGATGTAAATTTGCCATTCAGTCATGAACTATTTACGTACGTTGATGCCCAAGTAACAATTTTAATTTTATCAAAGTTTTTTAGCGATCCAAAAATCCTAAACATAAAACCATTAATGCCGACTTGAAAATGCTCTCGAGTTCTTGTATGCCTCAATAAGCCCACGTTCTGGCTAGTTGGCCCAGTCTTATTAGGGTCTACAGGACTTCGCATGCAAACCGGCTTAGGATTTCGGATTGTATCATAGTTTTATCAATCTTCTAAATAAAACCATCTTCTGACTTGTCAAATAATTGTTTTGATTATTTTTCACTCTCAACGTTCGATTGTCAGAATTTATTATGCTTGGTTGTTTATCCACCCATCAATTGAAAAGATGCAGATATGGAATTCAGATTTGTTTTCCTTTTTAATACGTGTCAGGAGACATGCCACGGAAAATTTGTGGTGAATGTGACTGTGATAATGACAAAAACTAAGTGCGCCACACAAACTATGCATCATTTGGAAGTTAAATGCATTTAATTTACTCGGTGGAATTGAGTGCAAAAAAGGTTTTTTTAACACAGAGGAGTTTAAAAGACATTATGTATTTTTTCTAATAATAATATGACGGAAACGTGTTGAATCGTTAAGTCTGATCTTATGCGCTGTACGTGAAATCATAAAGTTGAGTAATATTTTTTCTGTATTTACATAAATTATCCCGGCTAGGTGACATATTTTTCTGATAAAACTCTATGTTCCTGATGATTCCTCCAATAGGGCTAACCTTCCTGAGGTAGTCATAACTGAGCTCATGATAGAACTAGCGGTTTTATCACAGCATTTTGGTTTATGTTACGGCCACGAAATCTTTTGTTGGTTTTATGCATTGCCTCTCAGTTTTGTGTATTTGTTTACAAAAAAATCTCTCCGACAACAACCGCAAATGCAAGCTTTATTTAAATGGTATATAATAAGTGATAAAACCAATTCATGTCTACTTGCAAGTCTTTAACTGAAGATGTTTATAGCAGAAGTTATATGATAGTTTTGTGGAACGCCAAAGGTTCAAAGAAAAAAACTACCACATAAAACTAATTTAGAACAACTAGCTTTTTGACATGCTCGTATAAAACCAGGATAAAACATGAATAAACCTTCAAGGCATGCTGATTGTTACTTGGGTGGTTTACGTCACGTGTAAATTCTTTTTTCTAAGAGTGTGGGTTTATTTGGAAATGGCGACTAGAACAACCAAGATGGTGGCCCTAAACTCAAGATGGTGACTGTTTCATGGAGTTTCAGGGTCTAAGACCATGCTATTCTTTATTACATCAACAAACCTAACCTCAAAATGCCTGACACTGCCCATAATCGCATAATTGACGTAAGCGCCACTGAAGTTTTCAGCACACTTTTGAAATTTTAACAATGATTAATGAAAGTTTATGATTTTTTTTACGTTGATATCTAGCTAGTGATTAGATCTTGTGCTCTATTGAATAAAACTGGCCACAATTATGCACATTTGATAGATATTAGCTTGTGAGTGCTGACATTGTCAATGGTGGTTACGTCAACTATGCGATTATGGGCAGGACAGTTCTCACGTAATTTTGACAGATGTAACATGAGCAGAAAACGGACGGCAACCAGATCGATAAAGTAGAACATATGATCCGTCTTTTTTGTGCATATGTGTGGTCTGTCAAAATGAGTATTGTGTTGTTCTTTGCTGTGCATGCATCGCTCCTGTAAGGGGTGAGTATGGCAGCATAATCGATCGCGTTTGCTATTGTCTCGAGTGAAAATCAAAACAATAGATGCGCGGGCTTGTGCGCGGGTGTTTAGTGTTCAGTATTGTGTTGTTCTTTGCTGAGTATTGTGTTGTTCTTTACAGAGAAGAACATTAATCAAGGCAATTGGATGATCGGCATCGAACCACACAAAAACCCACAACAATTGGTGAGATCTTTCCAATATTATCTATTTATAAATAATTCTACTTCAGTATATTTACTTTATAATTGCATATAAGTTGAAAATTCGCTATTTTCAAAAGACGCGGACACCGTCTTCAGCCAAAGGCTGCACAGACTGAATGAAACTTAACACTTCAACATCCTTTCATCTATTGGAAGATGCTTCAGTTCTGGGCTCTTTCTAAGTTGATGCAGGGATTTATAAATGCTTGCAAGGACTTGGCCAGGTGTGTGGAGCTAAGTGAATCTATGACATTGAAGATAGTAGCGGCATCAGCAATGTTAATGGAAATATTCAACTTTGCAACTCCATCCAAGATTTGTGCAAGTATTCATGCTATGCTTTGCTATGTGTGGTCTGTCAAAATGACCTGAGAATTGTCAAACATTCTCATGGCTAGCTTTGTCATAAAACAGCAAACAAAACAGAAGCCATTTAAACGGTATGACTACACTAGTTTACAGCATTTTTGAACTCGGTATGCTGATGATTGATTTGATTGATTTGTCTTTACTTTAGAGACTTTTAGCTAAGCTGATGTTAGTGTAGAATCAT
The DNA here is from genome assembly GCF_035046485.1 of Aedes albopictus. Classification (NCBI taxonomy): domain Eukaryota; kingdom Metazoa; phylum Arthropoda; class Insecta; order Diptera; family Culicidae; genus Aedes; species Aedes albopictus. The sequence goes on along the minus strand of NC_085137.1, from coordinate 226,052,421 downwards.
GGCCTGAGTTCGAAAGCGTGAAGGAAAAAAAAAGTACTGTGGAGCAGATTTTTTTTTGACTTTCCGTACAAGGCTGTCGATTGTAAATCGATTTTTGTTCTATTTTTAAGCAAAGTTGCTCCCTTCATACATCTCTATTTCCATAATCAATGCTCTGATTGAGCTGAAATTTTTACTGTAACTGGCTAACATCTAATGTTTCAAATGTACGTTGAGAAATAATTTTGTGATTGATTTTTTTTTTGTCTTTTCATTATTTTTGGAAATTATGTTCAAGTTTATGAACATTTGCCTATATAATCACCAATATCTCGAATTCCACTAATTTGATGCAAAAATTATGATGATCGCAACATAGAATATAACATATGTAGTTTTTATTTATGCAAAAAGATTAAAAATTTGATGACTGCAACGCAAAATATTTAATTTTTAATACATTCCATACTTTTTTTTAAAAACTGTAGATCTCGATTTTCAAGAAAAACTCAAAAACTGTTCTACTCAAATTTTTTTGAAGCACGATCTTGATATCAGAACATAGTTTTGCATCAAAAATTTTAGTCGTTGATAGAAGTTTATGACTTTCGTTTTTTTTGTAAACTATTGTGTTACTTGTGTCATGAAATGGATTTTTGTACCATAGGCACGAGAAAGGCACCATCACCGCAAGGTAAATCAGTAGGGTTGGATTTTGCATAACTGCAAGTTAATCTTAAGATTTAAAATAATTAATTTATTCCTTTATTGAGTTCTATCAAATTTCGTTTAATTTCTGAATATCATTCTGTATTTTGTAGGCCCACGTAAAAAAAGCCAGCTGGATTAGATGCAATATAACAGTTATTTAACGGTACCGTCATATAGGAGATTCGACTTCGTACTTATATTCCAATTCATTCTATGTATTACAGATTCATTCAAAAATTCTCCAGTGTTGGTAAAATGTTTTTGAATTCTTCAACACATTCCCTCTCGATAATAAATATTGACATACATATTTGAAGATGAATCAGCCGGCACTTGTACCAACACTGGAACTCCATATCCACAGATATAAACGACTAAAACAATTGCTGACGACTACCTTTGCGACTAAAACATGCACTAGTGGCGGGCGTTTCAATGTGTTGCATCGAAGAGCATGAACAGTGAACACCCTGTGGACTATGTTTACAAACTGCCGTTTCTATGCAAACGCATCACATCAACAGCCATTCTATAGTCGTCGTGGTTGTAGTCGGTTGTGGCGCTTGTGGTTGGGGTAGTGCATGTTTTGGAAACAACGTGCTTCTTCCATGCCATGGATAAGTGTTTGACTGACATCGTTAAACTCTGCCACATTAGAGCGTATAGCAGCCAGCCATGGGTACGCCTTTGACCGTCGTCGTTCGAGGAAACATGTGGTTGTTTACGTTTCTCTCAACTTCCCATTTGAACGAACGCTACAGCAGCAACAGGTCTGGTGTTGTTGGTCGTTGCTGGTGTATGGAGTCAGGTATGAGTGAACTCGATCGTTTACGGATCTTAACGCGAGACTAATTCGTCATAACCGCACCCACTTGTTGGATTTATCAGTAGTTTCGGTTGTACTGGCGATGGAGATGCTGGGAGTTTCCTGCAGTAAGCAGAATTCTATGGTTACAACAGATTGATGGGTTAGGAGGGCAATCCATTTTTATTGGCTTTTTACGAGTTGAAAGGGGAACGCAGTAATTGAATTAATTAATCAACAAGACACTTTGACCGAGAGGCTACAAGTTAAAAGGCAAGTTTGAAGCATCAATTTAGTGGCAGTGTGGGATGTTTGGATCAATCTTTCAGATGATCAGATTTAACCCTCTAATACCCAACCCCGCCCTTAGACGGGGTATAGTTTGAGCATTTTTGTAATTTTTATTTCTTGGAAAATCAAAACTTTTATATTTTTGGCTGATATTCAGGACTGTTCTGTATATTTCAAAATGGTTTTTGGTGTTTTTTAAAACGTATTTACACTTTTTAAAAATTATTGAAAAATTGATGTTTTAGTCACCTTTCAGAAGTTAATGTTTATTTTGTATTGATTCGCTACAGTTAACATATTTTAAATTTTTCTCGAATCATTCTATCTTAGTTTAATAGTTTAAGGGAGTCGAATACACTCTAAAATTCCTTAAAATTACACAGAAAACAAAATTTCCCATGAAAAAAAATTAAAATTAAAATGTTTCAACAATAATCATAAAATCTCAAAATGTTTCCGTCTCATAAAATCCATACCCCAAAGAGGCTTCCAGGAAAAATATAAAAATGTGGGGATGTTCAAAAATAAAAATTAGAAAAATCAAAAACCTTAATTCACGAAATCGAGAAATGAAAAGAATCATTTTCCAAAACATGTTTAAATCGATTTTAGATGACGAAAAATTATATTTAGATCAAAATCAAAAATTTGGGTATTAGAGGGTTAAAATAAAATTGTTCAATTTAAACTTCGCCACTAGGACACAACAGTTTCCAGCGTGTGTACAAATAAACTAGAATTGGTTGAGTTACAAATTCTAGAACAATCCTTTATAGATTATATTCGTCATATATCAAGAAATCTCTTACAAGCATTTGACAAACGAACGAATAAGCTAAACTGGCAACACTTGATCGGCTTGCTATCTGAGTCATGACCATTGGGAGATTAATTGCCTTAGAATAGTTGCCTTTCGACGACGATACTCGTAGCAGCAAAAAAGGCACTGTGAAGATCTCCGCGGTCAACGTCGTTCGCTGCGGTTCAACAACGGGGTCGTGTTCGCTTCCACCACCTCCATCCGCCACCTTTGGCAAACAAGGAGTGCATTGATTCCGCGCTTGGCTGAAGTGCGCGCGAACATTATCATATTGTTGCCTAGTTCGCTTAGCCGCTAGTGCTAGTGCTCGACTGGTGGATTGAAATTTAATTTATGCAGTTTACGAGCGGCTAAGCGAACGGGGCCGGCTGGCTTGGCTGGCTGAGTCTCGTCTGGGATTGCGATTGGTTGTGCGACCTTCGGCAAGGTCTACCTACCCGCTCGCTCTACAATCAGGCCGCAAACGAGCTCAACGATGTTATTGATAATTGAGTTTGGAGGGTAATTTTTACTGTAGCCACATGGATGTCGGTCGGTTGACGAAGCTTGGGTATCGATAGCGATGGTGGCGTTCCAAACATTGTAGACCCAAACCGATCGGTAACGGTGCGGTGTGACGTGTCGTCGGGGGGATGGTTTTTGTGTATTCTGGTGGTGTCTTCTCGGTGACAGGGGACCGGACCGCACCCGATTCCACTAGAAAGACCATGTGGCCATGTGCGTGATACTGACCGTGCCCGTTCAATCAGTCGTCTCTTATTTTGCATGTTGTGTTCAAAGTTGAAAAACCCTTGTATTGGTGAAGGAACCCCTCCCACAGTAGCTTTTTGTGCAGTGACTAATGGTGGGAGGGGAAAATTTCACCTTTCCAATGAGGATATTATTATTCCGCTTATACCATGGTTTCTGTTGTCATTAGGTAGATTGTACTGTTTACCGGGTTGTCAATCAGTGACGGTAAATGGATTTGTTTTAGCTTTTCGAGTAAAACTAATAAACTGAGGTCCTTGAAATTGTGTGATTTTGACAGGGGACGAAAATTTGAATCGATTTGTAAGTACATGGTATTCTGTATTCCGACGGGATACACTCAAACTTACAGTTTATTGTGTTTTCGAGTTTTCAGAAGCATAGATAATTCAAAATTTTACAAATTTTTGAATTTCGATACAGTTTTATTCACTGTGCATTATCTCATTACTACCTTATAAGAAGTGTATCACAAAATTCTCAAGGAATTTCATCGAAACTTGACTCAAAGATGCCTGATGAGCATTATTTTTGAAATTGATTCTCTAAGAATCATCCATGAGTACCGTCGTTGGGGGTGACTATGGGTCAGTGGAGCGGGATTGGGTCAAACATTTTCTGAATTATCCCATCAAATATTGCGGATATCGAATCAAAAAAGGTATGGCCGTAGTTGCCAGCAGTTTTTTCCAATTAGCAATTAGTAAATTTTTTATAAATCATCGAAAAAAGCTTGAAAATAAGGCCTTTTTAAAAGGGGCATTGATAAAACATCACAATTTTAGGAATCTCAAACTCATACTCTTCACATAATAAATTACTGGTAAGTAGTATTAACTTTGACCAGAACTTTATTAACTTGCTTTGTTGTCAAAGCGGAACAAATTCGGCTCCATTGATCCATTCTCACCCCCTCGAAGGGGTGAGCATGGGTCAATTTTCATACACTTGTAGTTTTAAGGAAAATTGACAAACACCTAATATTTTTTCATTATTTGTACATGTATTAGTACCAATGATCACATCTCAGTGCTCGAAAACAAAATTTCATACAAATTTATTGAGCAATGAATGTAGAAGTATGCATTTTTGACCCATTCTCACCCCCAATGACGGTACTTGCCATTTTATTTTCCCTAAAATCCCCAAGTTTCTTTTTCGTCTTTCATAAAATCAGAAGTCGGCAGAACTATGCTGCAATTTTGGTAGGAATTTTTCAGGAGTTTGCTCTAATATTTAATTTAAGCAATTCTCAACAAGATCGTTAACCCAGATAAATATCAATAAATAATGCATACATTCCATAACCAAATATGTCAAACGAGATTTTTTGATGTTTTTTTATGAATCCCCACACCAAAAAGCACATGGAGCCCTGTTAGTGTATGTATCTTATTCAATAACGTTCACACTTGAAAAAAATATTACAACGCTTCATAAACAATGCTGTCATGATAAAATCAGAGCTGGTTACTCAAGGTTTCCAATTTCAGCGACTCTTTCACTGGTAAGCCACCAAGAAAATTACTTCACTATTGCGACTAATATAGAATTATTCCGAGAAAACCCCTTCCATGCATTATTATTTCATGCAATTTTCCTGTAATTATCACGAAAGGGACAATATCGCTGAAATTCTTTTAATGAGTTCATCAAGAATTATTCTTGAAAATTCAAAAAAAACACCAGGATTACTTCCAGGGACACCGCCAAAAATTCCTGTGGGGATTCTTTCAGGATTCCACATTTTTTTGAAATGTTTACAAAAAAAGAATTTTCTCGCTGGATTTTTTAGAATGATTTTGATCCCTTCAGAAATTGCTCCACATATTCTTTCAAGAATTACCCCAGGTATTTTCGTTGGGACTTCTTCATCGGTTTATCAAGAAATTTCTCGCAAGATTAATCTTGTAACTGGTCCACGGGTTTCCTCAGAAATTACTTCCGCATGTCTTCTTGGAATTCCTCAATGAATTCTATAGGAAATTAGGATTACTACATTAGTTCATGCATTTACTTCCTTACGTATCTCTTTAAACATTGCAAAAATAATTCCTCCAGCAATATTGCCAGACTTTTTCAAAGAGTTTTTCTTTAAGATTTTTCTCAAGAAATTCTTCTGAGAATTTATCCAGGTGTTCTTCCATGAATTCCTTCAAACGTTTCTTAAAAAAAAAAAATCTAAGGGATTTTTTTGCAAAGATTCGGAGATTCTTTCAAGAAATTCATCTTGGTTTTTCCTTTAGGATTTGATACATTTTCTTGAATCTTTTTCAGAACTTATTGCTTGTTTTTTCTTCATAGGTTCCATCAAGTATACACATTTCAATATTCCCCTTAACAAGCTTGTACGACTGTGCTGGTAATTGTTAATATTGGAAAAAAAGAGAATTAGAAGACACAGAATTTTGATTAATTAGCAAATTGAGAGATAAAATTAAAAAAAAAAAAATGCGTTCTGGTGGAATTCAAACCCACTACTCCGCACTCGCTAGACCGGCGCTTTAACCAACTAAGCCACAGAACAGGTAACGGTTCTGTGGAATACAGTGGGAAATTGAGACATGAGATTGTGGAAATTGGAGTGTTCATGGTGTGGGCTCGGAGCCAGTTTGGCTTTCTATTTCGCAAAACCGTTACCTGTTCTGTGACTTAGTTGAAAAAAGCGCCGGTCTAGCAAATAACAGAGTCGTGGGCTCGAGTCCCACCAGAACGCGATTTTTTTCACAATTGCACCACTCAATTTGGCAATTAAACAGCATTCTGTATCTTCTAATTTTCAAGTTTTTCTCAGTCCACCAGGTATTACTTTATATATTCAAGGATTTTCTCTGGCAATGATTTGGAAATTCCTCTAGAAAATTCTCAAGCAATTCTTCTGGAAGTTCTTTCAGGTGTTTCCCCAATAGTTCCTCCAGGCATTGCTTTGGATTTATTCAGAATTTCAGAGTATTTTCCTTAGCTCACGAATATCCCAAGAAAAACTTTCAATGAATACCGGCAGAGCGTCCTTCAGTTCTCTAGATTCTTTCATTTTTTTTAAGTCTTTCAATGGTTCTCTAAAGATTGTTTTTTGTTTCTGTAGGATTCTGAAAATTTCCCAGGGATTTTTGTGTGAAATCCCTTCAGAAATTGCCTAAAAAAATTTCAGATAATTTCTTCAGAGGTAGCTCCAGCAGCTCTTCCAAGAATTCCACCAGCCTATTGCATCTCGTTTTAAGACATTCTTTCAGAAATTCCTCTACGATTTTTTTTTTCAGGATCCCAGAATTATGTTTGCCTTGAACATTCTCCATTAGTCTCTCATGATTTTTTTTTCTGAGCATTAAGAGGCTATCTCAAAGTGTTTCTTCAGCTATTTCTATAGGTATTATACTAGGCATACATCCAGGAATAGCTTCAGAGATAACTTCAGAAATTGCTTCTAGAAATTTTATCCAATTTTCCTCCAAATAATTTTGAAGAATTTCTTCTAGGAGTCTCCAAGGATATCTCCAGGGATTTCTTGGAAATTATGTCAAAGATTCCTTAAAAAGTTCTTCAGTAATTTTTGTAACAATCTGCATGGATGGAAAGTTGCATGGAAGAACTTCTGAAGAAATACCCCCCATAAATTTCTGAAAATGTCTCTGTTGATAACAATATCTTTTCAAAGGAATTTCAGAAGAAATCTTCCTAGCCAGCACACAATTGCATAGGATGCTAAAGCGAAGAAGACATGCGTACACTTTATTCGCGTTTCAATGGCAGAATGCACGCATATTGCCTCCACTTTAGCATTCTATTCATATACGACGGCAACACGAAGGCTGAGTTAGCAGCAATTTCTGAAAGAACCGCTGAAGGGTTTTCTTAAGTAGAAGGGGTTTTCTTTAGTAGAAGCTTTATATACATTTTATGAAGTACTTTTAAATCTATCTCTGGAAGAATATCTGAAGAATTCCCAGAGAAATTCTTTAATGAATCTCAGGAGGAGTTTCTTATGAACTTCCTGGAGAAACTTCTCGGAAAACTCTTAATGGAATTTGAAAAAAAAAAATAAAAGATCATAGGATAATTTATGGAGAAATTCTTGAATACATTTTTTGTGGGATTTTCTGGAACAGACGAAATCTGTGGACGAATTGAAAAAAAAACTATATTTCTTAAGGAATATCCGTAGAAATATCTAGGAAACCCTGGAGAATGTTCTGGACGCCTTCTTGCTGTAATTTTCTATGGGTTCCATAGAGCAATTCCTGAACAAATCTCTGGTGGACATCTTGAAGAAATGCCTAAACGAATCCCTACAAGAATTACTGAATTAATTCCTGGTTGAGTTTCAGAAGGAATCCATGGAAATTTGCCGAAGGAAGCCCTGGAGAAATTTCTTAAACAGTCCCTGGAAGAATTCCAGAGAAAAAAAAACGCTTGAGGACCTTGGTAGGTTTCAAGACCGAATTCCCGCAGTAATTTCTGACGTAATCCATGGATTCCTTTAGATACAAATCCCTAGAAGGTTTCCGTGGACTTGGAATCCTTGGACAAATTGATTCCTCATAATTTAGGAGTTCTAGAAGAAACCCGTAGAAGCTTTCCTAGGGGATTTTTTGGAAAAAGTGCTGGTGGATTCTCAATAAAAAAATCCGAAGGGAATTCTTGAGGAAAGTCTGAAGAACTTAAAAAATCTATTCTGAAAGGAACTCCTGGAAGATTTTCTAAAGGACTCTAGAGGTGGAGTCTAGTGCAGCTTTTATAAAAAAGTTCCTAAATTATTTCTGGGGTAATCTGGGGTGAGCAAACTAAGAATTTTCTAATCAGTTTAAGAATTTCTCAGAGAAATCTTGAGTTCCTGCAGAATTCCTTAAAATATCACCATAAAAATTTCTAAATGAAACGCTGGAGGAATTTCTGAAGAAGTAGGGTTTTTGAGTGAATTTATAAAGCTATAAAATGCATGGCTTTTAAACGAACCCTTCGATAATTTTCTGGAGCAATCTTTTAAAGAATTTTGAAAGTAATCCATGCAAGATTTTTCTAAAATGATATTTCGAAACATATTGGAGGAATAATGAGTGACATATCTGAATTAATCCCTGTAAAAAACTAAAGAAATCCCTTAAGAAAATTTTCGAATTAATTTTTGAAATATTTTTTAATAGCCCGTAGCGGAATTCCAGGAGAAATTTGAAGGGTAGTTCTTGAATGAGTTCTAGAAGTCTAGGGATGAATACCTGAAAGAATCCACGAAATCTTTCCTGAAGGACCCTGGTCGACGGAGGGGTACGTGAGGGCAGGTGAGGGCACAAAAAATAAGAAAAGTTTCTTATGTTTCGTAGATTTTGTAATTAGTTCTTATTTTCCATTATGTATGGAGGCACAAAACTTGTAATACTCACATAAATGTTCGTGAGAGCGCAGAAAGATTAGAAAAATCATTTTAGAGTTTTTATTATGTTTAAAATGGCAGAATAAAAATTCCATAGTATAAAAAAGGTGATCATTATTATAGATTAGTGAGGCACACAATTTAGAAAAATGCCAAATACTTTCTTAAAAAATCACATGAGCAATCACTACAGAAATTATCTCCGTGGGTTTCTACAGCAGTTGGCCGGGGTTCTGCTAAACCGAACTAAGCGCCAAAAACTTTATTCCGAGATAATTAAACTTAAAGTTCAACCACTCACAAATAAACAACAGCTAAGATTATTTGAAGCTTTTCCGCTTATATGTAACTTACAAGCCTTTATTAACCATCAGAGATGAAGAATACATGTAAATTATTTGAAAGCATTGATATAAATACATTTAATTTTTGTGTACTTCGCACTCAGTTCACTCTGGCTGAACAAAAACATTGAAATATGGTTTATAGTTCAGTGTGGCTGACTGTGTTTCTTTGTTTCAGAAAAAACCAGTCGGATTGTGAAAATAAAACTCGATTTTTCATCGTCCATAAAGTTGAAATCGATATCACTCACAATTCTTTACCCTGAATCAGAGAGGACGCGTATATTATGGAGGTCTCAAAATAGTTTGAAATATGAACGGCGGCAGCCCTCCCAGCTCAGCCGTTCACATCTATGTTTTTTTTTATAGGCGGTGCATGTGCAGGCACAGAGCAAGAGTGATTATATAAAATGATGTCTTTGCATGTCCTGAGGTCCTGAGATGTGAAAATGGAGTAATTTGTGTACTTCAAATTTATACTGGTCGAAGAAAACCATGAAAATGATCTGCCAAAGTGAACTAAGACAAAAAAATTTCGAAAATAATAAAGAGATTCGAACTTGGGTCCTTTAAGTAATAACTAAGCACGTTACCACTAGATCATTTTACTTAGCTGAAGGTCAGTCGTTTAGTCAGAATCAAGTTCTAAACATTCTTCTCTAACATGGTTTTCGTGAAAACGCCATTTTTCGATCAGCCAAAGCGAACCAAGTGTTTGGTTTTTTTTTTTTCAAGCTATATTATTCTTGTTAGCCTTGTTGTGTAATGACGGCTTCTGTGTTAAATTATCAGTATGAGGTGTGTCGACATAACGCATGTATTTAAAACCAGTTGATTTTTGTATTGTTGAGAATAAACAGATTCTAAAATGCAGTGGATTTGGTTCGGTCTTGCTGAATGTGATTTGGAAAAATGGCGATCAGCACCATCGAAACATAATTGTATCCTCCAACATCCGTATTTCAAATAACGTGTTCAATTCTCCCACAGATTGTTACTATGAGTCGGTTGGAAGTTAGAAATTTGACGGCGATGAGCATAACTTGAAATGTTCTTCATCTGGACCAACACTAAAACATTTCGCTGATTCTATGGAATGGTTTACAGTTCACTCTGGTTGGATGCAATTTTATTTTTTGTATGTTCTGCCAAACAGAAATTTTGAATTTACTCCACGAAGAGCTGTAAGAATTACTGCATTTTTACATGGAAGGAGGATCATCAATTTCTTCATCCAATGGTAAAGAAAACTCAATTTTTCAAAAAATGGTCTTTGGTTCGGTTTAGCAGAACCCCGACCAGTTTCAGCTGAGATAATTCCTAAAAGCTTCTTTTTTATTTGCCTAATCAACAGGCTGGGCTAAAATTTTTTTCTGAGTGCCTTCTGGGATTGCTATTGCTGATATTTCTTATATAGAATACTTGCCGTTTTTTTTTTGTTCGGAGATTGTATCAGGCTTTCCTGCGTTGTGTTTTGACGGATTTCTTGCAGTGAAACCCTTGAGTTTTTTGTGGATGCTCTCGGGAGTATTCAAAGAGTTTTTCCCAGAATTCCTTCCAAGATTTCAATAATTGCTCTAGGGTTTCTTGCAGGGGTCTTCCAATGAGTTTTGGTAGAAATGCCTTCGGAGATAACTTTCGAAATTCCTTGTAAAAAATCCCGAAGAAATGTCGGAGCGAAATGCAAGTGAAACCTTGCGAGAAACTCAACTATCATAAATGCTTCAGATTAGTGTTAAACGCATAATTGTTTTAATAATGTTTCACACCTATTTTATTTACGTTATATTATTCGATTTGTGAAACTCGTTTGGCACGTCACCGATAAATCCAAACTAATTGGTGGATAATTCTCAGCTAAATAGTCCAAAGCAGTTGTGTTAGGCGCTACGCGGTAATCAATCCAAAAATTATCACCTATCATCAGCGTGATGCAATAATGTGATATTAATTATCGCAAAACTTCTAGATTTGGAGCCTCCATCATTGGTACAGGTACCTCTTGTAAGCATTGGTCCAAATTATTGTTGGTATGCCTAGCTTGAATACTGCAGTGATTGTTCTATGCCGGTAAACTTACAGTGACTGGCACAATGAATGTCGGACGCGTCCATCACCTGTTGGTGAAGGAGCATACTTTTTCTTGTCTGCTGATTATTATTGAAACATTCGTCCGTCTGACCTTTTACGTTTGGATCTTCTGCTTCCGATGGCACAAAAGTCCGTGTTTTGATGAAACTTTTGTGTTTGTGGAATGTAGGTATATACAATTAAACGAAAAAAAAATCAATTTCTGTTCTTGCTATTGTATCTTAAGTAAAAAAGAACTTTTTTCATGGCATGGTTTTTAAGTAATAATACTATAATCTTTTTTGGCGAACCTTTCAATCGTGGGCTTGAAACGTCTACGAGAAAACGCAAGAATAATGTTTAGCCAAAATTACCATGTATTTCATTCATTACTGGACTTGCGTTGTTCCTCTCTAATGAATGATTCATAACGTCCACAGTTGCGGAAGCTTCACTGCGTCCCCATTGATGTGTGTAGCTTTAATGTATACGCTAATTTCGAACCCCAAATCGTATTGCCGGTAGAAGTTGAAGCAACAACCGAATGTAATTGCATGTATCGATTCTGATTTGATCAGAACGGACCGATATGACGACGATTTGAAATGGGTGTAGGAAAATTGTTTACCGAGGTATGAGCTAACAACCAAAAGAGTGTCCGAAAATAGGACCCTGTAATTCGCTTTTAATGTATGCAAAGGGATAAGGCAAATGAAGATAATACCGAAATGACATGGGAGCGCGTTTGATTAATAAAACATGTTCGTGAAAATCAATTACTGAAATTATCTACCGGTTATTGGAGCTTTTTTCGTCGTGTAATGATTGTGTCTTGCTTGACAGATTGGGTTGATAAATCATCTATTATCTATATCATTGGTTTATCTGCCAATACTATTAAAAATAGAAACACGCTTAGTCATTTAAAATTAATGCACGAAAACAAAAAAAGAATTTTGCATCGCTAGGACATCATATTCTATTTCTTAATGTAGGATAGTGATAGTATTGTATTGAGTATTTCAAGTCCAAAATACGAAAAAAATGGGTAGTCAAAGCGATTTTTTAAAACTTGAATGAGCTGATGTTGTACTGAATTTCGTGAATCATTTACTTTTGCATTACCATTTTTCCTCACCTAACTTTTGAAAAGGGGCAATGATAAAAAATCTAATTTTCTTTTTCAAAAATTCGAAAACGGTTTGTTGAATTGAACTGATGACTTTGAAGATGTTTGAGGATATTTGAGGGACTTTTACAAAAAAAAATCTTTTTCTCCTTTTTCTTTGTGGCTCTATGTTCCTATTGGAACTTGGCCTGCCTCTTTTTAACGTAGTGTTCTTTCAGTACTTCCACAGTTATTAATTGAAGGGCTTTCTTTGCCTACCATTGCATGAATTTGTATATTGTGAGACAAATATAATGTTACACTATGCCCAGACAAGTCGAGAAATCTTCCCGACCGAATAGAGAATCGAACCCACCATTTCCGGATTGCCACCCAAAGCCTTATCCACAACGCTAAATTGAGACGAATCTGAATATACTGAGAGTAATAGTTATCGAGGATCTATGTTGGATGTCATATAATTTCTATTTTACAAACAAGTTTTCTGTAGAGAACTGTTTTTTAGCCTCAAAATTTGCCAAGTAATCCATGATGGCCAAATACTTTTAACAAATTTTCCTCGAATTTTTGTTTTTCATAGATTTATAAAACAAGCAAAAGGAAACAACTATTGGCATTTTTGTTATTAAAATTTGATTCTACGTACAAGTTTCATTGAAAAACTATACATATTACCAAGACATGCATAATACCAAAATCCAACCATACTCAAGTTGCAACAAATTGAAAAAAAAAGTAAATGTTTAAAACCTTGTAAATAGTGATTTGAAATTTTTTCCAACTATTTTACTTTTTTATCAAAAACAGATCAATCATTTTATAGATATATGAATTTCTGCGTTTCGAATAATATTTAACATTTCTCATTTTTTCCAATTTTTATTTTTTGAATTCGCAGTAACTTAATTATGGTGAATGTAGGTAAAAAATGATGCATGGTTTTTCAATAAAACTTGAAGGATCCAGTTTTGATATGAAAATCTGCGAAAATTGTTTCCTTTTGCTTATTTTTAAAATCTATGAAAAATAAAAAAGAATTGAGAAAAAATAGTTCGAAGTATTTGACTTTTGAGGCTGGAAGTAATTTTGCTACAGAAAAATAATAAAAAAAAAGGTTTTTGAAATTATGTGAAAACCAGAATTGGTCCGTGTTGAATACAACTCTCAGTGTATTATTTAATAAAAGTCCTTTAAATGTCGATGACATCATTTCAATCCTATAAACCGTTTTCGAATTAAAACGTTTATTTAAGAAAATGACGTTTTATTTAATACGCCGTATTCAAAAGTAAGATGAAGAATATTGCAAAACATATAACATGAACAACATATTCAGATAGAAGCTTATACATAAGCAAAATTGTATTTGCTGGAAATGCTCAATAGAATGTAAAGCAGTGCAAGATAGTTCGTTATGGTGGAATAGAATACCTCGGCTATATAGGCCCTAGATGGCTATATTGACACTTCTACAATTATAAACTGGATGCTGTCTTTGCCAATAAACTATTTTGACATTCGTATACCGTGCAGTATGCTCCGGCTATGCTTAGTGATTAGGCTACGGTGATTTCAGGCTCCGTAATCTTGAGAACATAATTTATCTTTTTTTTCATAATTTGGAATACTTCACCTGATTTTCAACTACAAAATTTTCACGAATATTGCAAAATTTTACGCCTGAATTTCGGAAAAGTCTCAAATAATTCTGTCGGAAATAAGTTCGCGACATTTCCATAAAATATCCCATGATTTTTTTAAATAAAATTTCGGCGATTAATGTGAGCGACTTGTTTTAATTCTTTTAGAAATGCGTCAATCATGAATATATTGTTATAAGATTCGTAAGGGTTTGATCTGAAAGAAGTATATTGTGCTTTAAGTATATAGCTATCTCTAGCATCAAAATTTCTGGCGAAGTCTATCAGAAATGGCTACAACGATTTCAGGTATCCTGGATTATTTTCAGAGGTTCAAAATAGGTAAACAAAATAGAGATTTTCACATGGGGCGCTGAATTTTGTTAATTCAGCCATTCCAAACACGATATAATGCAACTCCGATTGTCGTGAAACTTGGCGGGTTCGTAAGTCTTTGAAAATAATTAGACTCGTTTTTTTATTTCGTCATTAGGGTGACAAATTTTTAGATAGGGTGGTCCTAAAAATCAAAGACTTTTAAAACTAAAACCTTTCAAAAAATCATAACTTTTGAACTAGTTAACCGATTCTAAACCTCCTTTTTTTGTTTGAAAGCTATTGAATTTCAGTTTTAAGGAAAAATACGTTGAAGGGGTCATATTGTGTATTGGGTTAAAAAATATACATTTTTAAGCTTTTTTACGTTTTCATGGTATTGGGACCAAGAGATACCCTGTTTTTTGGATATTTAGAGTCATATATTTTAATACTAAATGCTCTAAACTGGCATGATATGGTATCAGGTATCAGCCTTGTATTACTTTTTTGAGTGATTCCTGGTCTTTTTGGTAGCCATACATGAAGCCCTAATTCAAAATATAATCGAATTTAAAAAAAAATGATTTGTAATATTGGCCTTTTATTAAAAAAAAAAACACATCGTAAAAACTATAAAAAACATACATCTCTAGTTTTTTGATATCTCACGCCAAACTTCCTGAATTTTCTGATAAAAATATAAAACCAGGATGCTTCTTTGGGCTCGAGACCATGAAAACGTGAAAAAAAAACTGATATATTTGCACATTTTTTGCACTAAAACACTATTTGGCCTATTCAACGTATTTTTTACTATAAACTACAATTCAATAGCTTTTAAACAAAAAAAAAAAATCTAAGTTTAAAATCGGTTATCTGGTAAAATATAATGGTTTTTTGAAAAAAAAAAGTTTTTGAAAACCTTGATTTTCAGCCTATACCTGAAAATTGGTCACCCTAATGACGAAATAAAAAAAATACGGGTCTAATTACTTTCGATGAACTACAAACCCATCAAGTTTCATGATAATCGATATCGTTTTTCTATGGAATGGCTAAATTGCTACATAATATGGTGGATGTTTTTAATCTGATTTGATCTGGTGGATAGGTTTTTCATTACCAAAGACCAATCTTATACCGTGTATCAAACAATTGTCCGTACAGCAATTTTTTCGTCAAAATATTTTTTCATTCAGATGTTTATAATTTTTTGTACGTAAATCAAAAACGCTGAAATTTTGTCCAATCATAAACCATATATTGAAGCTCCATCGGTATTTTTTTAGTGAGATTGAATATGTTTTCTGAGAGTTATAGAGCTTTAGTAAATCTTGATGGTTTATTGAACAAAATTTCAATAGTCTATATTTCAAAGAATATTGGATGAAATATTTTCAAATTTTTTTGATGGAATACTAACAAATGACCATTAAATACGCAATCTTGTTAGGGTTAATTTGTTCACTACAAAAAATGAGAAAAATCTGGTAATGTAGTTGCCGATGTTTATAAATTTATTACATTATGCACATATAATCTGCCAAACGTTTTCAACTAATAAAAGTGCATTAACTTAACGAAACATACATAGGACGTACTCTACATTTGTAGTTTAGTAGGTCCTGTGAGCTGAAAACACTGAAGCACTTTTTTTGGTCAACTTATGATAAATTTCCAAAGAGTACTCAGAACATACCCAAGAAACAGAATATGCTGAATAACAGTTTCTTAAGCTGAAGTTTGCTTAAGAGTGGTTTGTTCCACTCTTTTACAGCAAAAATGTTTGTTGGGTATACAGATTTTTAATATTTTCTGTAGTGAATATAAAACCTCAAACGCAGCTGCATATGAAAGCCTTAGATTCAAGCTGGAACACAACAAAAAATAAGAAAGTTACGTAAAGTACATATTGAGATATATTGTTTTAAAAACTCGTTAAAAAATCTTTACTAAAACTTTTATAACTTTCAGAAAACTTGTTCAATTTTGCTCAAAATTTTACCAATGGAGCTTCAATATATGTTTTATGATTGGTCAAAATTTCAGCGTTCGCAATTGGCGTAAAAAAAGTTATAAACATTTGAATGAAAAAAAAAAAAATGACGAAGAAATTGCTGTACGGATAATTGTTTGATACACTATTAGTGGGTTACTGGGGTATTTAATGAGTTGCATAAACGGTTGCAGGAACCGTTGCTTAAGGTTGTAATTTTCGTTTATTTGCTCTCGTTTAATACCATTTTATTACAAGAACAGCACTTCGATAGCTAGACGATTTCTTCAGGCGTTCATTGATGATTCGGGTAAGTAAGGAAAACAAATTTAAAAATTTAAGTCTTCCATAATTGGAAATTTTCAGGAAAATCTATGTTTGAAGCATCAAACTGTTTTTGAGTAGGCTCAGTGTACCAGTTATGGCTATAGTACCTCAAATTGGCTATAGTTGGTTTTCAACCTTTAACGATGAAAAACAACATGAAATATTGTGTGGATACAAGATCACACTCACAAAAGATGATTGCAATAATTCAAACTTCACAATTTGCTAAAATTGTTATAGAAATACATCATTTTCCTTAAAATTTCGGCTTCCTTGCACCCTATTTCGCCATAGTGTACCAGTTATGGATAACCCCATAAGGAATGCATGCAAATAGTGCAAAGTGGAACCGAAATAAGAAAATGTGTCCATAACTGGTACAGGGTTCCTATCATTGGCACACGCCGTAATAAATACTAAAAGTAGTTTTGGCTCAGATTGTTTATTTTTCCAGTAAAGTTTTGAAACTACACAATCATTTGACATATCGGAAACATTCGTCGGTCTTCTTTTTATATTTGTAGAAATAGTTTTCCTTAGATAGTGCGATAACTGGTACAGGCACCCTACTACATATTTGCGTCTATTGTAAACGTAAGTCTCTTGGCGGATCGACTGAGAAGTTTACTGTAGGAATTAAACGGCTACGCAGTCTTCAAAACGGAAAACGAAGTTTATTGTGTAAGACAAAAATTTATAACCAGACAAGAAACCCGACAATATTTAAATCTTTTATAACAACTTCGCAGCATGTACCAACAACAAAACAACCAGACAGTTACAGTTAGATGAAACATAAGACCAAAAACGAACAATTAGTGTAAGTAATCTAGACCAAACTTTGTATCCATTCGTCGAACTAGTACATGTATTAAATTTTAGTACCCCTGAAGATGACACAAAACCCCAGCGTCGAAACGTCGGGCAAACAATAAACTTCGTTTTCCGTTTTGAAGACTGCATAGTAGGGCAGTTCAGATTTCAAACATGTTAAAAATTCAAAGCTCCTATACATATGTTCATTACAATCTTCAGAGCAAAACTAGAGTCCTGTCAAATTTTCAGCCATTTCGGTGGTGATTTAATGGTGGCCCAAGAGCAAAATAGGTTTGTATGGGAATTACTATGGAGAATTTTCAAAGAAAGTTCTCCGCGTTGTAGGGCATGCACACATGGATAAAGTCATAGGGCCAAAGCCAAATTGCATTCTTCAGATCTCAATGATGAATGTTGCCGAAGACCGGAACTTATTTCGACAATCGGCAAAAAAGATATTTAACAAATTCTCACTTGAATGCGCATCTCTATACACGATGTCCTGCAAGTTGTGCAAGAAGCTAACACGCATACTATGATTGCGTGTCAAGCGTGTCGGTCGAGCTGTGGTCTTCTGTTCAAGCATGCATGGACAAATATTGATTAATAACTTCTTTTTCGTGAGTCGAAAGGAGTTGCGGTCTTCGGCAGCATTAATCATTGAGATCTGAAGAATTCAATTTGCCTTTGACCCTATGACTTTATCCATGTGTTAATGTTCTACAGCGTGGAGAACCTTTTTCGAAAATTCTCCATAGTAATTCCCATATAAACCTATTTTGCTTATGGGCCACCATTAAATCACCACCGAAATGGCTGAAAATTTGACAGGACTCTAGTTTTGCACCAAGGATTGCAATGAACATATGGGAGCTTTGAATTTTTAACATATTTGAAGTCTGAACTGCCCTACTGCGTAGCCGTTTAATTCCTACTGTAAACGTAAGTTTATGAGCCTTCATTATCGAAACAGAATTTTGAAGTTTTTTTTAAACAGTGTGAAGTTTTTTAATGGATGATTCTTGCATACAGTTTTTCGTTCCTAAACATCTGATATAGTTTTGAAGCAGTTTTCCAAACGTGGGCGTTTTTAAGAGTATATATTTCTGCATGTTTTCCATGTGTTTAAAAGTTTTCATCTTAATTCGTTGAGCTAAAAAAAATCGAGGAGAATCACTTCTTTATTGAAGCCTTATCTGAAATATCTGAATTCTATAAGAAAATCTTCGCCAAAAGGAATTAGTCATGGAACAACTCGCAGAGTAGATTTCGTTCAATAAATCCATTGTTCCATCAAAATGACTTCAGAAAAAAAACCGTTACCACGACAAATTTTGTTTATAAAATTCTACGAACATTATAGAAAATTTAATTTCATTTCGAAAAATTGTGATTGAATTCCGATTTTGAATTGATCTCATAAAGCATTTTTAAATTCTATTGAATCGTATCGGAAGCTGAAAAATCGCATTTCGTATTGTACCGCTTTAGTTTGGAATGGGAATTCATCCTACCATCTTCTGATTGGCACTCCAAAGCCTTAGTGGAACCAGAAACCAGAAGCATTCAGATAATAATTTTGGAAGTGGCCATAGCAAATTGAGAAGCAAGGTTCGTCTGAAATGGTACAATACGCCAGAAAGTATTAGAAAAACATTTTGGATATTTTTAGTTATCTTTTTCACGATATACCAAATATAGCTTGATCTTGAATTTCACCACGGGAAGCTTCTTGCCTTTTACCTGTTACATTTCCTCAGTAATTTTTCAATATGCAAAGTGTATACAAATGTTAATGGTTTCCCACAGCAGTAAAGCAAGACGTTTAACTATGCTGTGTTTTGAGAATTTCATTTAGGACTGCACAGTTCGCAGTTCATTCATCAATCGTCAAAACAATCCATTAGCCCTAGGAAAAACACCGCCCAACTTTCGCGTGCCCTACTGAAGAATGTGGTGCCTATGATTCACTCCTCATTCACGAGCACATTGCTTTGCTTTTGCTAGCAAATCACACGTACGGCCGTAGAATCCTAAACCCCTCCTAGTCAAACTGGGAACGGCTGCCCTGTTCATCTGCATACCGAATATCTTACGTGCTAGAGAGAGCACTTACCCCATGACATGGCAGTACGACCGAGAACGGTTCCCTCATTGGAGTTGTACAGGAACTTGCTGAACGGAATCGGATCCGGTTTGCTCCTCACGAAGAAAGCTTCCTGTTCGGCCTCCGGAATTGGACGCCCCGTTGGAGATTTTGGTTTGGACATTGCGATGCACTTTTTTTTGCTTATAACTTGCTTGAAATTAATGAACCGAGTTGCTCAACAACAAGAATCTTCTCCAATCAACTTCGTTCTCAGCACGAACGCATACAACCAGTAGAAGTTTCGCTATTAGGCTCGACGAAGGGCTTCAACTTTATCCCCGTAGCATAGCCACTAGCTACACACGGTCTCTCGAAGGCCACACGAACAACTTTTCGTACTTCTGCTGCTGCTGCTTAGAAGTTTTAGCGAGACGGACACGAGTTACTCGGCGGTGATCTTACACTTAAATGAAATTAAAATTTATATAATACGACGGCCAAATATAGATTGTAGAAACAAAAAACTCACGATTCACGGTAGCCTTATTTTATGTAGCACTGCGATATTCGAAATTTGCGTTCAGAACGGTGCGCGCGCGAGAGCAAAACGATGGGGAAAATATAACGACCGAAAAAATCGTGTATATTTTTCCTAATGCAAAAAGGCGTCAAAAGGACGCGATGGGGACTTTATTTTTATATGCAGAGAGAGAGAAAAAATCTACGTCCAAATTAAAGATAGATTTCGTCGTTCGAAGGGAGTTTCCAATTCGCGAAACCGTCCAAACAGGTCTTCGATCGTGAAGAAACTGTGTGGTATTGTTGATGCTTCAACGATCGTTCAGCCCGAAAGCAGTTTTTTTGTTCTTCGCAATTTATCCACCATGGGGACCACCCATACAAGTGAATCGGAACGGTAGGGTTACCAATGGTACCACTTTGGCAGGGTGCGCCAACCCTACTTACATATAGTCGCAGTAAATCACATTTTCTGGTAACTCCATCCATCGCCTCAACACATCAGCAATGCCCAGTTGTAAAACCAGTTTGCCTCCTAATACAAGCTCTCAATCATATTACGCTTTCTTTTCACATACAGCCACGCTGGTCATTACCATGCTGCAGATGGTTGCTGTATTGTGTGTTCATCTCCACCATACAGTCAATCGTCGTTCGGTATATGTACGCAAGCCAGCCAGGCAGGGAACCCTCGTCCGTCGTCATTTCAGGGCCCCCTGGTACAAGTTCAAGCTAGATTTTATGGGTGTTGGTGCTACGCATGTGTACAATACAGCGACGAAAGGGGCTGCTGGCAAAAATGTCCCAAACGACAGGTTGTTTTGCTGATGAGGGGTTTTCCACAGGTAGCCATGTAACTGTGGTGGAATGTGAACGCTGCGATGTGTGAGGTGCAGCTACAGTTGCTTCGCAGATTGTGCGTTTCGTTTTAGTTGAGATTGACTATAACGATTCAATCATGCATTCAATCACGCATTCAATCTAGTTTCAATCAATTGATTTTCTAGTTAATATACTAGTTTCTTAGGTAATCGTACTTCGCCAATATTTTTTTACTTCTAATTTTTTTAAGTCTAAATTAATGTTTTACCATAAGCAGAAACTAGATGCATAGAAACTTAGGGTGCACATTGGATGAACTTGAAGATTTTATTTAATTAACCTTGGCCGAGGTGAACATTTTAAACTTAATACATAGCCTGGAGCTCATTCAAAAATCAAAATCTAGAAATATTCAGCACTCTCAGTACTTTCTAAAACACGTATTTCAAGTTTGCAAATTCGATTTCTTTCACAAACAAACAGACGTATTACTTGAAATAAATTATTGACGATTAAAAACATCGTCATGAAAACATAACCGACCAATGCTAATCATGCTATGTTTCGCAAGCGGCTTACTGGATGGCGGTTAAGGAGTTAAGGCTATGGCCAATCCGGAGGCGGCGGGTTCGATTCCCGTTCCGGTCAGGAAGCTTTACCCGACTCCCTGGGCATAATTATGTATCATTGTGCTTGCATCACAATAATCGAATTCGGGCAATGCCGGGGATTCATTCAATTAATAACTGTGGAAGTGCTCAAAGTACACTAAGTTGAAGACAGGCAGACCAAGTTCCAGTGGAAATGTAATGCCATAAAAAAGAAGAAAAAGAAAAAGAAGAAGAGGAAGAGGAAGAAGAATTCGGACTACCAGTTGTAAAGAGAAACTATAGGAAGCGAGTAGAGTGAGACGCCGGTTTGTTCATAAATTTCAAGGTCAATTCATTCAAAATGTATCAACGTAGCATATACAATCGAATATTTATATCGTTATACATTATAAATGACCGGTTCACCTAAATAATGGATTGGTGGTCCCTTTTTTCAGGCTATCTACATAGCAATATCACGCTGCTCATAATACCAAAGGTAGCACAGAACCATCTTAAAACGCATATATTTGTTGAAATCATGTATGATATACACCGTGTCCAATAAGTTCTCATACAAAATACAAATTTAGAAAATGTCATTTTATTTCACATATGTGATTCATATTTTCAAAATGAATACATGTTTTGAAATGCCACATAATACTGATTAAATAAAGCATATGGTTTAGAATAACTTTATTTTCTATTTGTTTTTATAAGCCTAGCAATACACTTCCGTTTTCTGAAATCCGTTTTCTCCGGCACGCAAGAAAAATATCCGACAAGTTTTTCATTCTACGGTAACGAAACAGAGTCCATAAGGATAAACTTTGAGTTTGTGTCCCAAGTTATGTACAAAATGGATATGCTAAGGCTAAAATAATACAGTTTTAGTGATGATATGGTAAAAAAAATTGCAAGTAAGCTCAACTTGGGCTGATGTTCATGAAAATAACCCTTATATCAAAGATAAACACCATAAAACGTAAATTTTGGACAAAATTCACCACAGTAGGAATACAAGCATGTTTTATAAGTGAAAATGGCATGAATCAACCAGATAAGATGCACCCATGCTTCTTTAACACAACAAATCTCATTGAAACAGGTAAATGTACATTTTTGTTTAATTTACGTTTTATTTTGTACAAAATTAATCGGCTTCGTACTTTACCAATACAGGATCTCATATTTTTTCTCTTCTGGTCATAGTTGCTACTAGCAATGGGGAGGATAGGAACCTAATTTGTTTCAACTTTAAAGCATTACTCGTTAAAATACGACGACATACCAATGAAATGGCGTGCGTGCCAGCTGAAATTGACTTACGACACATAAGCGGTCAGCAGAGAAGGATAAAGGACAGTTAGTTCCGAAACATATGCTGTATTTGGTGTATGTTAGTTGGCCTTTCAATAAATAAATTTACTTTAAAAATCCTAATTACAGATGTGAAATGAATTGAATTTGATTTTGTATGAGAACTTATTGGACACGGTGTAGTATACTACAGTATAGGTACAAAGTTGTTTTCTAAATAACCCTGAAATTTGAAATGCAATTTTGTTATAGATAAAAATGTCCAAAGTAGCCTCCATCCGGTTCTATATCCCTTTCGTGACGAACCAGCACAATTGTGCTGTTGAGCGGTAACAGTTTTGTTTTTTTTTTTTCATTTTTTTCATCTATTTAGACTATGATTTATGTGATGTAAACTGTTTCAATAATTCAGCCATTACTTATACTTATTTGTGTGTTAACAGACTTTAGCTTACATTGCCTGTGAAATTTACCACAACAAGGTAAACAAAAAGAGGGCAAGAACCATAAAACATGACAAAGTTTTATCTGTCGCAATTTTTTATTTCCGCTTTATCTAGGTAGTCAAAGCTAGAAATCGAAAGATAAAGATTAGTTCTTTCTAATAAGGAAAAATAATTGTTGCCTTTTCGAAAAATCTAAGAGTTCTGGGGAGCGAAAATTCAGCAATTTGTATGGAAATTTCACTTTTTTGCGCTCCGTCCCGAAAGGGATATGCGATGTGTCCGATTGGTGTATGAACAACTTTTTTGTTTATTGATGAATTTAGTTCAAATTTTGCATACATCCTACATACATACTCACGATTAATATGTGTAAAAATTGTGGAAATCCATTCACTACTTTGGGAGTTATAATGTCATGAAGTTGAAAAACCATGAAAAAGTGTAAAAAGAAGCCTCGCACGACGGTAACCACGCATGTGGTCCGAGCCTAAATCTTACCAACCGTTCATCAGGCAATCGAAAAAGCCGTGATTTGATGTGTCGCATGCCTAAATTTGACTCACTTTTACATCAACTATGGACAGCCGAAAATAATGAGACAACATAGGAAGCAAAAGGCCCAAGTAACAATTTTGATTTTATCGAAGTTTTTAGCGATTCAAAAACCCTAACAGTAAAACCACAGACAAACAGACGTAAAACTCTTCAAAACGACTTGGCAAATGCATTTGGCGATCAATTCAAATTTCATTTCATTTGCGCGATCCTTCCACCAGATGCGCTAGTGTTCGATCGCTTTGACGTGTACTGTACACGCTGCTAAATGATGCAAAAGAAAATTACAGGCGCTTTGTTTAGGGGCCGTTCATAAACCACGTAGTCTTTTTGGGGGGAGGGGGGGGGGGGGTCTGGCCAAAGTCTACGCTCCATACAAATTTCAAATTTTTTTGTATGGACAAAAGTCTACGAGGGGGGAGGGGGGGGTCTGAAATTGCCAAATTTTGGTCTACGTGATTTATGAACAGCCCCTTAGTAGTGCACGTGTTAGATAAACGTCAAATCGAAATGCATCATGGCCGCAGGTCGCGCGTGGTTTTACTAACAGATGGCAGTGAGCTCATGAAAAAGACACCGGGCGAAAGTTTTTGAAGAATTTCCTTCAAGAGTTACGTCTGTTTGTCTGTGGTGAAACTATTGATACCGACTTCAAAGTATTCTTGAGCTCTTATATGCCTCCAAATACCTACGTTCTGGATAGTTGGCCCAATCTTATTATGATCTACAGGACTTCGTATAAATACCGGCTTAGGATTTTGGGTTGTATCATAGTTTTATCACAGATAACAGACGTTTATGCTTATATTGGCAATGTGTGTAAAAATGCTCAACAGCCATTTTGTATGTAACGAGCATCTGAAACTTATGTGGCAATCATTTAGAGATGGCGCAGTGATCGATAGTTAGTGATCGCTTTCAAGATTGCATGCACTACGCAATTTTACATTCAAGATTGTATTCGATCTTGAATGAAAGTGGAACTTTGAACTATTCTTGCATATAAGTTAGATGTAATGTCGCAATCAGTTGAGTAGATGGCGGTAGTGAGCCAAAGTATATCGTTTTGAACATTTACACAGGATTCTGCGAAAAACTTGAACTAGCACAAACATCTGTTATCTGTGGTTTTATCATATCCCCGATACAACCTTTCAAACAAAACCACCTTTTGACTTGTCAAATACTTGTTTTGTTTATTTGTTTCTATTATTGTTCGATCGTCAGAATAAACTATGCTTGGTTGTTTATCCTACCATCAATTGGAAAGATGCCGATCTGGAATTGAGGTTTGTTTTACCTATTTAATACGTGTTAGGAGACATGCCACGGGACATTTATGGTGAATGTGACTGTGATAATGACAAAAATAAGTGCGCCACACAAACTGTGCATTAATTGGAAATAAAATGCATTTTATTAATTCGGTGGAATTGGATACAAAAAAGGTTTTTTCAACATAGCGGAGTTTTGAAGACAAAATTTAATTTTTCTGAAACTAAAATGATGAAAACGTGTTGAAGTTTGATCTTAAGCTGTAAAAGGTTTGATCTTAAGCGTGTAAAAGGTTTTCTCAACATAGCGGAGTTTTGAAGACAAAATGTAATTTTTCTGAAACTAAAATGACGAAAACGTGTTGAAGTTGTATTTAGGAGCTTACGTATTTTTGACAGTTTTGTTCTCTTCGTCATGGGGGGTTTTTTGAAACCTGTTGATCTCAAAGGTGGCCTCAAATCCTTCCCAACCAAGCTGAGTTATATGCCCAAACTTCAGGCAATACGGCCCACATAAACCCCCCATGACGAAGAGAACAAACCTGCCGATAATACCCTTTGTCACCTACATAAAATATCCTACAAGGCGACATATTTTTTCTGATAAAACTCTGTGTTCCTGATGATTTCTCCAATAGGGCTATCCCTCCTGAGGTGGTCATGCTGATTGTTACTTGGGGGATTATCTTCGGCTCCGAACGATGTTTTTTTCTGTTTTGTTTTTTATTTATGTTCCAAAAAATCATACTTGTATGTTGTTGTTAATTTTACCCCATTATCCCCATTCCGTTTGACCCCATTGCCCCCTTGCATTGTTAGCCTTAATTATAAGTCTGTGTTATAAGTGTTATAAGTTATAAGTTATAAGTGATATAACTAAGAAAAACAACAGATCTTCTAGATTCGGTTATTTTTCTTAGTTAATTTACGGGAAAGGCATTGGAGTTTAACTAGACTTATAATTAAGGTTAACAATGCAAGGGGGCAATGGGGTCAAACGGAATGAGGATAGTGGGATAAAATTAAGAACAATATACAGGTATGATTTTGTGAATCACAAATAAAAACAAAACACAAAACATAGTTCGGAACAGATGAAAAAAAAAACGTCTGTTTTGATTTCGATGAGCTCTTGTCTCATGATAGGAAATTATGTTTCTTACAAAACTTCGGGCACTTTTAAGAAAAAAAAAACTGGAATAATCCATTCCTGAGAGTTTCGGGGGTGTTCCAGGGGGTTTCCAGGAATTTGGGAGCGTTCCAAGGGGATTCAGGGACATCCAAAGGTGTTCCAAATGGTTTCAGGGGGTCCTAAGGGCGTTCCAGAGGTTTCCAATAGGTTTTAAGCAGTTCCAGGATGTCCTTAGCGTATTTAAGAGGTGTTCCATGGGGTCCCTGAAGTGATTCATGGGGGTATCAAAAGCTTTCAGAAGCGTTTCAGGGAGGTTCAGGGGAGTTACAGGGATTTTCAGGGAATCCCACGGGCATTCTAGGGATGTTCCAGGGTTTCAGGGCGTTCTATGGGGGTTGAGGGACGTTCCAGGGTGTTCTAGCGCGTTTCAGGAGCGTTCCAGGGGGTTTAAGGGGTTTCAGGAATGTGCCATAAGTTTCTAATGGGCTTCAGGAAGTTTCAGGGGTGTTCCGGGTGGTTTCAGGGGGTCCCAGGGGTGCTCCTGGCGTGTCCTAGGGTGTTGCATGGGGTTTCAGGGACGATTCCAAGTAGTTTTATGGGTGTTACAGTGAGTTTCACGGGTGATTCAGGGGATTGCAGGGACATTCCAGGGTGTTCCAGCGAGTTTCAGGAGCGTTTCAGGATCTTTCAAGGGGATTCTCGAGTATACTAGGGGGGTTTCAAGGGGTTTCAGCGGCATGCTTGTGAGTTTCAGGGCGTCCCAGAAGCGTTCCAGGCGGTCAAAGGGTTTTCAAGGACGATCCAGGGTGTTCCAGCGGGTTTCAAGGGGTTTCCGGAGCGTTCCATGAGGCTTTCAAGGGGTTTTAAGGGCATTCCAGGGGTGTACTAAGGGATTTCAAGGGAGTCCCACGGGCATTCCAGAGGTTCTTCACAGGGTTTCAGGGGCGTTCCATAGAGTTTCATGGACGTTCCATGGTGTTCCAGTGGGCTTCAGGTCATTTCAGGAGCGTTTCAGGGGTTTTTAAAAGGCTTCAGGGGAGTTCTAGTTAGTTTCAGGAGTGTTAAAGGGGCGTTACTGGGGATTTGCCGAGCGTTCCTTGGGGTTTCTGGGACGCGCCAGGGTGTTTCAACGGATTTTGTCAGCGTTCCAAGGGTTTTAAATGTATATCAGAGAGTTTCAAGGATGTACCATGAGGTTTCAGGGTGTCCCATGGGCATTCCAGAGGCGTTCCAATGGGTTCCTGCAGTTTTCAGGGACATTCTATGCGTTTTCAAAGATGTTCCAACGGGTTTCAGGGGGTTTCAGGAGTGTTCCAGTGGTTTTCATGGGGATTCAAAGTTGTTCCAGAGTAACCCTGAAAAGCATTGAAACCTTTCTGAAACTCCGTGAATTTTTTGAAAGGCCCTCTAAATTCTCCCTGAATCTCCAAAAAAATCCCCGAAGCCCTCCTGAAACCCCCTGAAAGTCCTTGAAACTCCCCTGAAGCATCTCTGAAACCGTTTTTGAAGCCCTATGGAAACTCCTCTGAACCATCCATGAAACTTGGAAATGAAAATCTGGCCAATATTGAACAGACTATTTAAAATTTCAACCACCAGAATGTACCATTCAGCAATAAGCGAGAATCGGCCAGTACAAAGATGCGTTTAACATTTGGGTCTCATACATCTGATACAACCCAAGTAACACAGAAAACATCTTTTCAAATCAACATTTTTAAAGAGGCATTATAAATGTCATATAGGTGTTTCAGAAAACATCTTGTGTTATTATCGAGCTGTAATTATGTTTTTCAATAACAAACAACAAGAATATTTGATGTTTGCTTATCTGATTCATTATGTATGAAATATGGTTTTTGTACCAATAAATACCATTATTCGAGCATCAAAATACAAAGTAATCGTGTTACCGACCAATTTTTGCATTCATTCGACAGACTCACTTAGCACTCTGTTGAATCGGAAGATCCTGAACGGCAGCAGTTAGAATCATTAGAACACAATCGGCGATTGACCCGCATCAGCTAGAGATCTGCTCAATAGAGCAAACATTTTAGTTTTATTTGTCATAAACAGGATTACAATGAATCCAACTAATTTTTAGCGAGACTGACTCACATCTACCATGGATTCCTCAGCTTCCTGATGTGGCAATTTTTTTCACTTCAGCATTTGGTTGCCCCAACCAAAAGTGCTGATTGCAGATGGTTCTACGCAATTCATTCGCCAGCAGATGTGAACTGCAATGGGTTCCTATCACAGACATCATAAGCGTTCTTGTGCTGCAAGTCAATTTCCTCACCATTCATTCTGTTGCATTTGTATGTTGGACCACTCGTGGATTATTGCGTACGGGTTGATCAGATAAATAGTCGATAAATATGCACGCATTGCATTAGAAATCTTGAGAAATCTGTAATAACTGTCGAGGATTTTGACTATCAAAAAAGTAAACATTGCAATTCTTGACAATGTTACTTTGACAACTTCTTCTATAATGAGACTAGATTGACAGATCTAGTCTCATTATAGAAGAAGTTGTAATTATGTTATTTTAATGTTGTTTTGATTGTCCTAAAACAAAACTATTATTTTGTATGTGTGTATGTTTTAGAAATGTTATCGAGACACAATATAAACTTTAATTATACACAACTATCATTCGTTGTTGGATGGTTGTCATAATGATGCATTTTCAACGTTATTCCAATAAGTTCAAATCAAAGTTTGTAGAAATGCATGAATTCTTCAGCAGTACTTTTGACATTACAGTACCGTTCATAAATATGAATACATATACTTTATACTAATAAAAATGTAAAAGAGGTTGACATTATTTTTGATGACGGAATTTCAAGTATACTTCAAAGGCACTGTTCATAATTTGGATAACGCTCCAGGGGGAGAGGAAAAGTGCGGCCGAGCGATACGGACCATACAAAAATATTAGAATTTGTATAGGAAAAATGGTCACGGAGGAAGAAGGGTGACGGTTTAGCGTAACGTATTAAACAAATGCTTCATTATCAGTAATAATTATTATTAATCAAATCGTTGGTTTAATTCAAATTGTAATTGGACTAGTTTATGACACTTTGAACAGCACTGTAGGTCTTTTGGAAATCAGCCATATTGCAACTTCACATGGATTTAAAAATAATTTCCGCTAAGCAATATTATTTGGTTAATTCGTGTAACATTTTCAATTCAATTTAATGGCGCTTGATTTGCAGGCGCGTAAAATCAGTGGTTTCTCGATAAATCTTGAACCGCACGTAAAAGATCACTACCATCACCTAGACCACCACTGAGTGAAATCCATTTCAGAATTTGTTATCTGAATAAATTCGAAAAGCCATCGAATTCATCAGTTGGAAATTATTTTTCGGGCTGAAGAAATTGAGCATATTTATAAATACAATTTGTTTTGTTTTTTTTTCTGAAAGTTACTCTGTTTCACACAGTGATTCTCTTCATGGTTTGTTATGAAATATATACAATAGTACAACTTAAAACTAGCCTAATTTCAACATCTGCATTTGGTATGATATATAAGTGCATTCCCTAGGTTATATCACTTGAAAGGAGCTTAGTGTCAACTAATAAATGTGATTGCACTAAGAACGAATTTTCCAAGTTTTTATTTTAGACGAATAACTTAGATATAGCTAATAATTATTCAAGGGTAGAATTTCATGTGCTGCGAACGTCAGTTTTAGTACTATAAGTGTATTTGAATGCATGTTATATGACTTGTAAGATGTTTTATAAGCCGCCATTTTTTGCGCTGTTTTAATTATATAGGTGTTTGATTTTAAGTAAATATAACCAGAAAAATACATTTGAATAAGTACTATAAGTGAATTATTAACTCTTATGTAACAAGTTGTGTTACTTGGGAAATGTATATTTTCTCTTAGAAAATGGAATCAAAGGGAAACTAAATTCAATGGTATGTGGTGCATAATTGATCGGACAAACGCTGATTTTCATATAAAATGGCCAAGCTTGAGATGCTGTGACTATAGTTTGCGTTGATGAATTGAACTCGGTTTTTGACACGGAACTACTAGTATGCTGAATTTTATGTATACGAAGTACACAATGTTTTTGTTCCCAGGTCTAGGCGTTGCAAGGCGTTCAAAATGTGTAAAAGTGATCGGATAGCGGTACCCCTATGATTTACACGCGTGCCGCTGTCCGATCCCTTCTGCACATTTTGAACGCCTTGTCATGCCCAGACCTGAGAACGAAAACATTTTGTATTTCGTATACATAAAATTCAGCATATTAGAGTTCCGTGTCAAAAATTGAGTTCATCTCAAACTTGGCTATTTTGTATGAAAATCGGAGTTTGTCCGATCAATTATGCTCCACAGTGTATAAGTTATTAACTGGATCTAGACGTTCACTTGGTATTTTGCTATAACCGTGGAATTATACACAGAAAAAAACAAAAGAAAACAACAATTCGAGTACTAATCGTTCAATAATTGGCAAGTTACCCTGTATTGCAAATTCTACAAGTAACCCGAATGAGAAATAATATTGTGAGGTTCATGGTGGTTTTTATTTGCTGTAGCAAAAAATCTATCCACGGACGAGTTTAAATGTTGTAACGTCACGGCAAAATGTTTCATATATTAGGTTCAAATACTTACTCCAACTGGAGGGCGTCCGGCCGAAGATCTCGCCCTCGGCCGGGTTCCACAGGAACAGCCGAAAGCTCTCCTTGGCCGAAAGTTTGTTCGGGCTGCGATAGTACTGCTGAAACTGGTCAAAGGGTTCTTCCACCTGTTTAGGCATCTTGCTGGGTGCGTTCTTTCGGATTTCTGCTGCTGCTGATGTTGTTGCTCCTTCAAAATTGGATGGATGGGACTCCTCGCGACGTGACTCTTCTCTAAAGCATTCCCAAGCGAAGAACAAACATGAAAGGACCAAATTATTTCCCCCATTTTCACATGGTCTTCAATGTGCTGTGCTGGAAGGCTGTGCGTATGTGTCATCAAAATATGCGTAACTATTTTCGATTGCAGCTAGTTGGTTGACGCCGAGAGGGACCTTGAAAAGGATATGAATGGCATGTGATGATTGGGAAGCAGAAGCACGCACGGACCATTCAGTATCTTCATCCAGACCTAAAGGGTGGCGCCTCGAAGTCTAGGCTTTGTTTACGACTTTAGAAGCTACTTATCGCATTATTGTCTCTGCCGGACATAACGAGCTTGGGCTATGTGGCTAAGTTCCATCATTTAAATTGCTATTGCGTCTAGCGAAGTAAACAACAACATGATTGAAATATTATGTTTATGCGGATTCTTGCTTCAGAAGATGAAGTTATGACATTATTGATGTGTTGAACTTTTACGAACTTTTAAAATTGATGAGGCTTGCGACTATTCCACTGAAGAACCTTACCCTAGAATAACTAACTTTTTTTAATTTGCAAAAAACTCATAGCTTTTTCACTTCAAACGATTATTTTGAACAGAATATTGAAAATACATACGGCAGATAAAGCCACAAACCATTGTTAAAAAAACACCATAATGAGGAAACTCAAATTCATATCTTTCAATGCTTTTACACGAATTCGAAAAAAGTCGAGGGTTTTCTTGTGAACAATTTGCAAACAGCTTTAACTCTTTATGGGTTGCAAAAACGGTGAGTCGATAAGGAGAGCATCCAACATAGGGTAATTGTTCCCATCGTTGTGGTAGTACCTATTGTTGCGGTAATGGCAATTGAGTACTTTTTCGACTGAAATGTTACCAAAAGGTATTTTTAATAGATGTATAGTGCTTAAATTATGAGATTGCACCATTTGTTTGCTTAAGATTTGCCCAAAACCAATTTTAAAAAAATATTTTCCTAAATGTGTTTGCTGCTGTGTTCCTATTGTTGCGGTAGTGTTCCTAATGTTGCGGTATCCCATATGATTTCAATGGGATACCGCAACAATAGGAACAAAATACCGCAACATTAGGAACACATACCGCAACATTAGGAACAAAATGTTCTTTCAGATAAAAACGAATAAAATGCTCATAACAACATCAAAGTGGCAATATTTCGTTATTTTCCCGTAGATTAAGGATGCATTTTATTATTTTCAATTCAATCCATGTAAAAAGTTTGCTTGGGGCGATACAATTGTGGTTTAAACATGAACCCAGCGCTTAACTCCTCCATGATCGGATCAATTACCCTAGATCTGGTCTTCAATTGATGATAAAGACCGCTACTCAAGAGTAGTGGTGTGAGTTAGTTGTGTGCTTAACTGGTAGTGCAGCCTGGGCATTGTTGTCCTTCTGACTTCAGCTGGATTGGGGAGGTACGTCCCGAGCGTCTGTTAACCAAGGATGTGCGGCTCAAACAGTATCTGTTCTGGCATCCAGCGGCTGAGTGTGAAATGCTCCTCCGTCGCAAACAATACATGCCTAAGGTGGCAGCTCCCATCACCAAAAATGAAAGATTACGAACTGATTAAAAGGCAACGACTATTAGCGCGAAACAAGGGACAAGAATTGGAATTGGATCACTTTGCAGAGGACTTGGAGAACGATACACAGTAACATGATGTCCCGCCAATTATCGCATACAGTCAGGTCACCCTTTTTGGGTACCTTTACTAAAGGTCACATTAGACATGACAAATATTTGGCCAAACAAGCCCAACAAATGAAAAACACAACGTAAATCATGGCAACCTCGGATGAATGTCGGACTACCATGGCAAATATTTGTCATTATAACATACAATCTAATGGACCCTTAAGACGCCTTGCATCCAGTCGGCCGGAAATGTCGCGATTTCCCATATGTTGCAGAATAATTGATGCAGTAGTTATGCGGATGCTACAGGGTCAGTTTTGAGTATCTCAGCTGATATGCGATCGACCCCTGTTCGATTACATGCTACGGATGGCTGTTTCTATCTCCTGCACTGATGGAGCTTCGGTGTTGACACGGGTAATGCGTCAAACCCTTGGTGGATCATGCTGAGGTCTTGATGGCGTGACCGACACTTGAAAAAGGTTTCCAAAGTGATCGAGCCAGGGTCTCAACTGCTCAGCCGAGTCGGTCAGTAACTGTCCAGACGTGTCTTTCAGGGGTATCGTAGCATTCACCTTAGTCCCACTAAGGCGACGTGAAACATCGTGGAGGAGACGGATGTCGCCGGTGTTTGCGGCTTTCTCGCCTTCGTCGGCTAGGAAGTTCGCCCACACCATTTTGTCCCGTTTACATGAGCGTTTCACTTCCTTCTCGAATGTAAGAATATATAGCGCTGACGGGCTACGGATTTGGCTCCTCGTGTTTTCGCTCGCTCTATCGCGGCTTTGGCGTTCCTTCGCTCCTCTATTTTCCTCCAGGTATCATCTGTGATCCAATGCTTTCTCCGGGTGCGTAGCTCACCCAAATTATTCTCGCCGTGGCAATGAAGGCGTTCTTGATGGCGCTCCGATCTTCTACGCTTCCACCTGCTGGAATATCCGCAGCACGGTTCTATAGCTCCTCGACGAAGGATCTTTTCACCGCAGCGTCTTCCAGTCGGCGTGTGTTCAACCGGCGCCCGATTTTCTCCTCCTGTGGATGGATCCTAGCAATTCGCAATTGGATCTCGCCGATTGGGAATTGATGGTCGGACGCAATTTCAGCGCTAGGTTTATTCGCACATCAAGAAGGCTCCGTCTTCATTTTCGGCTGATGCAGATGTGGTCAATTTTATTTTCCGTGACGCCATCACGGGAAACCTATGTTACTTTGTGCACTGGTCGATCAGGAAAGAGCGATCCCCCAATCACCATGTCATTGTTACCACAAAACGCTGCAAACAGCTCTCCGTTTTCGCTCATTTCTCCGATACCATGGCGTCCCATGACGTGATCATAGTCCGAGTTGTTGGAACCAATCTTCGCGTTGAAGTCGCCCATGAGGATATAAAGATCCTTTCGGAAACTTGTCCACGACAGCATTCAGTTGACTGTAAAAGTTCTCTTTATCTTGCAATTCGGCATCGGTTGGCGCGTAACATTGGATCATGGTAAGGTTTCGAACCCGTGTTCTGAATCTGGCTACAATTATCCTCTCATTAATAGGTTCCCACTTCATGAGCGCAGCGTGGGCGTGAGCGCTGAGCAGGAAACCAACTCCACGATGACGAGGAACGTGTTCACCTCTTAGGCCAGAGTATAGCAGAATTTGACCCGACGCCAATCTGTGTTCTCCAAAGTTCGGCCTACGGACTTCACTCAGTCCTAGGATCTCAAGCTTCATACGGCATGCCTCATTGGATAGTTGTGCCAGTTTACCCTGCTGGGCTAGGGTTAATACATCCCAAGTTCCAATTCTTGTCCATTGAATCAGAATCAGCTGTATGGATTTCAATTATAGCACTGAGCTGAGTGAAGAGAGTAATGATACATACTAATAAACACACACGTTCTCCTCCATTTGGGACAATTGTGCCATCGTCATGAACACGAGCCTATTCATCATTTACCTGAGGGAGAAGGGAAGGAAAAAATATGGGACAGGAGAAAGGACAGGTAAGGGAATAGGATCGTCATACACGCGTCCTGAAAAGGACATAATAACGCATAAACGTACCACAATGGGGCCAAAAACCGCCCTGAAAAGAGCACTGTGATAACGCATAAAGCGTAAAGAGAGCCTATAGCTCTCTACCACAGCGGGTCAAGAACAACAGAACGTCCTGAAGATTCAGGTTTCTGAAGTCAGTTTCACTTAGTAAGTGTTTACCGAGGAATCGCAAACGCAGTTGCGCAAAAAACTGGACAGTTACATATCAAATGATACGAAGTTTCATAGTCGGATTCACAGCTATCACATGCAAATGAATCAACTTGCTGAATATTTGCCATGTGACAGCTAAGTCGGCAGTGGTCAGTCAACGCTTTGACCAGCATGCTGCAATTCTGCTTGGACAGATTCGTTAGATACTTCGCCACCCCTACACTCCAAACTATTCCAGTATTGTTTGTGCTGAGTGGCAGTCCAGGTGTCAATCCGAAGCTTTACCCAACACTTGAATATCGGAATCAGGGATGCCAGATGATTTTTTGAAAAATCTGTATCACTCTTTTCAAAAATCAAAAAAATAAAATAGCCCCTCTAGTTTAAAAATCTAGGGTCTCCAGCTAGCCTAGTGGTTAAGGCTATGGATCGCCAATCCGAAGACGGCGGGTTCGATTCCCGTTCCGGTCGGGAAAATTTTGTCGACTCCCTAGACATTGTGTATCATTGTACTTGCCTCACAATATACAAATTGATGCAATAGCAGGCAAAGGAAGCCCTTCAATTAATAACTGTGGAAGTGCTCTAAGAACACTAAGTTGAAGCGAGGCAGGTGTAGAGCCTAAAGAAGAAGAAGAAGTTTAAAAATTTGTATTTCATATAAAACGAAATCTGTACGGATAATACAGATAAATCTGTATATTTGGCATCCTTGATCGGAATAGCTGGCTCAGGGTCAATGAAGTCATGTGATGCTCAAGTACAGGCTAACTCATCAGCCTATTCATTACCAGCGATGGAAGAATGGCCAGGTACCCATACAAGGTGAACAGCGTTTGCAGAATTCAGCTCCTCGATTTGAGTTCGTCAAGCGATAACTATCTTCGACCTGGAGTTGGCAGAAGCATGTGCTTTAATAGCAGTCTGGCTATCTGAACAGAAATATATTACTTTGCCTATTACGTGCTGCTGAAGTGCTGATTGCACTCCGCATATAAGAGCAAAGATTTCGGCCCGAAAAACGGTAAAGTATCTAGCAAGTGAGTAAGACAGATGCAGCCTTAGCTCACGAGAATAAACACTAGCACCTGCTCGAACTTCAAGAAGGGAGCCATCAGTATAACATACGATGCCGTCTGAAATACTTCTCTCCAGATGTCAGGATGTCCACTTTTGTGAAAAATGTCTTATATGGAAGATTACAAGCAATTGTAAGATCACTTGGAACAAGGACAACATTGTCCCAATTCACCAAAAGTGGTAACAACGAGGTGTGTGTTGAGCTGCGGTTTACAGGATTTTCCTCTAGTAAACCGAGTACCCATAGGCGGTAAATGCAAGAATGTGCTTCTTGTTTGAGATGAATGCGTAGTGGAGCAACGTCAAAGAGAACTTCGAGCGCTGCCGTGGGAGTTGAAGAGAACGCTCCAGACATCGCCATTAAGCACATCCTTTGGAGATGGCCTTTCTTTGATTGGACCGTTCTCACTTCGCCCGTATTGGACGAACAATAGTTGTGTAAATCCATTTGATATACTTGGGTTTTAGACCCCAAGTCGTACCAAAGGTTCGCCGCCATTCCCCGAAGGACATACAAGCTTTCTTCAATCTGAACTCAACATGAGGTGTCCAGGAAAGCTTGGAATCAAGAATGACTCCAACGTACTTTGCTTGTTCAGTCACACTGATTTCAGAATCAAAGAGGCGCAAAGGTCGAACGCCATTACGGTTTCGCCAAAAGAATAACAGATGTTTTATTCGGATTTACCGAAAGGCCATATTGGCGACACCAACCCTCAACTACCTGAAGAGTGTTTTGCATCAGGTCTATAAGTAGGAAAACCGTTATTATTGAGCTGCCTCAATAGCGTATCTGCTAAGAGATTCCCCCTGAGGGCTCCACAAACACTAAATTTCCCAATCGCTGCTTGACGCAAGGCCGGGAAGAGATATCGGTTTTTGAGTTTTTGGTAAATCATTGGAGATACACCATGACTCTGTGCGGCTTCCAATATGGCATCATGATTTCCACTTGTACCATTTGAATTGGATGCTAATAAGACCGGTGGCTCTCTACGGATACGAGATATGGACCATGCTCAAGGAGGACCTGAAAGTACTCGTACTTTTTGAACGATGCAAGCTCAGGACGATTTTTAGCGGCGTGTGGCACGTGGTGGCGAAAGATGAATCACGAGCTCGCTGCATTCTCAGGTGAACCCAGCATCCAAAGGATGTTATAGCCGCAATCACACTGGGTGCAAGGCATGTTACAAGAATGCCAGATAGCGATCCTGCAGTTAGGGTCTGGGACCATTTGGGCAGGAGCACCTATTTTGGGGACTTGCTGCTATAACTCAGTCAATTTCAAACCGATTGACTTGAAATTTTGAACATAGCTAGATACTGCGCCTTTCTGATCGTGTTGCAAAAATCAAGTCAATCAGTTCAAAATTGATTGAGTTATAGCAGCAAGTGCCCAAAATAGGTGCTCCTGCCCAAATGGTCCCAGACCCTATTGTGTTCGCTAGAAATCCAAAATAGTACAAGATGGAAAAACATATTGGTTTATGTGGTATAAACGGTCCCTCATTGAATATATTCTTCTATCTTTCACAATAAACTATCCCCTTTGCATGAGTAGCGAAATATGGTAAAGTAGATTAAATCAACACTTTGTTTCACTATTATGGTACAACTGTTTGTAGAACTTGGTCCAGCTTTATATCTTAACATATTCAGGTTAATACACTTTTGCTCTTTATATGAAGCAAGTTCACTCATTCAACAGGATTGTTTTACCTTTGTTCTCGAACACAGCAAAATTGTATATTGAAATTGGTAATGTTAAAACTTCAGTTTCAAGCTGAATTTCACTACACTTCGTACGCTGCTTTAAATAAAGTAGTGCTTTTTAACTATAATAAATTTCATCTTCACGAGCTTCTTGTTGTTAACGATCTTTTATAAGTTTAATATTTTTCACCAAAATAAATATCACCAATCAACTTATGACTGCAATCACAAAACTTTTACACATATTTCCTCTGCTCACACGCACAAATCCAGCATCAGCCCCAATCCTGGCACGACCAAGCCTCAAACCCCACAAAAGAATCCTTTTCATTACCAGCTTTTCGACCTGCGCACGCGTCACTCACTCACACCGTAAGAACGTACCGAGCTTAAGACGTTTCACTCCGCGCACGGCTAGTAACCGACTAAGACAGATCGCACCGCGAGACTTTGCAACGTTCCCGGAGCAGATGTGCGCTAACTACTACTGGACGGATGATCATGAGGCGGTTCATATCGGTCCAAGCCGCGACCCTGGCTGGATTGACATTTTTCTCGTGTGCTGGCTGCCTCTTCGCCATTATGCACGGTGCGCGGCCCGAAGGGTAATCTTCCAATTTAGAAAATCTAGAGTATGATGAGCTTAAACGGACGCAATTTACAACAATACATCCCACTACTGACGGCCTGGTGGCTAGGCACTGACATAACCCGAGGACTGACTTCGCTTAGTGCAATGTATACTGGATTTGGTTGGAAGACGGGATTTCACACAGTGATGGGCAGTAGTTTCTTACCCAAATTTGTTGGAAGCATACATAATAATGCTGAAGTAGACCAATTTATCATCGAGTTGTTTTCAAGAAAATAAGTAAATAATTTACGTTATCTCTGGCTATTCCAATAAAAATTGCTGGAGGAATTCCTCTAGAAATCCTTTAAGTTACTCAAAAAGTGTTCAGCTAATTCTGGAGAAAATCTTGCGTGAATCTCTGCAAGAAATGGTGAAAGGATTTTTAAAATTTCTGAAATTCTGAAATTTCTAAGAGAAATTTTTGGACAAATTAATCTAGGAATTTCAAGAGGAATTCTTGGAAAAATCTGGAGGTATTCCTGGAGAAAACCCTGGAGAAATCTCTTGAGAAAACCCAGTAGGAATCCCTGGATGAATTACAGGAGAAGTTCCTGGACGACTTACTGCAGAAATTCTTGGATGAATTCATGGAGCAAACCCTGCGAGAGATCCTGAAGGAAGCCCTGAATGAATTTCTGGAGAATTCCCTAGAGAAATTCTGGGGGAATCCCTGAAGAAATTTCTGAAGAAACTCTTGAGAAATTCCAGTGAGGAATCCTTAGAAAAAAAATTGTAAAAAATTTTTGGAAGAATCCCTGGGGAAGTCTTGGAAAAACCCCTGGAGGGATTTCTGGAGGAACCTCAGGAAAAATGCCCGGAGGAACTTCTGGACAATTCCCTGGCGGAATTCCAGGAGGAATTCCTGCAGAAATCCTTAGAGGAATTGTTCGAGTATTTCCGAGAAAGTAACCCTAGAAGAAATCCTGGAGGAATCCTTGCATTCAATTCTGGAGAATTCTCTAGAGGAATTCTGGTAAGAATCGATGGAGAAACTTTTGAAGAAATTCTTAGAGAAATTCCTAGAGGAATTCCCAATGGTATTTCTGGATGAATTACCATAGAAATCATCGGAGGAATTTTTGGAGGAATCTCTGTAAGAATTCCTGGTAAATTTCTAAAGGAATTCTTAGAGGAGAAATTCCTGTATAAATTCTTGGAGGAATCTCTGAAAAAAATTCCAGAAGGAATAACAAAAAAAATCAAGGAATTTTTTGAGGAATATCTGTAAGAATCTTTAGAAGAATTCCTGGTAAATTTCCAAAGGAATTCTTGGAGGAGAAATTCCTGTATAAATTCTTGGAGGAATCTCTGAAAAAATTCCAGAAGGAATTACAAAAAAAATCTTGAAAGAATTTCTGAAGGAACCCATGGAGGATATCCTGAAACAATCCTGGAGGAATTGCTGTAGGAATTTCCGAAGAAATTCCTGGAGAAATTCTTGGGGTAATTCCTGAAGGTATTCTTGGTGGAATTCCTGGAATAGTTTATGGATTTCCTGGGGAATTTCTGAAGAAATCTTCGAAAGAATTCCTAGAGGAATCTCAGGTGGGATTCATGCAGAAATTCCTAGAGGAATTCTAGGAATAAACCTGTATAAACTCCGGAAGGAGGATTTCCTGGAGAAATTGCCGTAGTAACTTCTGACGGAATTCATGGATCAATTACTGGCGGAATTTCTGCAAGAATTTCTGGGATAATTTCTGGTGAAAATCTTTAACGTTTTCATGGAAGAGTCCTTAAATAAAATTCTGGAGGAATCCCTATAGAAATCCCTAGAGGAACTCCTTGAGGAATGTCACGAGATATTCCTAAAAGAAGTCCCATAGGAATTTCTAGAGCAATTCCTTGAAGAACTCTATAGGAACTCCTGAAGGAATGCCTGGAGAAACTCCTAGAGAAATTCCTAGAAGAATCTCTACAGAAATTCCATGGTGGAATCTCTAAAAGGATTTCTTGAGGTATCTCTAGAGGAATACCTGGAGAAATTTTTAGAGAAACTCCTAGATGAATCTTTGCGGAATGTTCAGAGGAATTCCAAGAGGAATTTTTGAGAAATCTCCAGAGGAACTCCTGGAAGAATTCCTGCCTAAATTCCATGAGGAATCCCTGGAGAAATCCCTGAATGAATTTCTGGTGGATTTTCTAGAAGAATTACTGAAGAACTTTCAAGAATAATCCCTGGAGGAATCCCTGAAAGAATACCTGGAGAATCTCAGGTGGAATCTCTAGAGGAATTTATTGAGGTATCTCTAGAGAAATTCCAGCGAAATTTTAAGAGCAATTCCTGAACGAATCCCTGTAAGAGTTTTCATACAAATCCCTGTAGGAATTCACAGAGGAATCCCGGAACAATTCCTGAAGGAATTTCTAGAGGAATACCTTGAGGAATTCCTGGAGGAATCCCAGGAAGAAATCAGTTTCTGAGCAAATTCCAGAAGGACACTCATTTTTATGTGTTTTGTGCTTACGTAAGAACTAATTGACATTCACAAGACGCGACGCGAGACAAGACATCAACACTTATCGTTCTTACAATTCCATAAGGAGTATTGAAGAAATCACGCAAATTCTTGAGGAAATCCTGAAGTTCGAAGTAGGTAAAGAAACTCTTGGAGGAATTCCCGTAGCAGGAAGGAGTTCCTGAATAAACCCCAGGAGGAATCTAGGAAGCAATGTCTAGAGGAATTTCTGAAGGAATCCCAAGAAGAGTGTTTGAAGGCATTTTTAAAATAGTCCCGGAAGTTGTTCCTGAAAGAATTACAGAAGGAATTCCCGGGTGAATCCCTGGAAGATTTCTTGGAGGAATATCTGAAGAAACCCTATAAGGTATTCCGGAAGCAATCCCATAAGGAACTCTTTACAGAATAGCAGGAAAGCTTTCTTAGCGAATTTCTGGGAAAAATCTGTAGGATTCCCTGGACAAAAAATCTGGAGAAATATGTGTCTGCAATAATTTCTAAACGAATTAGAACAATTGGATGGACTCGTAAAAGGTTTTTTGTACAATTTTTTAAGCAATTCCTGAATTACTGAAATTCCCGGAAGGCACCACGAAAACAGCACTGGAACAATCACTAGAAGAAGCTCTAATGATATCCCTGGATTAATCCCCAAAGAAACGTCTGGTGGAATCCCTAGATGCATTCTTAGAGGAATCTCTGGAGGAATCCATGATGGAATCACTGAAGCAAGCTTTGAAAACAATCCTGGAGGAATTGTTCATACCCATATAATTTACGGAACTAGGAACAAATCTAAAACAGTAATTTTGATTCCTAAAAACTTGCAGATTCACATATCGGGCGACCATATCGCTCAAAAGTCATCTCAGGTCAGAAACACACCCCCCCCCCCCACCCCCCTGGCCACCCTCCACAAAAAATCCTAGCTACGCATATGACGACTGGTGTACCCATCAGCGAGCAGGCTGCATAAGATTCAACAGGAGGAGCACGAGGCAACGCTGCGCTGGCCGAGGAAGCGCAGATGACCGGCGCGGACCTCACCGGCGCTGAACCGCAACAGCACGCTAACGCCGCTCAGCACTAAAGTGCATAATTTCCAGACTACACCAAAAATGTGTA
Source organism: Aedes albopictus (assembly GCF_035046485.1). Taxonomy (NCBI): domain Eukaryota; kingdom Metazoa; phylum Arthropoda; class Insecta; order Diptera; family Culicidae; genus Aedes; species Aedes albopictus. The sequence continues at coordinate 226,010,533 of NC_085137.1, read as the reverse complement.
ACCCTTGTACATTTACAAAAACAGCTCCAGTGTCCGCAAAATCGTTAAATTCGCAAAAAATTGTGTACGCCAATCTAGCTAGGTTTACTAGTGACCTTGGAAAACAAAAAAAAAATCAACATTTCGCATCTAGACGAGTGTACGAGCTGTTTTTTTGAGAATGTGTAACTGTCACACATTTTTGTGTGGTCTCGAAATTATGCACTTATGAGTAGGTCTTACACATTTTAGTGCTGAGCAGTTTTAGCGTGAGGAACGGGCTACCAAAGATGTTGGTTGTCGCCGAACAGCTGGATGAGTGGGTGGACTAACAACTGCAAGGACCTAAAACATGGCCTGCTGAGACTCGACAAATCGTTAGCTCTGGCCAAGAAGGAGTACGCTCTCCTGGTCGAAGTGTAGAGTACGGTTGACGCAAGCAAGTGGTCCACCCAAACGAGCAGCTGCTTCTTTGTTGGCAATGCGACGATGGCGCATGAGACCATGCAGCTCGCCGGATACTCAGCAGAGAGATCAAACCGCCCTACTGCTCGACCTGCATGGCCAAAACCTGCCAAGAAGATGCGGCTCGCGGTGGCAAGAAGCATCCGGCAGAGGCGGGTGCGCCGAAGCCGAAGAGGAAGAAAGGGACGGCCAGTGTGAGCAATCAGGCTCCCATGTCGGTTTCGAAACGCGCAAGCGGCAGGGAAACCAAGCCCCAGGAGGCCAACCTTAAAAGAAACGGGCTCCAACCGGACCAAGGGAAGAAGAACCCTTGGGAAACGTTTGGGTAGACGGAGTTGAGAAAAGTGAAACCAGTCCGCAAGCGCGAACGGCACGACGCGCTGGTCTTCAAAACTGAGACGGATACATACGCCGAGGCACTAGCTCAGGAGGTATCCCGAGCAGAAGGAAATAACAACTTCATAATAAAATGCGTTATTTTGGCAAAATAACTGAGCAATGGAATCAGTTATTTTTATGTTACTAACATAAAATATTATGTTATTAACTTGTCTGTCATAAGCGGCAAAATAACAAAAATCATAACAAAAAAATGTTCCTGAAAGACCAATTTGATAACATGTTTTGTTGGTTTCAATAACAACTAAATAATAATGAATATACAAATATTTCAATAACAAATTTCGAACTTTCTATGTTATTAATAATAATTCAAAAACAAAACTAGTTATGATTAATATACCTGAAATATAATAATGCACCTTATGGTTAATATAAGGTATGTTAAATGCCACAAGGGAGAAAGAGTGCCAATTTTTTGAATATCCCCAGAAGACTAGTCTGAAGTTTATGGTATTTTTCTTATAAACCTTTCAATATGTTCCTCCTGGAATTTCACCAACTGATCGAAAACATCTTGTAAAATGGCTCGTTGGCGTTGTTGGAATCGTGAAATCATGTTCTTTCGGATACAGGTTGCTCAACTCCGCTGATCAATGTTGACTCTACTATCTATAACACTAAAACATTAAGCTGAGAAGCTGGTATACTATCAGTTAGGATGTAAGGCCAGAAGAGGATGGTGAACAGATGAAATATTATGCATAAGCTCCTCATCACGGAATGCTGAAAACAACGTAAATATAATGATGTAGTTTTGATTTTTAAACTTGTTATCGTTGTGGTGTTGATGATTAAATATTTATGCACACTCTATAGTTCAATAGTAACTAAATTTGTTTTACAACAAAACATATTATTTGAATGCTATTTAATGAATGTATACCAATACCGTGCTTATAACAAAATAAGATTGCCCAACAAACGATGTAATGGAGAAGTAATGCCTTGATAAGTTAATGATAACAAACCAAGATATAAAAACAGGTTATGTTTTTTCGTAGTTATTAATTTGATATTCTCCTCTGCTCGGGATTGGGCGAAGAAGTACAGGTGAGAGACCTAACGGCGGAGGCAACTCTCCAGTTTAAAATCCTAGACGAAATCATCGACACAGACGATAACGACAGAAAAGAAGACGATAGAAGTATAGCCTGGTCAAAGATCAAGGTGACTATTATAATCATTCGCTCAGGATGAAGATTTTCTATTTAGGCCCTCTGCACCACTGTGGGTGGTCAGGAAAGAAAGTTAGCTGGGACCATTTGTGCAGGGGGACCTATTTTGGGCACTTGCTGCTATAATTCAGTCTATTTCAATCCGATTGACTTCAATTTTTGATCACGGCTACATACTGTACGTATCTGATCGTGTTCCAAAAATCAAGACCATCGGTTAAACATTGACTAAGTTATGATAACAAGTGCCCAAAATAGCTCCCAGACGCTAATTGGTAAAGTAAATTGCATTTAATACGAAACACATTTTTTGCCTTTCTCGTTCACCTAAGTGAACTGAAAGGCTATATGTTCACTCAAAAAAAAAATTTTCGATAGGAGGCTTGGAGGGTCAAGTCGCATATACCAATCAACTCAGTTCGACGAATTGAGATGATGTCTGTATGTGTGTATGTATGTGTGTCTGTGAACAAAATAAGTTCACTCACTTTAAAGGCACTTCCCATTGGCCGATTTTTCGGATTATAGCTCGAATCGAACCGGAATTTTACCGCATTGTTTGCTATTGAAAATGATTCGGATCGGTCAAGGCGTTTCGGAATTATGGTCAATTTAGTGATCCGGACCAGCATTTTTCACCCGAGCGACAGGTGTAACAGCCTGCTTAAGTTGGTGCGCGACGACCGCCACGACGGACGCCGCAGCCCGCAGCACGCCACGAGAACGAAAGTAAGAGAGAATGTGAGAGAAAACGACGACGACGAAAGAGCGGCGCTAACGTGCTATACATATAAGCAAAAAAAAGCCTACACTGAACGAAAACCCCATCCCGAAATCGACTGATTTGTCCGACCATCCAGTCCAAGTTACCATAATCGTCTTTTCGAATGACGAATCAGTCATTCGGCAATCATCCTAAAAAGCGGATGACGACCATCTTATTCGCGTATGAGACGACGCACGCTATGCGAATGAATATTAGTTGCAGAGCGAAGGCAACACAAATGCAACAAATTCATTCATCGATAGCGTAACAAGTTCCTTGTTTGTTACACCCGCGGCATTGACTAATTTGCGTTGCATGCAGGGGTAGAAGATGCTACCCTTTACGCCTACCCAAACATGCCCACCTGCGCGCCATCTACTGTTGGTTCTAATTTGTAAACATCTTTTGTTTAATGGTTTTATAAACATCAACAGTAGCACAAACATCAGTGTTTTTTTCTCGATTTTGATGCTTATGATCAGTGTTTTCGGTAATTATCGACATTTCTTGAGTCATAGCGTTAAATTATCCTCACATTGGAGAGAAATAATCGATCAGGGAGTTTTCAATTTTCAGCCGATTTTCGCACTTCAAACAAAACAACAACAAAAACAAACGAGAGTAGAGGCTAATATTTCATAATGGTGAAAACAAAATACTGATTTTTTCGGAATGAAATTTTTCAATCTTATATGCTGAATATAACACTCTTTATGTTTGAATCACATACTGACTTGCTTTTAGCATGATAAAACGGTATTCAATTCAGTTTTGCAATCGAAAATTGAACTTTTCTTGTTTGGCAATTACGTCTTTTTACTGGTTCTAAAACATGATAGAGGGTAGGCGCAATTTGTTCCCAGTTGACAGTCAGCTTCTACCCCTGGTTGCATGTCCTATTTCTTGACATGTCATATTTTTGATAAAAGGTGCTCGCGAGGGCACCCTGGCCACTAATAAGCACATCATTTTTGAGAAGAGTAGTGGATATAAGAGTGTTATCAATCGCTAAAAAACAAGGTTGCTCGACTGTCGTCGACATTCCATTTTCATTTCGCTGTCATCCAGTTTTAGGATGACATCATTCGGTCGGTGGACCATCCGGACATCCGGTTTCCGACCGAATGTCGTTAAGGGGCCCGATCGTATCGCCTCTTGGGCGGGGGCTTCCGTTCAGTGTAGAGTTGTCACCCATCACTAACGAACCACGTATGAGTGTGATGATGGCAACTTAAAGTATCCTGATAATTCAAAGTTTCCTTTTTAACAAAATCGTGTTTTGGGACCGTTCATAAACCACGTAGACTTTATGGGGCGAAGGGTGTGGATCTGGCCAAAGTCTACGCTCTATACAAATTTCAAAATTTTTGTATGGACAAAAGTCTACTAGGGGGGGGGGTCTGAAATGGCCAAATTTTGGTATACGTGGTTTATGACCAGCCCCTTCGGAATGACGAATCAGTCGTAAGACACACTGAACGAAAACCCCATCCCGAAATCGACTGATTTGTCCGACCATCCAGTCCAAATTACCAAAATCGTGTTTTCGAATGACGAATCAGTCATACGGCAATCATCCCAAAAAGCGGATGACGATCATCTTATTCGCGTATGAGTCGACGCACGCATTGGCAATGGGTTGTCCCACTTTAAACGAAAACTGAGTAAGAAAACAAAGGATTTTTCGATTTCTGAGTAAGACCAATGATGTACTTCAGATTGATTACTAATTAATGGTGTTTATTGTTCAACTTGAAGATACAGAATGACTCTACCTAGCGCGGGACCTTACTTTTATATGGTAGTGTTGCTAGGTAGGTGTGAGCAAAGGTGTGTGTTACTAAGATCAACAATTAACAAAATCAATGACTGCTTCGACTTCTTGTCAGTCTCCAACATTCCTCCCTTCTTATCTCCAAAGTAGGTATGGTTCAAATCTGGAAGGCATCCGAATTGTTCTTTGAGGGCGGCTTGATCTTGCTGGTGCGAAATTGACCTCGACCGGTGGATCATTGGTGTCATCGATTAGTTCTGGCTGTTCGGCTCGACCATGCTCTATCATTGACTCGGAACCGTCCTCAGTGCGTCCTGGTTGATTTGAAACTGCCGGTAATTGATCATCCATTTCAGGCTGTGGTTCAAAACTGGAGGTTGATGGAATTGGAATCGTCTCTTGCTCGGGTTGAATCCTTTGGACTTGCGATGCCGGTGATCTTGTTTGAAGACTGAACATGTCTACCAGGATGTCCAAGGCGGTTGAATCCGTTGCGACCGATGCTTCATTGAAACGGAGCTTGAGTTGGTTTGAATGCGACCTTATCAGCTTTTTTCGTCCATGCCAGTCGTCCAATAGTACGTTATGGTTGACTCGTCCGATAGCTTCAATGATGACGCCGGGAACCCACTGCCACTTGGTATTGCTGCTGTAGACCTTGGCGTAGACCATGTCACCTCGATGGAAGTCTCGTGTAGTTACTCCATGCTTTCGGTTGAACTGCTCTTCTTGGTGGTGATTGCGAATTGCCGGTGGTGGTTGTTCATTATGGAGCAGATCCAGAGTTGTCCTCATGTTCCGACCAAGCATCAGCTGCGATGGAGTCTTGCCGTCCAGCACACGACTTGGAGTGGTCCGGTATACTTGAAGGAAAGTCTGGAGCGTTTCTGACATGTTTTCCCCCTCGTTGATTTTGTGCAAAGATCTTTTCAGAGTATCGACGAATCGTTCCGCCTGACCATTGGACTGAGGGTGATACGGTGAAATCCGGAAGTGTTGAATGCCGTTTCTTCTGCACAGAACTGCGAACTGTTCCGATGTGAATTGGGTGCCATTATCGGAAACTATGACGTTGGGAATTCCAAATCGTGAAAACAGCTCGTTCAGGAACTCGGTTACTGCTGCTGTTGTCGTGGATCGTTTCATTTCATTTATTTAGTTAACATCAAATTCATGATAGTACTGAATCAACAATTTGCCGCCATAATACTCGATTTGCAGCTGCAGCTCTCCAACGTCGGTCACGCCCAACACTCGCCAGATCACGCTCCACCTGGTCCGCCCATCGTGCTCTCTGCGCTCCACGCCTTCTTGTACCAACCGGATGGTTAGCAAACACCAACTTTGCAGGGTTGTTGTCCGGCATTCTTGCAACATGCCCTGCCCACCGTATCCTTCCGGCTTTGGCTACCTTCTGGATGCTGGGTTCGCCATAAAGTGCAGCGAGCTCGTGGTTCATCCTTCTCCGCCACTCACCGTTCTCCTGCACGCCGCCGAAGATCGTCCTTAGCACCCGTCGCTCGAAAACTCCGAGTGCTTGCAGGTCCTCCTATAGCATGGTCCATGTCTCGTGCCCGTAGAGGGTTACCGGTCTTATTAGCGTTTTGTACATGGTGCATTTGGTGCGGGGGTGAATCTTTTTTGACCGCAGTTTCTTCTGGAGCCCATAATAGGCACGACTTCCACTGATGATGCGCCTTCGTATTTCACGGCTCACGTTATTGTCAGCCGTTAGCAAGGAACCGAGGTAGACGAATTCTTCTACCACCTCGAAAGTATCCCCGTCTATCGTAACATTGCTGCCAAGGCTTGTCCTGTCTCGCTCAGTCCCACCTACCAGCATGTACTTTGTCTTAGCCGCATTCACCACCAGTCCGATCTTTGCTGCTTCACGTTTCAGGCGGGTGTACTGTTATGCCACCGTTCCAAATGTCCTAGCAATAATATCCATGTCATCCGCAAAACATACAAATTGGCTGGATTTCGTGAAGATCGTACCCCGGCTGTTGAGCCCGGCTCGTCGCATAACACCTTCCAGGGCGATGTTGAATAGTAGGCAGGAAAGTCCATCACCTTGTCGTAGTCCCTGTCGAGATTCAAATGAACTGGATAGTTCACCCGAAATCCTTACGCTGTTCTGCACACCGTCCATCGTTGCTCTTATCAGTCTAGTCAGCTTCCCGGGAAAGCTGTTCTCGTCCATGTCGGATGTCCATGTCGGGGATCGTACGATGCGAATTTCTGGCCATTTGGAAAAGGCGTCAACAACTACCAGAAAGTACAAACCGTTGAGCGGGCCAGCGAAATCGATGTGAAGACGTTCCCAGGGAGATTTGGTTAATGGCCAGGATTGCAGGGAAACTTTCGTCGGTGTTTTCGAATGGATAGCGCAGCTTTCACATCTTCTAACAAAATCGACAATGTTGTCATCGATCCTTGGCCAATACACGTAGCTGCGTGCAACAGCTTTCATCCTCTCCATTCCTGGATGTCCTCTATGGAGTTGCTTGAGGATACGCTGACGGTAGTTTTCCGGAATGACCAAACGGTTAGACATCATGATGCAGTCCTTTACTACTGATAGTGCGTCTCGATGAGCGAAAAAGGGTTGTACTGCCGTGCTGGTGATGTTGTCGAGTTTGGAAGGCCACCCATTCTTGATGAAGTTTGTCACTTGCTGTAGGACTGGACATTTGAGAGTAGCATCACGAACCGACTTGAATGTCACGGGTAGCGAGCTGATAGCTTCTTGAAGCGGAATTTCGATGTCGTCTTCTAATTGAATGGATGCGATGATGAAATCTTCCTCTGGTTTGACGTAATTGTCGATGAGGCGAGAGAGAACGTCGGCATATCCAAATTGAGTTGTGGACACGTACTCGATTTCAAAATCATAGCATAGAAGCGTCAAAGCCCAACGTTGAAGGCGGTTGGCCGTATGAACCGGAATTCCCTTCTTTTGTCCAAAAATTCGCAGGAGTGGTTGGTGATCCGTCTGGAGAGTGAATTTGCGACCTAGCAGCATTCGATGGAATTTTGTTACAGCGAAAACCAGTGCGAGTCCTTCCTTCTCTATCTGTCCGTAATTTGCCTCTGCCGGAGTGAGTGATCGAGATGCATGCGCCACGGCTTTGATTGAACCATCCGGAAGCTTGTGTAGAAGGCAGGCACCGATTCCAGATTGCGAAGCATCGGCAGCAACAATGATATCCAATGAAGGGTCATAATGGGTCAGGAGCAAATCCGATTGGAGTACCTCTTTGAAACGCTGGAACGATCTCTGGCATTCTTTGGTCCAAACGAATTTTGCGTCTTTCTTGAGCATTGCGTCAAGCGGGCGTCGCAGTTGATGCATTTCGGGCACGAACTTCGCATAAAAGTTTACTGCACCAAGGAATGAACGTAGGGTTGTGACGTCTTTGGGAGGCGGCATCTTCACAATGGCATCCACTTTGGCTGGGTCAGGATGGAGGCCTTTCTCGTCTACGATGTGTGCCAGAAACTTCACTTGATTCTGAAGAATGTTGCACTTTTCTTCGCGCAAAACGAAACCATAATCTTGAAGTCGTTTGAATAGTGCGTTGAGAATCTGGTGATGTTCCTTTTCGGTTTTGCTGTAGATGAAAATGTCGTCCAAAAACGAATCCACTCCTTTGAGACCGGCGATCATGGTATTCATCAATTGTTGGAAAGCCCCGGGAGCAGATTTGACACCAGGTGCGAGCCGGTTGAATCGGAAAAGTCCTCGGTGAGTGTTGATTGTGAGCAGCTGTTTTGAATCATCATCCACTTCCACTTGAAGGTAGGCGTCGCTGAGGTCGATGATGTTAAAATACCGGCAACCGTTGAGCTTCGTAAAGATGTCATCAGGAACTGGTAGTGGATAGTGGTTCGGCTCCAAGACAGCGTTCAATCCTGTTGAGTAGTCAGCACATATTCGAACTTTTCCTCCAGGTTTCTTCACGACAACGATCGGAGCAGCCCACTGTGAAAAATCCACTGGTTCGATTATTCCCAATGATTGGAGACGGTCCAACTCTGCGTCGATCTTCTCCATGGACGTGTAAGGAACTGGTCGTTTAGGCTTGAAAACGGGTCTAGCATCGGGCTTGAGATACAGTCGTACTTTCATCTTTTTGCAGTGTCCAAGGCCGGACTTGAAGACTTCTGGATACGCAGCTTTGTACCGATCGACTTGATTGATGTGATCTGAAGTGGCTTGGACTTGATTGCAAATTGAAGACAGCGGTGTATCCCACAGTTCGAATAGCTCGATCCAATCCAATCCGAACAGGTTGATGCCGTTTCTGGTTACATAGAAAGTTGCGGTTTTGGTGACTCCTCCGACCGTGACTGCTCCAATGCTCAGTCACGGTCGGAGGAGTCACCAAAACCGCACCGAGAAGATGGAGTTGATTTCCCGACGCTGTTTTGGCAGTCCGTGTTGTGGTTGTGAGTGATGGCGATCCCAGGTTCATCCTCCACACCTTCTGCGAAATGATGGTGATGTCCGACGCAGTGTCCAACTGAAGAGTAGCTTGTGACCCGTTGATGTCCACAGTCAGGAACTTCCGCCTTGATGTACAGCTCACCTGGTTGATGCAGAAAATTCCGTTGACGGTTTTCTTCTTCTTGGACGTCGTCGCCTTGGATGTGTAGCATCCACAGTAACCTTCCTTGTGGCCGGTTTGCTTGCAGTCCCGGCAAACATGCTTCGTGTAGGTGCAGTCCCGGACGTAATGCATTCCGCCACATTGCCAACAGGGAGTTTTCGGACCATCAGATTTCGTTTCATCTTCTCCTTAGAACCGGTTGGAAACGGTCGGGGCTTGGTCTGCTTGACTGCACAGATTGAGCTTACCGGTTTCCTCTGTTCCACCATGGCCGTATCGTGCTTGAGGTTCTGTAGGCGTTGGCACTCGGAAATGAGTGACTCCAGGGTGCATTCACCTTCTGTGTTGGCCTCTAGCTTAGACAAGAGCCTCGTCCGGATGTCAGCGTTCTTTGTTGATCGTAGTCCACATATGAAGATCAGGCTTTTGAATTGGTCCGCCGTAATGTTGTTGAGCTCGAAGTCTTCGCAGCACCGGTTCACCGTTCCAGCATACGTCAGAAAGTCGTCCGCTTCGTTCTTGGTAATCTGGAAGCACTTGTACCGCTTGCTGAACAAAGAGATTCGGGTACTGAACAGCTCTGTCAACTTCTTCACTGTTTCTCCGAACGAAAAGTCTCGAGGGTGCTTCGGGAGGACAAAGTTGACGTACTTGTCATGGACCGTTACGCTGAGGCTTCGTAACAGCAACCGAACTTTAGCCGCATCGTCCAAGTTTGCTCCGTCCTTGATAAAGAGGTCTTCATATTTCCTGTACCAGCGTTCAAAAACCAGGCCGTTCTCGGGATCGTAGATGAATTCCTTGATGTTGGATGCCAGAGATTCTAGTATGAATTCCGGGTTGCCCGCTGACCGAATGACCGTGTTGCTAGGTAGGTGTGAGCAAAGGTGTGTGTTACTAAGATCAACAATTAACAAAATCAATGACTGCTTCGACTTCTTGACAGTCTCCAACAACCAACTCAGCCACTGAGTAGAAATTTTTCCCTGTGTAAGATCTAATTCGTGCATCACTCTTACGAGTCGACTTCAAGTGCAGCAAACGACTCAAACATCCGTCATCATTTTTCGGAAACGTGATATCAGGGAACGTCCATAAATTTCGTCACGCGAAAATTGCCGATTTTCAAACCCCGTTCCCCCTATGTCACACTTTTTGTATGAGAACTCTAAAAAAAATGCTCACACTTTCACACTTTGCTGAAGCCCCCCCCCTTATAAGAGAAATAAATGTTCTTATTGGCCGTTGGGTTTTAAGATGTTTTAAGAGAAAAAATTCTACTCAGTTACTGAGATGGATTTATTTCAAATTATTTTTTTTTCCTGCTCAGTTTCAGTTAGAAGTGAGGCAACTCATTGAGTTGTCTCAGTTTTAACTTAACGGAAATTAAGTAAGTAAATAAAAGTCTTTTCTTTTTCTGAGTAGGACCAACGGGACCAACTCAGTGACTGAGTAGAAATTTACCTCGGTGTATGAATGTAGTAAGGCAATGGCACGTCAGGCAACGGTAAGTGATAACGCTAAGTTGCATACATCTGGGCGTTAAATTGGATATTTAAGTAGGACCAACTGATTGGCCAAGTGGAAATATTTCTGCATGAGTGCACGTTTTCGTTTTGGCACAAGCCCAATGTTCTCTATTTCACAGGTTCGGCCCATCAGAAAAAGTGGTATTTGTGATGTGATATTTTTAAAGGCGAGGAGTTGCTAGGACATATCCTACCCTATCCTACCCACAAAAAATGCTGGGTTGGACAGTCCATATGTCCTACCCACACTCTTAGAAAAAATCATGTAAATTAAAGCTCACTTGGATGCACATAAAAGGAGCGGCCCGTTTGAGATAAATTTACGTCTTCTATCACAAATAAAGTCGAGCTAGCAATCGCTAGAGCCGAAGCGAGAGATAAAACATACGAATGTAAAAAAAAACAAACAGGATTTGAAATCTGATCTGCTGATTGAGATAAATGTAAATCTGTTTCTACCTATCTGGTCAGATAGATTTGTTGACATCTTGTGCAATTGAGTCAAATTTGCCATTCAGTCATGAAATGTTTACGTATGTTGATGGTTTACGTCATATGTAAATTCCTAATTTTTTAAGAGTGCATATTTGTGTACTACTAGATCAGCCTCACCGCTGTGTCAAATGTACACAGTTACTTTTCCGGCTCTGGCGCTGTTATGAGAACAAAATTAACAATTATTATTGCACTGATCGATTCCTGATAATGCATGTCATCGTTCAGAGAGAAACTTATTTAATAATTTTGAACTTTGCTCCCATACCATGGACTTCATTTGTCACTTGTGTTTTGTTGAAAGAATATTTTATGGCACGAGAAAGGCACCATCACCGCTAGGTGGATTAATAAGAGTTTTTTTCAGATAGTTGCCGTTGTTTACGATCCTTTCATGTTACATTTAGCATTTCTGGTGTGTTATGCATGCAAGTACTCTCGACAACAGCAATATTTACAATCCTTTGCAAATCTACCTATAGGAAAATACATAAACCAATTTGTGGTGCACGAGAATGATTTGGGTCACTAACTGAAGGTTCATCACTGTAGATAATAAGGCCAAAAGTGGTATGTTGGATGGAAGAAAAACTTACGGCGACTGTATGTGAGGTGCGCTTGTACTGACATTGTCACATTTTGATGAAGGTTCCTATTGTATAGAATGTCGTCCAATTCCAAGATTTTTTTTTCAGTTTATTTCAATAACTTCCAGAGACCGAGAAGCTATGCGATTTCATTTATGTGGTGGAAATGTTTACCCCAGTGCGACTCATAGTCCTATCCCAAACTGCAAAGTGTGCTGCTAATATATTGTGCATGATTACTTCCAAACTGCTGAAGCATTATGACGAGGGAATTTACATTTCATTTATAGGTATGTAGGTAGTGTTCTCCTGCAGAGTGAGAATAGATAGGGAAAATTTATCTCGTCTGATAAATATGCATTTCTGAATGATAAAGCATCGTCTCTCTCTAACTGTCGTTGTTCGACAGATCCAATTCTAAACTAGAACAAACGTTCATATCTTCTTCGCCTTCCAGTGTCAGTTGAGCGATTATGAATTCAAATTTTAATAGCTAGAAAACCAGCAAAGATTTAGTTTCAGCTTAAATTGAAACCTCTCGTTGTCTCACGACGAGACGACTGGACTGGCAGCGTGTTGAAGAAGCTCGGTGATCTACTTTCGTACATTCGAATCCAGTAGGGCTGGACGAAGCGTGATATTACTTGCTACACGGCAGGATGTTCTCATATATTGACAATGAGTTTATGTAGGGTCTGGGACCATTTGAGCAGGAGCACCTATTTTGGGCACTTGCTGCTGTAACTCAGTCAATTTTGAACCGATTGGCTTGATTTTTGAGACACGATCAGCTAGGCACAGTAACTAGTCATGTTTCAAAATTCAAGTCAATCGGTTTGAAATTGACTGAGTTATAGCAGCAAGTGCCCAAAATAGGTGCTCCTGCCCAAATGGTCCCAAACCCTATATCGCCGTACATTATATTCCTTCTCGTTCAATAGATCATATCCGTTCCGCCTACGAAGAAACACAGAAGACGCGTCTGTTGAGCGCGCTTCTTGCTGCTGGAACAATTTAATCAACCGAGCTGAGAATTGTGCCACTGAGATCGCTTTGGTTTTTTCTGAAATGGACAACGTAACGGTAGCAGCGCGTAAGTGTTATGATTAAGTGAATTACTGATTAAGATGTGCTTTGTGGAACGATTTATTAAGTAACACTTAATCTGTAGTGTTAATGAAAAACCCTAATGGACACTCAGAATATGTATAATAGTGTAGAGATTTTCTTTAAAAAATGTCTAATCAAATAATTATAGAAATATGTACACACTATGTGTGACTAATTCAAGCACGATGGCCGATTTTAACACCTAATCACGATTTTAAGTGCATAAATATCTCCGTAAACAAAACCAGCGCACCTGCTTATGTTAGGCTTATTACAAGTTAGCAAGAACAAAATAAAAAATGCATTGCTGTTTGAAGCTTGCTTCGTGAAATTTGTGTGCCAGAAGTTCTGATGCACTGTTGAAGCGGGATTTCAAGACTGTTGTCCTTAAGTGCCAATTTGGTGTTTTTGTGTACGCAGTCTCAGGTTATGAAACAAATTGTTTGACCAAATTTTGACCGTATCACCCTTCAACTACAAAAAATATATTTCACTATTCAATTGAATATCACTTTCATTTTAGTATGTATATGGGCTTGGTGGTCTAGTGGCTACCGCTTCTGATCCGTTTGCAGAAGATGCTGAGTTCAATCCCTAGACTGTCCCTTCCCTCTTACTTTGTATATTTCAATTTACTTTCTTTCTCCTCGCTACATATACAACTCATGTATGCTCATGTTTGTTCATAGCCATCGCTAGACCCAAGCACGGGTTGAAATAGCCGTTTCCCTTCCTTCATCATATCAGCAAAATGCGGAGGGGCGCCTATCGGGCAATCGGAGGGGTTTAACCCCCAAAACACCTCCATTGGGCACGGGCTTGCTCATGGGCGACTTCAACGCGAAGGTTGGGGCCAACAACTTGGCCAGAGCAGAGGAGAATATCAAATTAATAACTAAGAAATAACATAACCTGTTTTTATATCTGTATTTGTTATCATTATCTTATCAAGGCATTACTTATCCATAACATTTTTTGTTGGGCAATCTTATTTTGTTATGAGCACGGTATTGGTATACATTCATAAAATAACATTTAAATTATATGTTTGGTTGTAAAACAAATTTAGTTATTATTGAACTATAGAGTGTGCATAAATATTTAATCATCAATACCACAACGATAACAAGTTTTGAAATCAAAACTAGATCATTAGATTTACGTTTTTTTCAGCATTCCGTGATGGGAGCTTATGCATAATCTCTCATCTGTTCACCTTCCTCTTCTCTCTGCCCTTACATCCTAACTTATAGCATACCAGCTTCTCAGCTTAATGTTTTAGTGTTATAGATAGGGTAAGTGTACCAATTATGGCTATAGTACCAATTATTCGCCGTAGTAGATTTTTCACTTTTTAACGATGTAAATCAACAAGAAATAAATTGTGAGCAACAGATCACGTTCACATAAGATGGTTGCACTCATTTAAACTCCACATTTTGCTCAAATTATGGTAGAAATGAATCATTTTCCTTAAAATTGCAGCTTCCTTGCACCCTTTTTCGCCCTAGTGTACCAGTTATGGCTAATCCCATAAGGATTGCATGCAAATAGTGCGAAAAGGAATCGAAGTTAAAAAATGTAACCATAACTGGTACAGGGTTCCTGTCATTGGTACACGCTATAATAAATACTAAAAGAAGTTTTGGCTCCGTTTCTATATTATTGCTGTATAGTATGGAAACTAAGCTATCTTTTAACATATTGATGACATTCGTTGGTCTTGTCGTTATTTTTGTACAAATAGTTTTCCTTAAGTAGTGCCATAATTGGTACAGGCACCCTAGTAGAGTCAACATTGATCAGCGGAGTTGAGCGACCTGTATCCAAAAGAACATGATTTCACGATTCCAACAACACCAACGAGCCATTTTACAAGATGTTTTCGATCAGTTGGTAAAATTCCAAGAAGAGTTTATTGAAAGGTTTTTTAAAAAATTCCATAAACTTCAGACTAGTCTTCTGGGAAAATTTGAAAAATTGGGTAGATTATGGTCGAGAGAGGGAGCACTCTATCTCCCTCGTGGCATTTAACATACCTTATATTAAACATAAGGTACATTACTATATTTCAGGTTTCTATATTATAATCATATCTAATTTTGTTTTTAAATTATTATCAATAACATCGAAAGTTCAAAATTTGTTATTGAAATATTTTTATATTCATTGTTATTGAGTTGTTATTGAAACCAACAAAACATGTTATCAAATTGGTCTTCCAGGAGCATTTTTTTGTTATGATTTTTGTTATTTTGCCGCTTATGACAGACAAGTTTATAACATAATATATTATGTTAATAACATGAAAATAACTGATTCCATTGCTCAGTTATTTTGCCAAAATCATGCATTTTATTATGGAGTTGTTATTTCCTTCTGCTCGGGGGACTATGAGCACGTCATGGGACGCCATGGTCTCGTAGAAATGAGCGAAAACGGAGAGCTGTTTGCAGAGTTTTGTAGCAACAATGACATGGTGATTTCGGGATCGCTCTGTCCTCATCGACCAGTGCACAAAGACACATGAGTTTCCCGTGATGGCGTCACGGAAAATCAAATCGACCACATCTGCATCAGCCGAAAATGGAGGCGAAGCTCTCTTGATGTGCGGAACAAACGTAGCACCGACATTGCATCCGATCATTATCTCTGAATCGGAGAGATCCGGCTGCGCATTGCTAGGATCCACGACAGGAGGAGAAAATCGGGCGCGAGTTCAACACACGCCGATTGGAAGACGCTGCGGTGAAAAGATCCTTCGTTGAGGAGCTAGAGAACCGTGCTGCGGATTTGCAGAAGGTGGAAGCGTAGAAGATCAATGAAGCGCCATTTGGGTGAGCTGTGCACCCAGAGAAAGCAGGAACGCCAAAGCCGTAGCCAGTCAGTGCTCGAGAAGGAAGAGAAACGCTCATGTAGACGGGACAAAAGGGCGTGGGCGGACTCCCTAGCCGACGAAAGCGGGAAAGCCACAAACATCCGTCTCTTCTACGATGTTTCACGTCGTCTTAGTGGGACTAAGATGAATGTGACGATGCCCTGTATTTCACGTCTGGACAGTTCCTGACCGACCCAGCATACCAGTTGCATCGCTGGTTCGAGCACTTTGAAAACCAACACCGAAGCTATGTACATCAGTGCAGGAGATAGAAACAGCCATTCGTAGCATGGAATGGAACAGAGCACCGGGTCGATCGCATAGCAGCCGAGATGTCCACAGCTGACCCCGTAGTATCAGCACAACTACTGCATCAAAGTCATTCTGCATTATATGGAAAACCGCGACATTTCCGGCTGACTGGATGCAAGGCGTCTTAGTAAAAGTACCCAAAAAAGGCCGAAATGACTGTGTATGCGATAATTGGCAGGGCAATACGTTACTGTGTGTCGCAGACAGAGCGTTCATGATTAACAAAAATTTTAATCATGATTAATCATTGATGATTCAAATTTCAATTTTGGTGATTATTGATTATGATTAATGATTAATTTGATTTTTACGATGATTAAAGATTATGATTAATGATTGAAATTGGTTTTATCTGTGATTATTGGTTATGATTAATGATTAAAAATGGCTCATTGATTAAAAATCATGATTAATCATGATTAATCAATCACAAAAAAAGGAAAGAATAAAAGGTAACTCTGTCCGGGAGATTTTTGAAAAAAAAAAGAATCATAAACTATATTATTTAGAACAGCATTTGAACCAATTTAAAGTGGATCATATATTTTATATGATGAATCATTTTGGGTGATGAATGATTAATGATTGATTAATATTTTTTCTTATGATTATGATTACTGATTAATGATTAGATTGCAAAAACAGTGTGATTAAGATTAATGATTAATGATTAAATGATATTTTTGCCTTTCTCGTACACCAAGGTGTACCGAAAGGCTATATGTTCACTCCAAAAACGAAAATTTGATAGAGCCCCCGGAGGGGTCAAGTGTTATATACCAATCGACTCAGCTCGACGAGTTGAGATGATGTCTGTGTGTATGTATGTGTGTGTGTATGTATGTGTGTGCGTGTGTATGTGTGTGTGTGTACAAAAAGGTCACCTCATTTTTAGATAGTAAATATGAACCGATTTCAACGACCGATGGTTCATTCGACGGGGTACATTGTCCCATTGTTTCCTATTGAAAATGGTTCAGATCGGTCCAGCCGTTCCGGAGTTATGGCCATTTAGGTGTTCCGGACGGGTACCTCAGGAAGGGGCCAGATATGAAAATGCAACAAACCCATGCATGCGACCCATCAAACCACGGCATTTTCGATTATCTGATGAACGGGATGAAGGAAAATAGTCTCTGACTATATCTGAACCGGTAGTGTTCCGGAACCGGTTCCGGATGTCCCGCCGGAAGTGGCCAAATAAGAAAGTGAACATAACCCATGCATGGGACACGTCAAATAGCGGATTTTTCGATAACCAGTTGAATGGTAAGCAGGAAAATAGTTTCAGACCATGTTTGAACCGGTAGTATTCCGGAACCGGTTCCGGATGTTCTGCCGGAAGTGGCCAATTAAAAATGTGTACCAAACCCAGGCATGCGACACATCAAAGAGCGGCTTTTTCGATAACCAGATGAACGGTAAGCAGGAAAATAGTTTCAGACCATGTTTGATCCGATTGTGTTCTGGAACCGGTTCCGGATGTCCTGTCGGAAGTGACCAATTAAAAATGTGAACCAAACCCAGGCATGCGACACATCAAAGAGCGGCTTTTTCGATAACCAGATGAACGGTAAGCAGGAAAATAGTTTCAAACCTAGTTTGAACCGGTAGTGTTCCGGAACCGGTTCCGGATGTCCTGCCGGAATTGGGCAATTAAAAAAGTGAACCAAACCCAGGCATGTGACACATCAAACAGCGGCTTTTCCGATAACCAAATGAACGGTAAGCAGAAAAATAGTTTCAGACCATGTTTGAACCGGTAGTATTCCGGAACCGGTTCCGGATGTCCTGCCGGAAGTGGCCAATTAAAAAAGTGATCCAAACCCAGGCATGTGACACATCAAAGAGCGGCGTTTTCGATAACCAGATGAACGGTAAGCAGAAACATAGTTTCAAACCTAGCTGGAACCGGTAGTGTTCCGGAACCGGTTCCGGATGTCCTGCCGGAATTAGTCAATTAAAAAAGTGAACCAAACCCAGGCATGCGAAGCATCAAACAGCGGCTTTTCCGATAACCAGATGAACGGTAAGCAGGAAAATAGTTTCAGATCATGTTTGAACCAGTAGTATTCCGGAACCGGTTCCGGATGTCCTGCCGGAAGTCGCCAATTAAAAAAGTGAACCAAACCCAGGCATGCGACACATCAAAGAGCGGCTTTTTCGATAACCAGATGAACGGTAAGCAGGAAAATAGTTTCAGACTATATCTGAACCGGTTGTGTTCCGGAACCGGTTCCAGCTGTCCCACTGGAAGTGGTCAATTAAAAAAGTGAACCAAGCCCATGAATGTGACACATGGAAGAGCGGGGTTTTTCGATAACCAGATGAACGGTAAGCAAGAAAACAGTTTCATACCGTATCTAAACCGGTTGTGTTCCGGAACCGGTTCCAGGTGTCCCGTCGGAAGTGACCAATTAAAAAACAAAACCAAACCCATGCATGCGAAACATCAAATCATCAAAAATGTTCGTTAACCAGTTACACAGGCAGCAAGAAAATAGTCTCTGACCACACTTAAGATTACCGGCAGTGTTGCAGAATCAGGGTTGGATCCATTGCTGAAATAACGCAGGTGAACAAAATCGATGCAAGCGATTAATATGTGTAAAAGAACAAAATCTTGATAAAAATTTAAGCGATCTTGTCAAATTACATCATTTTAGATTCCTGAGGCGTCATTTTACAGTGGGATGGATCAACGTTGTATGGAAAAATTTAAATTTTATAGCACCAATCTCCTTCTGCGTCTAAAATTACTGCGAACAATTTTGATGCAACTGGTTGAGTCCTCACGCTCTGTAACACGGTAGAAATTTGAATGGGCTTTAATAGGGGAAATTTCGATTGCTTGCACTTTTTTTTTTGTCAAATTTTACATGAATCTGAAATAATGATAATAAAATATAGGCTAAAGTGCGCAGAAAAAAAATTGCCGAAATGTCTTGATAATGATCGGCATCCAGTCCTAGTGAAGGTGGTCAAGCAGTCAACTGAGAATTCTGATATTATTCAGCTCTGCTTATACGTTGAACATAACGTCGGACTATGTACCACCAATAGGTTTTAAGTCATTTAAATGATGGCTTTGATAAAATGCTTACTTTTCTTAAAAAATATCAGGATTCAGGAACACTTTAACTTACGTCGACGGAAAGGTCGTGAGAACATATACGACGAGAAAGGCATTATCACCACTAGGTGGATTAATTTGGGTTTTTTGTGATTATGATTAATGATTTTGATTAATCTTATTCATTAATCATTAATCATGATTAAATTTATGATTAATCATTAACGCTCTGGTCGCAGATATTACATCCGATCATCATCTGTTAATCTGCGAGATCCTGCTGCGCATTGCGAATTGACTAATTGAGAACATCATCGGGTGCTGGTTCAACATACGCCGACTTGAAGACGCTGCTGTGAGAAGATCCTTCGTCGAGGAACTAGAGAACCGTGCTGTGGGGCACCATGTTACTGCGTATCGCTCTCAAAGTTCGTTGCAAAGCAATTCTTAACACGATACAGGAGAAGATTGACGCTTCGATGGCAGCAAGCAGGATTCCGTACCGGAAGATCCTGTGTGGACCATATTGTCACGATCCGTATCATCCTGGAGCATATCAATGATTACGAAAAAGCTTTCGACCGTCTCAATCACGAAAACACGTGGGAAGCCCTTAGGCGCAAGGGTGTCCCTGACAAAAACATCGACCTTATTGAAGTACAGTGCATTTTCATGCAGAGTATTGACCAACGGTGTTTTGACCGATCCCATCCAGGTCGTTGCTGGAGTGAGGCAAGGATGTCTACTATCATCGCTACTATTACTCATCATAATCGACGAGATCCTAGTAGGTGCGATTGAACATGAACCAAATCGTGGATTGCTGTTGTAGCCTA
Source organism: Aedes albopictus (assembly GCF_035046485.1). Classification (NCBI taxonomy): domain Eukaryota; kingdom Metazoa; phylum Arthropoda; class Insecta; order Diptera; family Culicidae; genus Aedes; species Aedes albopictus. Next base: position 225,990,539 of record NC_085137.1, on the reverse strand, counting down.
TTACCAAGGAGCACCTAAATGACTTCGAACTGGCTGATGACGTTGCTCTCCTAGCTCAACTGCGCTCTGATATGCATAGCAATCTTGATGATCTTGCCATTCACTCCTCAGTGGTAGATTCTACCATCAACGTCAACAAGAACAAATCGTTGGATGTAAACACGGTCAACCCTTCCAGCTTTACGGTAGCTGGGCAAGCAGTGGAGAATGTTGAAAGCTTTCAATATCTTAGTAGCCAAATGGCGGCCGATGGCGGCACCAAGATCGACATTGGTGCACGGACCAAAAAGGCGGGGCTGCTTTTGCGAGATTAAAAACAAATGTTGCATTGCGTTGCGTTGCGTGGTAACGGAGTAATTCGTAGATTACAAACTAAAAGTTGTCATGCTATATCTTTTATGCTCTTATTCTAATTGCTTATGGAATGCTATTTGGGAAGGAACAGCTATCCAATCAAAGGTTGAAGTAAAAAAGACATGAGAACTTCCTTTGCCGGCCACGCACATCTTCTCCGTTACAAGGACAGGAAATGATATGACACCTACTTTACAAGAGGTCAGCGACTCACCGACTCCCCCATAAGTGACAAGAGTTGGGTATTTGAAATGGGATGATTGGGGAATCACTATAAGCGAGTGATGCGGCAAGATTCAGATTGTGTGAGTGTATTTGATTAGATCATGTAGATGTGTTGGTGTGAGTGTAAGCGTTTTAGTATATTTAAACACAAACGTTGGGAGTGGCGTAGCTAAGAGATTTTGTTACTTCACGGGCTTTTTACTTTTGCGAGTTTAAGAAATGTATGGAAAAACAACCAGATCAGTCAACGCACCAAAATCCGAATTTTTAACTTGAACGTGAAATCTGTACTGCTATACGCCAGTGAAACCTGGTGTGTATCAGCGGAGAACACGCAACGGCTGCAGGTCTTTATCAATAGATGCCTGCGGTATATAATTCGAGCATGGTGGCCTCACAATTGGATCTCCAACGTGGAGCTCCATCGTCGATGTCATCAAAAGCCGATAGCTACAGAAATTCAGGAGCGAAAGTGGAGGTGGGTCGGCCACACCCTACGCAGGGGCGGAAACGAAATCTGCAAACAAGCATTAGACTGGAACCCAGCAGGACATCGCAGCAGAGGCAGACCCAGAGGCTCATGGCGGTGCAGTTTCAACAATGAAATCATGTCGACAGATATTTTTCCTGGCCACAGGTCAAGGCGGTGGCTGGCAATCGCCCAGGGTGGAGATCTTTCAATTCGGCCCTCCACACCACCACCGTGGGTGATATGGACTGAAAGTAAGTTACCAATATAAAGCAGCTACATTAGTTTTCTGTTTTACTATACTATTCCAATCGATATCATCGAAGAAAATCTTGTCATTACGCGCGTCGTTTCATATGGACAAATTGTAGGTACCTGAGATGATATTGCAGAATATCATACAAATCAGAAGCCAGTTAAACGATATGAAGCCACAACCCGAAATTTGAAGCTTGAAATTTGTGCTCTTGAAAATTCTGAATGTAGCTTCGTCATATTTTCACCTTATACGGATAAAAAGTGTGATATTCATTAACATGTCACTTTCTGCTTGGTTGAGATTCTGTGTTGAGATGGTTGTTCGAAGGCCAGGTGAATTATTAGGGGTTTCTTTACAGAATCTGTTTTTAGCGAAAGGAGTTTTATGAATGCTATATTCAAATTAGGCGATCATTATGTTACTCAGTCGAAACATGTTCTCCACCGAACTCCTCGGCCGACAAAACCAAATTCTTTCCACATACCTCCACATCCGTTAGAAGCAAAATCACAATAATGGCTATTTTAGCGCATGCGCTTCGTTCATTTTTCAGCCCATAAAATAAGCTCTCTGCTTGTAGCTTGCCTTTCTTTATTATGGAGCTGTGCCAAAGATGTTTCAGTTTCTCGCTAGATTGCGCTGGTGTTGCAACATCGAGCTTTATACGACTTTTTGATTCATTTTTTTTTCTGGCAGTATTTGAAATTATTTTTCAATGACGATTTTGATTTTTCTCAGATAAACACTTCCCCTGATATTGTTATATCAATTTTGATGACCCTTTTTCGACAAAATTAATTTAGAAGATTTATTAAGCAGAAATATTTAACTGCGTGAGCCATGATTATCTGATTATTGGAATGTTTCATGAAATTGCTTATAAAACAATCAAAGACATTCAATCAGAATAATATTGAATCAGCAGTTTACGCGGTCCAGTGAATCCCCTTGTTTCGTTTTTTCTACTTGCCGTGAGCGTTTTAATGGACATAACTCTGAGTTCGATTTATTAACTTCTCAATAGTGGAACAGAAACACACTTCATCGTTTTAAATAAAAAATATTTTATTCAGTTACCATTTCGCTTCAATATTTGTTATAAGTTTTTTTTGTTTAACTAATAACCTTCTTATTATTTATATTTATAGTTATAATTGCAATGATAATCATAGTCCAGTGAAATGTATAATAATCATAAATAGTTGCTTTTGTTTTCGTTCATTCTTTCGACAATGACGCATGAGTGACTCTATTTTATCAATATCCAACAGAATCAAGGATTTTTTTTTTCAATCTAAAGGGGAACTTCCTAAGCGTATCGGTTCAATGCCTGAACCGTTTCTTTATCGTAAAGCTTTAGAATGGATGTTTTGAATGGGAGATTTCCTAAGAAGCAACATACAACTCATCAGTTCACGGGTAGGACAGATGACCATTGGACGACGTAAACTTTACGAAAAACAAAATATTTCCTACTAGAGTTTGCTTGCGTTACCGTCCGGGATCAGGTTATTACTTCTTATCGGGATGAAATATCACAATATCGTCATAAATGCACTCTCGCGTCATCTCTCGTTGTTGCCCTGGGCTTGTCGTTTCATTAATTAAACGATTCAAGTTGTTTTTTTTTTACTATTTCCAAAAGCTTCTAAGTTTGCAAGTCAAAGGCTTCTTTTTTATATTTTTTTTGTTCTCTCTAACAGGCATTGTTCTATAATTTGGTTCTCAGGCTTGGGAAATTGATAGGTGTTGGCATTGTTAGGCGGTAAGTGCTTGCTTTCCTTCTGGTCTAATTCATAACTGAAAAGTGCATTACGAGCTACGTACGACAAATACTAATCCAGCGTGATTTGCCTATCAGTCGAATGAAATTAGCAACAATACCGAACTAAACATATCTGGCTACCAACCTAATTCAGCTAGTCTGCTCAATATCTGCGCTTTGAGAATGATTTTCTTACTATCCTAAAAGTGTTTTTGTCCTACCTTAGTGGTTTATGGCTTTCCGTTTCATTTTAGTTAATTCAAATTTACAATCCTTCATCGTTCCTTTCTTGTCATTGTTTCGAACTAGTATTTTGTTTTATTTTTCTTTATTTAGCTTGTATAGTTTTTTTTGTTTCTTTTAAATTAAAGTGATTTACTCGTATTTTATACTCTCACAATTTCATAAATTTATTTTCTAGCTAACATGATTTTCGTTCTCTCCGGTAAAAATACAGCATTCCCTTGAGTACACATTGAGTTATTTACATTTGCTACTTACCTAAATAATTGGTGATTGTTATAATTGTTTAGTCAAGCAGCTAATGTAAATATCCAAAATTTGGTAATTTCATTCGGTGACGCTTTTGAGATTTATTATTGGATCAAGAAATATCGGTATACATATTGTGGGACTACTAGCACGAAATTCTTCGAAGTAATTTTGAAAACACCTTAAACGTCATTTTTTTAACCTAAGCGGTATTTTATCCTAGCAACCTTTTTTAAAACCATGCATTAGATTTCTTCAGTCTATCCTCTTGAGGTTCTCTCAGGATTTATCTATGGATTCTTCAAGGAAATCCTCCAAATATTTAAATGTTTATTCATAGTTATATCAAGGAGTTTATTTTCTCAAAAAATTTCTTGAAATTCCACCAAGAGTTACTTCAAGATTTATTTATTTATTTATTTTTTATCTGTATTAACGAGACTTTCAGCCCTAGGCTAGTTCATCTCGGGACCCACGCTTTACTTCCCTTCCGAAGGAAGAACTCACATTTTGCGAGTTTGTCGGGAGTGGGATTCGATCCCAGGTCCTCGGCGTGATAGTCAAGTGTTCTAACCATCACACCAGATCCGCTCCACAAAGAACTCACTTAAAACATCTTCAGCAATTAATCCAGAATGCTCTGCGATAAGTCACCCAAGTATGCTTTCGAACGTTCCGCCAAGTTCTGCTGGAGTTTCTGAAAAAACTTTTCCAAAGATTTTCAAGCATTTGTTATCGTTCAGGAAATCCTTCAGGATTTTTGCAAAATTTCTGCCAGAAAATGTTTCTTTATTTCTTGATGATTTTCCATGTTTTTTTTTCAATAGCTGCTTCAAGACTTTCTCTATGAATTTTTTGAAGAATTTCTTTAAGTATTTGTTCGAGGAATTCTGCAGGATTTATTTCACATGTATTTATTTCAGTTTTTTTACGTTCCTTAGAAACTCTCGTGTTTTCCAAAAAGTCATTTTGAAAATCGTAAAGGGATTCTTTCAAGGATTCCTTCAGAAAATTTTCCCAAAATTCTGAAAGTAAACAAAAAAAAAACACGTTTTTGAAGGGCGTACTAGTTGAAAAGGGCTTATCTGCTTTTCTGTTAACAAATATGTTTTTGACTCTATAGGGTCCATATGTATCAACCCATGCACATCAACACCCTTAGCAGGTAGCTTGAAGAATACTTTACCTGAATAGGGTGTTGTTGTTCGTGGGTAGATGCATTCATCCATCATTCACATATCTCCAAAAGTTTTTTCAGAGATTCTTCCAGAAGATATCACTAATGCCTCCAGAAGATCCACCTCCACCTCCTCCAAAAAATCTTCAGTGATTCCTTCAGAATGCCTTCAAATGTTACTCCTGAAATTCTTTCAAAGATTCCTCCAGAAATTTCTTTAGAGATCTCTTCAGGAGTTCCTTCAAAGACGACTCCAGAGGTTTCTTCACAGATTCCTCCTGGAGAATTCGGGGATGCCCTCTGGAGGTCCAACAGCGATTCATCCAGAACATCCTTCAATTCGAATTTAAGAAATTGAATTTAAGAAATTGAGACAAAATCCCCATAAGAGGTCCTTCAGAAATTAATCTTGAAGTTTCTTCAGGAATTCCTACAGGAGTCTCATTAGGAATTAGGCCAGGAGTTCCTTCAGAGCTATCTCCAAGAGTTCCTTCAGGAATTCCTCTAGAATTTCAATCATGGATTTCTCCGGGTGTTTAACAAATCCTTCAAGGATCATTTCAGAACTTCTTTCAATAATTTCTGCAGATGTTTCTTCAAGAATTCCTACAGGAATTCTTTAAAAAAATTCTCCTTAAGTTCTTCTTGCGATCTCCCCTGAAATTTCTTCAAGGATTTCTCTTGGAATTTCTTCGGTATGCCTCATGCAAATTACTCAGAGATTCTTTCAGGAGTTGCTGTAGAAGTTCCTTCAGGTGTTTCTCCAGGGATTAAACCAGGAGTTCCTTCGAGGGTTCCAGCTCTACAGCAATTCAGTGTTCTCTCCAGAAGTTACTTCAGAAATCTTCTCCAGAAGTTACTTCAGAAATCTTCCCAGTAGGTCCAGGAGGATTCAGAGATACCTCCTGGTGTTTTATCAGAAATTCCTTCAGTAGTTTCCTGAGAAGTTCCAACAGCAGTTTCCTCAGATACTCTCACAGAAGTACCTTCAGAGATTCTTTTAGGAGGATTCAAGGATGCCTCTTTAAGATCCATGAAGAATTCCTCCAAAAGTTCCTTAAGCACTTCCTACAGGAGATCCTTTAGTAATTAGTCTAGCAGTGCCACCAGAGATTTCTTCTGAAGGTCCTTCAGAAATTCCTACAAGAGTTCCTACAGAGGGTAGTCTAGGAGTTCCTTTAGAGATTCCTCCAGGAGTTTCAGGGATTTGTGTACATGTTTCTTACGAAATTCCTCCTGAATTCTTTCAGGTATTCCTTCAGCAATTTCTGTAGGATTTTTTTCAAAGCTTCCTCCAGAAATTCTTTCAGAAGTTTCTCTTGGAATTCTTTCTGGGGTCCCTCCTGAAATTCCTTCAGGGATTACTCTTGGATTTTTTTTCGAGATGCTTCATGGAGATTTCTCAGAAGCTTTTTCAGGGGTTAATACAGGATTTCCTTCGAGGATTCCTGCAGTATAGTAGTTCTTTCAGGGATAACTCCAGAAGCTGATTCAGTATTTCAGAGTTCCAGGAGGATTCAGTGATGCCTTCTGGTATTTCATCAGGGAATCTTTCAATAGTTTCTTCAACCATTCCAACAGGAGTTCCCTCAGGTATTTTTTCAAGAAGTATCTGCAGCGATTCCTTCAGGAGGATGTAAAAATGTCTCCTGAAGATCCATGAAGAATTCCTCCAGAAGTTTCTTCAGGAATTCTTACAAGATTTCCTTTAGAAATTAGTCTATATGTTCAATATATTTCATATGTTCTATATGTTCATATTTCTATTTCTATTTCATATTTCTATATGTTCAATATATATATATATATATTTCTTTTGACGTTCCTTCGAGAATTCTTACAAGAGTTCCTACAGGGATTAGTACAGGAGTTCCTACAGAAATTCCTCCAGGTGTTCCAGGGATTCGTGCAGATGTTCCTTCAGAGATTCCTTCTGAAAACTTTCAGGGAGTCCTCCAGAATTTCCTTCAGGGATTTCTCCACGAGTTCCTTCAGAATCTGTGACAGAAGGATCCAAGGATACTTTCAGAAGAATTCAGGGACTCTAACAGAAGCTTCTTCATGGATTTCTACAGAAAATCGTTCGGAGATTAGTCCAGGAGTGCTTTCTAAAATTCCTCCAGGAGTTTATTAGGAGATTACCCGAAAAGTTCCTTTTGGGATACTTCCAGGAGTTCTTCTAGGGATCGCTTCTGGTGTTCTTCCGAAGATTTTTCCAGTAGTATTCACGGATGCGTCCAGGAGTTACATCACAGAATTCTACAGGATTTCCTTGAAGGATCTTTCATGGAATTCATACAAGAATACCTCCTGGGTTTCTTTAAGGGAATCCTCCAGGATTTTCCTCTAGAATTCCTGCAGGAATTTATACTGAAACTTATCCTTCGGGGATTCCTCCTGGATAGCTTTCCCCTTTCCTGGAAAGATTCTGGGGATCCCTTTTGTAAATCCTGCAGGGATTCCGTTTGGGAACCCTTCAAAGTTTACTTCGGGGATTTCTCTTGAAATTCATTCGGGGATTTCTTCAAGAATTTCTTCGGAGATTCTTCCTGGAATTCCTTCTGGAATTCCTCTTAAATTTCAATCAGGCATTTGTTCAGAAGTTTTGGCAGAGATCTCTCTAAGAGAGATTCTTGAACCAGTTTCTTCAGGGTTCCGTGCAACAGTCCACGCAAGGTTTATTTCAGGAGTTCCTTCAGGGATTCCTCCACGAGTTCTTCCAGAGATTTCTCCAGGATTAGAAATTCTCAAAAGACATCCTGAAGGAATTATTGAAAAAAGTCATAAAGGACTCATAATAAGAATTCTACGAGATACCATTAGAAGAATTTATGTAGAAATTCGTTGGATGGAATCCTCATCAGTCGATGATAGAACTTCTGCAGGTATTCGTGGAAAGATTTCAATAAGAATTATCAATAAGTAATCAATAAGTAATTATTAAATAATTCCCATTGAAATCTAAGGAAAACTTCCGAAGGAATCTTTGGAGGAATTCTTAGAAAAATCCCTTGAAATAGAGATACCATATTTATAATCTGTACAACTATATCTGAAGATGAAGGAATAAATAAATAAATAAACAATTCCAGGAAAATTCATTACAAGAGTTCCATAATACCATTGGAAGAGTTTGTCTGGAATTCTTTAGGAAGAATTTCTCGACGAATCGTTAGAGCCAGAGAAGAATTCTTGAATAAAATTTTGGAAGAATATCCGCAGAAATCCATAAAAGAATTCTAAAAATATCCATAAAAGTATTCATTGAAAGATTCATGGAAAAAGTTAATGGAAGATTTTCTGCAGAACCTTTACAGTAATTTCTTCAAACTCTGAAGTTTAGAAAAGATTGTATTGCCCAATGGAGGAATCGTTGGAATATCTACTAGAAGAAAATATCAATTACGAATCCCTTTGAGAATTGATGAAAAGATATCTAAGAGATTTTTTTTTCAAAAACTTCCCGATCATTTAAAATTTAAGCACTCGGTGAGAGTCTATCCACAGCGCGAGAGGTGATAGGTGGCACTGCTCAAAGACCACAGGTTGTTCGACGAAGAGTGCCAGGAGGTAACAGACGACAAGAATGAGCCTCTGGCACGAATTTGCCCTGTCCTGCTCACTCCCACAGAAAATTTGAAAACAGCGCGCACAGTAAAAGTCACATTTGACTTTTACTGTGCGAACTGTTTTCAAGTTTTCTGTGGGAGTGAGCAGTACGCCAGATTCGTGCAGAGGCTCATGTAGCCAGAAGCCGGATTCTGCTGTAGGACACCCGGTAGAATAGGAATCGATACGGGGAAACAGGAGTAGCGAAAAACGAATCTACAGCAAAAAAAAAAATAGAAAGGGTAGGGGGATTAGGGGCATAATGGACACCCGGGGCGAAATGGACACCCCTGTTTTTACCGAAACCGTTGACTTTTATGTAAAACTTTTAATGCATAAGTGTAAATGAACAAGTCATTGTTCTATTTTTAAAAAGTATCATTTATATTCCTTCAAAATAACCAAAATATCATTGAAATTGAAGCATGTTTTTCATATGGTGGATTTCTTATAATTTCGAAGCAGCAACAAATAAGGTGCTACGCGTGATTGAGTGTGTCCACCATAAAACAAACAAAATGTAAGCATATCTATATATATACGCAGATTTAAGGTGAATATATGATGAAGCCACACCTAGAATTTTCAAGAGCACAAATCTGAAGAACCGAATGCCGGTTTGCGCTGAAAAGTTGATCGATTGGTCACCACCAGCGGGTAACCAATCGATCAACTTTTCAGCGCAAACCGACATTCGGTTCTTCAGATTTGTGCTCTTGAAAATTCTAGGTGTGGCTTTGTCATATATTCACCTTAACAATGGTTGAAGTATAATTTTTTTTATCAGAACTTACTCAAAATAGCAATTTAAATGTTGTAGTCGATTCGGGGCGAAATGAACACTGGCAATTATGAATGGATGTATGCGCGTTGCATACTGTTAGGCGTTTTAGAGAGTGTGGAAAAAATCAATCCGATTATTTTAGCCTAAAATTTATTTAATTAACTTTGATATTCTGTAAACTCGTCTAAGATGGAGTATTATATCTGTGGTGTTGGTCTCCGTAGGCAAATTACTTAACTGGTCGATATTATCAAAGATACAGCATAAAATATGCAGGGGTGTCTATTATGCCCCGATGGGTGTCCATTTCGCCCCGTACCTTTCCTGCCAGCCCCAAAAAACACACGGTTTACAATTCATTATTTCTTCGCAATAATGACATTCTACCTGCTGTAAATGATTGAAATACGTAGGAAATAAGTTAAAGTTGTAAGCCAACTGATAATATGTTAAGTTTTTGTCTGTTATACAGACCTAACATACTCATTCGCTTAGGGTGTCCATTATGCCCCTAATCCCCCTATGCGGAAATGTGACTGCTCAGGCGCAAGAGTGTATGAAACAGAATAATATGCGGAGGCTTTACAAAACTGTCAATAATGGCGTGCGGAGAAAAACAGCGCTTTACCCGTCATGTGAAACTTGCTGACAGATGAAACAATGGTGACTGCCAGATGAAGAAAGTACTTCGAGGTATTGTTGAACGGTATGAGTGGGAGAGTGAGAGACAGAATTCGAATTGATGACGACGGACTGTGGAGCGTTACTGTTAAGGACTAATTAACCGAATTCTTAACTGTAATAACAACTTCCAAAAACATCACCAGAATGACACCTACCATATGCTGTTGACTCAAACAGTTCTAGCAATCTATTCATCGCTTTAATACATTCCTACTGTTTCAGTCGAGAACGAACTTCCCAACGCGCAGCATTCTGTTCGCATCATGATTCATCATTTGTACACAACGTTTAAACAATGTAATGGTACTTTTAGGTCATCCCTAGTAACTGAGTATGGATTGGACGTATGTTTGCTATAAGTTTGACTCATTCCAGTGTACTCTGTCGGTGTACTACCACTATATCCAAGTACTATTTTCCAAGTGCACATTTCATACGACCTGTTCTATGATGATAGTAACCTAAAACAAATACTTTTCCTTTCGAACTAAGGCCTGAGTAGGCAAACCCTTTCATACGCAATGGTAAACAATGACGATAATATCGGTTCAATAGGTTTTGGGAATTGACGAGATAGCTCAACTGATTTGCAGCCCGTTTCACCGAAAAGGAATGGTCATTATCCTTCGATTTAGTTTCGTTTGTAAGAACAGGACTAAGGTATGGGTATTCGTTATCCAAAAGTGTCTAAAGGTATGTAATTGAATTGATTTAGGCTGATTTTGATTTGCTTACGATCGAGGTTTTGGTTTTTTAAAAATGTTTTTGTGGAGTTTTTCGGTGAACACGTTTCCAATTTTTCTTTTCTATGATGTAATTTAAACATGAAACTTGTTTTAAAACGCACAAGGGAGATGGATGATAAAATTCTATGATTTTGGATGAGTAATGAAGAGTAGAAACTCAGGCGCCTCTTGCTTCGTAACTATAGTATGGTTGTGGTCATTCATCTTGTTTGCTATTTATCGGAGGAACAATTCGTAGTTTTGAAGTTCAAAAGTACTCCCCAGAAGTTTTAGTAACAACTGTTGATGAATTTTGGCTTTTGTCCGATTTTATATAAGATATCAAAAGCCGAAATACTGAAAGTTCAAACAAAACTCGTAACCGCTCATTCATTTCGATTTTCCTATCGATATTTCCTTGATTATCCTAATATCTTCATTTTTGAATTTTAAATTCTTCATTCTTTTCAAGATTGCTATGTACATCTATTGCCTTTTGACAATCCTTATAAATAAAGGTTCTTCGGTTAAAGCACAGTAAATGTCATATTTTGTTTTAATATAGTCATTTCTTTCCTTGGCCTTTCCCGCAGTTATTTCAATCGATTTAGTTAAACTTATGTAATACATGTCAAATATATAATACACATTCGTCTCCTGTTTTGAAGTTTCTCTTATCATCAAGAACGAAGCGGTCCCAAGATCGCAACAAAGTCATATTGGTTTGGTAGGATTTCGTTTTCTTGTAGTTTAGGTAGGTAGAGTGTCACTGTTGGAACAGCCAACCTCAATGGATGACTCTTCTGTTGCACTGCTTGTCTATTTAGTTTTGGTTCCCCGTATCGATTTCGCTGCATCTTACCGTCGCTGCAGTTACTTAACTGGATGTCGGCGCCGAATACTTCAGTTATAAATATTGAACCTACAAGTTTTGCAACACTGTTGCTGGTAACGATGCAGTCTACATAGGCCCATTGTTTTTACATTTCTACAATATTTCGATAAGTCTTTGCATTCCGAGGCTGCGAAGAGACAACGAGCATTAAGATTTCATCAGAACACAGGCGTTTCAATCGCTACTTACGGTTAGAAATACAAGGTGGTCCTTTACAAACTTTCATCACGGCAGGTCGTGGCTGATCCCTACATGCGTTACCAGCCGGCTTTTTGGTACCGTACCAGACACACTGCAGTATCCTGTATTTGATGCCCTGGCCACCGCATGCAGCGTTGCACTGTAAATAATCACGATTTAGTTCCTGAATACACCCCCAGAGAATCACCCAATCCCATACCTCTGACCAGGGCTCCACCCGCCAGACGCCTTTGCACATTTCGTTGTAGCACTCCTGCTTGGTGACCGGTTTCTCCAGCTGGTCGCACCGGTCGCTGCTGCTGACGTTGGCGAACTTGCAGAATACGTCCCGCTTTTGTAGAGCCGTGTGCCAAGCAAAGCACTTGGACTGCAGGCAGAGGGACCACTCGGTGGAAACCCATCGGGGGCAGTCCACGTTGCCGCATTTTTCCACCGTTTCCGGGATGACGAGGCCGGCGTCCTCGCACAGGCTGTTGTCCACCGTGTAGGACGTGTTGATCATCTGAACCATGCAGCGGGCGGACCGAAGCTAGAACAGGTTGGACGCAAATGCGTTTACAAAGGCAAATCATGCGACTTCAAAGCGGAGGTTGATTCTGGCAACTTGGGCTTTGTCTGCGCTTTGGGAAGCCATGTTCTCGAAAAAATGAGCAAGAATGGAGTGCTGTTTGTAACGATATGGTGATGAGGGGATCACTCTCTCCCCATCAATCAATGCACAAAGTGACAAGGAGGTTGACGGAGCCTTTTCAATGGAAGGAACAAACGTAGCACAACATACGATGATTGCTCGCTGCATGACCTGAAAATCGTTGTCGGCGACATGAACGCGCAGGTAGGATGGGAGGAAATACAGACCGGTAATCGGGCGAAACAGCCTGCACGTCGTATCGAATGATAACGGCCAGCGATGCGTAAATTTTGCATCTTTCCGTGGTATGGTAGTCCGAAGCACTTTCTTCGCCCGCAAAGATATTCATAAAGCCACCTGGAGATCACCCGACCATCAAACAGAAAACCAAATCGACCACGTTCTAATCAACGGTAAATTCTTCTCGGATATATTTAATCAATATGTCCACATGTACCGCAGTGCGAATATAGATTTGGGTCACTACTAAGGCGCTGTATTCGAAACTTTCGATAGTTATCACCATGCGTCGACATCGGCTCAACATCGAGCAGCTGCGTAACGTAGAATGCGTAGACTACGCGCAGCAGCTAGCAGTGGCCCTACCAACGGCAGAGCAGCTTGGCGCAGCTACACTTGAAGATGACTGGAGGGTCATCCGATCCGCCACAGGTAGTACCTCAGCTTCGCGACTCCGAATCACAGAAACGACTATTGATTGATGCACAAAGCGAAAAGAAGAAGAAGTTTTGACATCCAAGCGGTGTGCCGTCGATTAGATTCTCGTCGCTGATTGGTCGATGGATGTAAACGGCACACCGCTTGGATGTCAAAACTCTTCTTCTTACCGCTTGGTGCATCAATCAATATACGATGGCAAATGCGAACAGTTGCAAAACAATAAGAATGCAGCATGGGCGAGGATGTTGCAGCACCGTACGATGGCGAATGAGGCACGTTATAGACAGGCGCGGAACAAGCAGATCTTAGTCTTCCGAAGGAAGATGCGCCAGAAGGAGGAACAAGATCGCGAAGCGATGGGAGAGCTGTAGTGATCTAAGAAAGTTCTACGAGAAACTGAACCGCTCGCGCAGAGGCTTTGTGTCACAAGCCGACATGTGCCGAGATAATCACAGCAGTATTCTCACGAGCGAGCGTCAGGTGGTCGAGAGGTGGCGGCAGCATTACGATGAGCACCTCAATGGCGGCGTTGCAAGCACCGAAGGTGGCGTGGTAACAGATCTAGTAGTACCTGCGCATCAGGACGAAAGATTTCCAGCCCCTAATCTGGGAGATTGAGGAGGAGGTTGGGTGGTTGAAAAACAACAAAGCCGCAGGAGCAGATTGACTTCCACGCGAGCTTTGAAAATACGGTGGAGAAGCACTGGTGAGAGCACTACTCTGGGCCATTGCCAAGATTTGGGCCGAAAATCCGCCTTCCGAGGACAAAGGGAGTGGCGAGGACCACTCGGGAAACTGGCTAAGCGCCAGCATGTTACCGTGATGGACTCTCCAGAGCGAGTCATCGATGTTCGTTGCTGCTAGGCTACGCAGCTAACCTTGAGGGTGCGATGTGCACTGGCCCCTCTCTGAAGCAATACCTTCTTCGTGGTTCCGGAGAGACGTAGGGTTTGGCGACCATAGGAATGGTTTAGTGGGTACGAGGAGAGAGTAGTCCTGGCTTTTACTTTTGTTGTAGAAGGCGGCCTCAGCCCCACACTACCCTAACCTTCCTGTTAGGGTGTCTGTTGAGCAGATTATCCCCCTATGGTTTAGAAGAAAAAAAAAAAGATTTGGGAGGAGGAGGAGGTATTACCGGAGGAAAGGATGGAAGGTATCGTGTGTCCCATCTACAAAAAAGCGACAAGTTCGATTGCGGTAACTATCGCGCGATCACACTACTGAGCACTGCCTACAAGGTACTCTTTCAAGTTTTATGCCGTCGTCTATCACCGATTGCAAAAGAGTTCGTGAGGAAATATCAGGCTGGATTCATGGGTGAATGCGCTACAACGGATCAGATGTTCGCCATCCGCCAGGTGTTGCAGAAACGTCGCGAATACAACGTGCCCACACATCACTTGTACATTGATTTCAAATCGGTTTATGATACAATCGATCGAGACCAGCTATGGCAGATTATGCCGGTTCCGGGATAAACTGACACGATTGATCAAGGCGTGATGAACCGAATGTTGTACGTAGTTCAAGTATCAGGGACACTCTCGAGTCCCTTCGAATCTCGCAGAGAGTTATTGCAAGGTCTTTCGTGCTTGCTGTTTAACATCACCTTAGAGGGTGTAACAAGGAGAGCGGGGATAAACACGAGTGGAACGATTTTCAAGAAGTGCGTTCGGCTGCTCTGCTTGGTTTTGCAAGTGATATTGATATTATAGCACGAAAAATTTGAGTCGATGACGGAAACGTACATCCGACTAAAGAGTGCGCCAGGCTTTTCGGAATAGTCATTAATGTGACGAAGACAAAGCACATGATGGCCCCAGGGAGGAATCACTGCACTCTCCATCACGAATTTTCACCGACGATGATTAAATCGAGGCGGTTGAAGAATTCGTGTACTTGAACTCACTGGTGACCGCCGACAACGACACCAGCAGAGAAATTTAGAGACACATTGTGGCAGGAAATCGAGCTTACTTCGCAGAACTGTATGATGGAACACATTTGCCATCACACGAAGTTAACTATCTAAAAAACGTTGATTAGACAGTAGTCTATGGGCACTAAGCATGGACTATTCATGCATAGGCACAACGCGCCCTTAAAGTTTTCGAAAGGAAGGTGTTGCGTACTATCTACGGCGGAATGCAGCTGGGAGACGAGACTTGGAGAAGGCGAATGAACCACGAGCTGCATCAGCTGCTGAGAGAACCAACCGTTGCGTTGTTCACACCGCGAAAATCGGGAGGCTACGGTGGGCGGATCACGTCATCAGGATGTCGGTCAGCAACCCGATTAGAATGGTTCTCGAGAGTAATCCAACCGGTACAAGAAGACGGGCTACGCATTAAGATAAGTGGGTTGATCAAGTGAAGGATGATTTGCGGACCCTTCGCAGAGTGCGGAACTGGAGACGCACAGCCATGGTCCGAGTGGAGCGGACCTGGTGTGGTGGTTAGAACACTTGACTATCACGCCGAGGACCTGGGATCGAATCCCACTCTCGACAAACTCACAAAATGTGGGTTCTTCCTTCGGAAGGGAAGTAATGCGTGGGTCCCGAGATGAACTAGCCTAGGGCTAAAAATCTCGTTAATACAGATACTAAAAAAAAGCCCTGGTCCGAGTCGAATAGAACGACTCGTGCGTATAGCAGAGGACACCCAGGCCGTAGATTGACCGCCAAAGTAAAGTCGTTCCCCCTACAATACCTCACGTCACATTTCGTAGTATAAAAATGTGTCCATCAAATGCTGAATTCAAAAAAAAAAAAAACAACAAGATTTCACCAATAATAACTCTTACCCGATATCCGCTGCCATTCGCACCGCAAGTCTGCGAGCACTCTGACCACGGTGTGGTCATCCACTCGAACTCGATGCTCTCCAGGGCAGCTGCTCGTTCAGCATCATAGTCGCCGCCGTCCGTCCGGTCATCACTCCCACTACTGCTGGCGGCGGCTGCTGCATCCTTGGCCTTGAGCAACTCGTAAATGTTGACAGGCCGTGCCGGTTCGTCCTTTTCGGCCCGTTCCGAGTCCAGGTGGCTGTACTCGTGCTCCATCAGCAGCTGATGACCCTTCGAGTTGGTAAAAGTCTGAAATGGCCAGAGAAGCTGCAATCCAACGAGGCATGACGGGGAAAAAACGAGAGAGAGAAATAGTTTGATGCTGTTAATTAAACCTGTTACGTTACCGGGAATAAAGTATTTTGGCAATTCGAGAGGGTAGGTATCCACTTGAAAAGGAGGCACGATTGGATGTTTGTTGTGCATGGAAGTGGGAAATGTGAAATCAACAACATCATCGCAGGAAATATGTATGTGGGTGCCATCAATATACAGTGACGAAAAATTGCAGGCTAAACCTGTCAGCAGCAGTTTGATGAGAAGGTTTGTTCCGACGAATTCACTTGGCATGGGTTTTTGATTTCATTTGGAATTGAATACAGTTGATGAGTTTTTTTTTTCTCGTGAAGAGCAACCATGAAATTGAATGAAATTTTATCATTTCGATGCGAATCATGTCATTCCATGTCAATCCGATAATAGTCATAGGTTTAGATTTGAAACAAATAAATCACAAGTTCAAAACTATAAAGAACAATATGTTTTATAATTTTCCAGCAGGTTACACTGCTGTGGTTCGCGTTATGGAATGAATACACAATATACAATTCCACAGTCTTCTTACAGAGGCTGTGAATCGTATATCATACATCTCAGGAGGAGGATTTCATCTTTCTATTTGTTCTAGTTTTTTTTCCCTGTTCAGGAACCACTGCGACCAATATTTGATCTATTGTGGTATATCCCGTCCATTGTGTAGTGCATGTCGTATTACTTTATCACCACTGAGATGTTATAAAGTATTTGGTTTTGTTACAGTAGTCATTTTCAATCACAAGGATTCTGATTGATAGGTTCCGCTTTTGACACGCTCCTTTTTCAGTCAAAATCGGATCCCTCAAACGAAAAAGTAAAGAAATGATACCGATATTGACCATGTATCGGAACCCTAGTCCTCGCTGTCTCAAACCAAAAAACATCGAATAAAAGATTAGGAATACAAACCCATTTTTCCATGTTTCAAGATCCTCGACCAGAACCAAACCGAGACCTATCACTTTTAGCAAGGTATGAAATGTAATAAGGACCGAAATTTTTCCTTTAATTACTAAAATATGCTGTTCCATAGTTGGAAGCAGTTGGGACTAGGGTTCGGTTTGGTAGCGTAACGCAACCCAAAAAGGTGATCTACCCACGCTACGGGCTCCGTTAAAGGTCTAGCATATTTTAAACACCCTCAACCATTCATCCATCACCAATCACCATGGGTCGCCTGACACCTTGAATTGGGGTTACCTATTTGTTCTTGGGTTACTTGGGAGGGAAGAGATATGATCCACAGCTTTGTGAGAAAGCATTGGTTTAGAAAGCAGTTACGCCTTTTTTAAATGTTCGTGCAGAATTACTCGAGTTTTGGAGCCCCCATATAGACACAGTGAAAAATATTGGAACACGACTCTATGGTTTGAAACCAACTAATGTAAAGATTTATGTTAAGTTATTTGTAGCAGTTAATTCGCCTGATAATTCTGTTTGCCATTCCTTCTAGGACTCTTTTTAGCAACTTTTTTGGGAATCGCTTAGTAATTCATTCAGACTCTTTGTGAATTCGATTGGTAATATCTTCATAATTAGTTAGCCATTTTTTGGCAATTTATTTGAAAGTCTATCAGCATTTTTTAGGGAATTTCTTGAGTAATGCCGATGATTTTTTTTAGTAATTCTATGGAAAAACCCTACAGCAATTTCTGTGAGGTAACTTTTATAAATTACGTCGAAAAGTAATTCGGCGATGCGTTTTTGAACTCCGTTTGTAATTTCTCGAGAATTTTGCAGAAAACTCCTTAGTGAATTCTGCACTGATACTTTTAGTAATCCTGCGACAATATCTTTACACCTTTTGATGAAAATTTCTTTGATTATTTCTCCAATCATTATTCTGGGAATTTATCAGACATTTTTTTTCCTAAAACTCCTTCCGCAGTTCATTTGTTTATATCAAAATGCTTTGGAGTCTCTCTCTCTCTTCTTGGCGTAACGTCCTCACTGGGACAAAGCCTGCTTTTCAGCTTAGTGTTCTATGAGCACTTCCACAGTTATTAACTGAGAGCTTCCTCTGCCAATGACCATTTTGCATGTGTATATCGTGTGGCAGGCACGAAGATACTCTATGCCCAAGGAAGTCAAGGAAATTTCCTTTACGAAAAGATCCTGGACCGACCGGGAATCGAACCCGTCACCCTCAGCATGGTCATGCTAAATACCCGTGCGTTTACCGCCTCGGCTATATGGGCCGAGTCCTATGCTTTGGAGTCTTCTTTGGTAATTCCTCTAGGAATTTCTTCGTTAATTTATTTGAAAATTTCATCGTGATTTCCTTTAATAAAATCTCCGGCAATTCTTTTGGAAACTTCTTTGGAATTTCCTTCAGACTTTTTTTTCGAAATTGCTACTGCGATTCTTTCGACAATTACTTTGAATTTTTTTTTTGACTATCCAAGATTTTTTCGGGAATTTCATTTGAGAGATTGCTTTGGTAATATCGTAAGTAATGCTTTGGGTAGTTCTGTGCACAGTTCTTTCGATATCTTTTTTGAGAATTCCATCAGTTTTTTTTTTGTTATTGCATGCAGTTATTTCTTTGGCAGCTCCCTTGAAATATTCTTCGTTGATTCTTTACGTCTCTTAAAAATTATTTAAAAATTCCATCGACAATTCCATTACAATCCGTCACTTTATCTGTGAAACTTTTTTCGATAATATATAAATACAGGGGTGGCCATAATGTTTGGGATAGGCGACTTTTTTTTCTCACAAAAAAGTTCAACATGCAGTAACTTTTCATAGAGCGCATCAAATTGCATAGACATAGCAAAAGCAATAGCCAAAGATATTGCCCAGAGGAATTTACAAAGGAACTACAAAAGAAATTTGAAAAATAAATGCCAAAGGAATTCTCAAAAAATAAAAATTCTAAAGAAAGGACTTGCCGGTAAAGTTCCCTAAATTTCAAAAGGAATTTTCGTATAATATTGCCATAAAATTGCCGGAAAATTTCCAAAACCATAACAAAGGGAATACCCAAAGAATTGCACACAGGGATTTACAAAGGAGTAACAGTAGTAACTCCCAAAGCAATTGAAGACACAACACACATTGCACCAGAGGATAGGAGGAAGAAACATTTCCTATGAAAAGTTGCATCACTCGGAGCGGGAATCGAACCATCAACCCCATGGCATGGTGACGCTAACCGCTCGGCCATGAGGCTCTGAAATTGATGAAGAAATTTTTGAAGAAATTTCTGAAGGAATATTCAAATGAATTATTGAAGCGACTCCAAAAAAAAAAAGAATGCCGATTTTTTAAATATATTACTGGAGTCGAGGAAATTTTCCCGACCGGAACGGGAATCGAACCCACCGTCTCCGTATTGGTGATCCATACCCTTAACTACTAGGGTAACTGGAGACCTAGACTTTTTTGAAATACTAAATCAAATAACAGCATTTTATGCAAAAAAAAGTATCTGTATAGTACGAGTTACTTTGAAGTAATTTGAAATTGTAATATAAATGTGTTAATGTTTAGTAAAATTATGCGTTGTGAGGCGACTGATAGTCATAATAGCCATGTCTTTGCCATGTCGTTTCTCCCAATACATGACCTTTTTTTTCCTGATTTTGCTTTAAAAAATTTAATGCTCCATGTCATGAATAGACTATAGTGACTTTCTAAACGGGTCTCACAAGGAAATTTGATGATGCTACTTTGATAGTCATTTTTCAATGAAAATATTCAAAACTCATACAAACCACTCCATTCAAAAATGAAAGTCTTACGAAACACGACATTTTTTTCAATTCTCATTTGAACCATTGTTAATTCTTATAGATTTTATTCGGAAAATTATTTTAAGTTTTTCGGAAATTCATTCATGAATTGTTTTGGCTATTCCCATAAAAATTTCCTCAACGATTGCATTAGGGATTCCTTTGTCATTTTTTAAATAATTCTTCTGGTAGCTTTTTTGTGAATTTCTTCAGTAATGCATTCAAAACCCAACTAACAATGACCCATTTTACAAGCACCTTTACGACGAATTAATTCAGCATGAAGCTGAATTACATTTGGATAATTTTCAGGCACAACCTTTGTTCGGGTTTTGTTCACACAAATTTGGAGAAACTATAAAGCATAGTGTTGTATAGCAACTGAAATGTTTGGTGTTAAATCGTTTCACAACTATGTAGTAAAGCTGTTATTCAGCTTTAGCAAAAATGATTAAAAATAAATAAAATGCTATTTTTTTTCAATTTCTACGAGAGTTTATAATTGGAACTTAATGCTGTGAATAAATATTGTGAAATAATAACTACACATAAATTTACCTAAATCCAGATTTGAACTCAAGACCCGTCGATTGCCTGCCGCATGCCTTCCTGTCTGCGCCATCCTAGAGATGATGAATTGCAGCGCTCAAATGAAAACATAAGCTTCCCGTGGTTTAATAATGATCAGACTTCGACTCCTATTCAGCAGTGGTGAATTAGCACATACATTATGGTTAACGACTGAACAACAGATTAATTCAGCTGTTGTTCAATAAAAAACACGTGTTTTTCATCATGTGCTCTGAGTGGAAGTATGATGGAACGAAAGCGCTTATTTGACTTGTGGAAAACACATTATACATATACATGTGCTAATTTTTACATGAACTTAACAAGAAGCATAAAAAAAGTCTTGTTAAACTATTTTGTAAAGGAATTACTGCTATTTTCTACAATTTGTTCTATTGAAAAGTTTAATTTCTTTCCATTATTTTAGCTGTGTGTAGCTTCAACCTGCATCGTCGGAGTAGTGGCCTTCCGAAAGCAAGGGATGTGCTTAAAGAAATCAAATCATATGTTGCGCCTGAACAAATTAGTATGAACGAACATATTTTACTGTTGGATGCAAACTAGGATGTTCAATAAATATAAAATGGAGCGTAAGACAGTACGTTTTACATTTTTCTCAATAAAGCAATTCAGTGGTTTTTCTGTGAGTTGTTTTGAGCTGGGATGCCACTGGCACTGCTAGTTCTAAACTGTTGAGTCAGGGTAATTGAATATTTTATAACAAACCAGCTGTCCCGGCAAACTTTGTCTTGCCGTCTTGTGGTGATTTGACAACTGTTGAACTCAAAACAGCACCGCACTCTAGATTGGTTTAATTTTCGATCGTGTTTATTTCCTTCCAAGTTCATGAAAAAACAGTATTTTCTATTTTTTTACATATTTAGTTCAATTTCCTAACTTTTTATTACTTATAAACACAGCCACCATGAATACGAACCTAACCATGCAAAAATCATCCCGATCGGTTCAGCCGTTCGTGAGTTTTGTTGCCTCAAACGGACTTCAAACTCATTTTTATATATATAGATATTCTCCAGTGGTGTGATCTAGGTATGCTATCAGATTCAAGATCAGATCTTCGGATGGAACTTTTTAATCACTTGGATTACGGATAAACTTTGCGTAATAAACGTATGTACGGATACTATCACTGCGATCACTGAATTTTGGTGATCATGTCCGCCAGCGATGTGTGTATGTCCGAAGTTTGCTTTTGATGTGAGAAACACGTTATTGGAGCGATATTTTATCGATTACGGTTTAATATTTCTGAAATATATAATTTATACGCATTAGTGGGATGAAAGCGAAATGATCAGTTTTGTAATTTCTTTTGTTGTCCTTTCAAATCAATGCAGTCCAGTCAGCGTGGCTTACTTTGTTCGAATAAGGTTCGGCTTTGGGATTAATATTTGCTAATACTGCTAATATCGCTAATTTATATTAGAGCTGTCCCGCCCCTAGATTTGTGCAGTAATGTGTACATCATGATTTTAGTTCAGCTATATTTACTATTATAAAGCAACAATTCAGCATGCATGCTTGTTTGCGGCTGGCGATTGTTAGTTGGGAATGGGTTTATCAATTTCTTTTAAAATTATCCGAAACTTTGTTGGCAATTCTCGGGGCACCTTCTTGAATTTTTTTTTAGCTATTTCCTTCAGATAGTGCTTCGGTGATTTCTTCAGTAGTTTAATCGAAATTTATTTAGTAATTTCCTTTTGAATTTCTCTCTTTGAGCATGTTAAATGATCAATCATCAAATTAGTTAAAATTTATAAGTAGAAAAGGTAATATTAAACTTGAAATTTCAACGACAAGTTCTTTGATATTTTTTCAGTAATTTCGTTTCAGTAATTCAGTTATGCCATGTAAACTTGTGCAGAAATTGCTTTGGGAAATCATTTGATTTTTTTAGAAAATCCATCGGTAATTCTCTTCATTTTTTTACGAAAATTTCTTAGGCTGCTTCTACGGCAATTCAAATAGAAATTTCATCCACCATCTTTTTGGAAATTTCACACGCTATTATGTTAAGAGCTCCTTTGCAATTCTTTCGCGACCTTCCTTTGGAATTCCTTTGACGGTTTCTTTGTGAACTAACTCATCCATTCCTTTGACAATTTCGCATGCAATTTCTTTGCAAATTCGGAATTTTTCAATTACGGGGTTAGAAGCGGAAGGGTGTTAGTGACTAAAACTCACTTTCGAGTAAATGAGGTTTAGAATTTTTCACCAATTTTCCACCCCATACGAAATATTGTTAATTTTCCAATAATTGTAAAAATAATCTTATTAAAGTTCCTGATAGCTTGATATCTGAAGATTTTTTTAATATGCTCAGGCCAAAATCCACAAAATGGTCACTTACACCCCTTTGCATCAATTGCAAGTTCTGAAGGAACTTTTCAAGAAAACTTTCACTGTAAGAATTCACAAAGGAAGTGCGATTTTCAAATAAATAGTCAAAGGAATCTTAAAATGGAATTGGCAAATCAATTTCCGAAGGTATAATATAGGAATTGTTTCAAAAAAATTTGAAGAAATTTCGAAACGTTGCTTGAGAAACTCCTAATGGCATTGCCAAGGTTATTTCCATAGAAGTTGCCGGAGACATTTTCAAAATAATTTGAAAATTATGAAAATTGCAAAGGGATTTCAGAAGAATCAATAGAAAATTCCACCTGAATTCACAAGGAAATTTTCCTAAAAGAATATGCCGAAGGAATATCGGCATGGATTCCGAAAAGAATTTCAAAGCCAATGCCAGAAAATAAACCAAAGCTAAATTCGAAGAAATTGCCAACGTTATTTTGAAAAAAATTGCCGAAAAAATGTTCAAAGAAATTATCAAAAAAAAAAACCGTAAATATATTAGCCTGAAGAATCTTCTAAATACATACATTTATTTGTTCAACATCATTAAGACAAGACATAATCTATCGCCCATCGTGCTCTCTGCGCTCCACGTCTTCTTGTGCCAACCAGATCCGTTGCAAACACCAGCTTTGCAGGGTTGTTGTCCGGCATTCTTGCAACATGCCCTGCCCACCGTATCCTTCCGGCTTTGGCCACCTTCTGGATGCTGGGTTCGCCGTAAAGTGCAGCGAGCTCGTGGTTCATCCTTCTCCGCCACACACCGTTCTCCTGCACACCGCCGAAGATCGTTCTTAGCACGCGTCGCTCGAAAACTCCGAGTGCTTGTAGGTCCTCCTCGAGCATGGTCCATGTCTCGTGCCCGTAGAGGATCACCGGTCTTATTAGCGTTTTGTACATGGTGCATTTGGTGCGTGGGTGAATCTTTTTCGACCGCAGTTTCTTCTGGAGCCCGTAGTAGGCCCGACTTCCGCTGATGATGCGCCTCCGAATTTCACGGCTCACGTTGTTGTCAGCCGTCAGTAAGGATCCGAGGTAGACGAATTCCTCCACCACCTCGAAAGTATCCCCGTCTATCGTAACATTACTACCCAGACGGATCCGGTCGTGTTCGGTTCCGCCTACCAGCATGTACTTTGTTTTTGAGGCATTCACCACCAGTCCGACCTTTGCTGCTTCGCGTTTCAGGCGGGTGTACAGTTCTGCCACCGTTCCAAATGTTCTAGCGATAATGTCCATGTCGTCCGCAAAGCACACAAATTGTCCGGATTTTGTGAAAATCGTTCCCCGGCTGTTGAGCCCGGCTCGTCGCATCACACCTTTCAGCGCGATGTTGAAGAGTAGACATGAGAGTCCGTCACCTTGTCGCAGTCCCCGGCGAGATACGAATGAACTGGATAGTTCACCCGAAACCCTTACGCAGTTTTGCACACCGTCCATCGTTGCTTTAATCAGTCTAGTCAGCTTCCCAGGAAAGCCGTTTTCGTCCATGATTCTCCATAGCTCTGCGCGGTCGATACTATCGTATGCCGCTTTGAAGTCGATAAACAGGTGGTGCGTTGGGACCTGGTATTCACGGCATTTCTGGAGGATTTGCCGTACGGTAAAGATCTGGTCCGTTGTCGACCGGCCGTCGATGAAGCCGGCTTGATAACTTCCCACGAACTCATTCGTCTTAGGTGACAGACGACGGAAGATGATCTGGGATAGCTCTTTGTAGGCAGCGTTTCAAAATAGAGATCGCGGTTGTTGGTCTAAAGTCCCCTATTCACCGTGGTGGGGCTGCTCATTGAACACTAAGCTGAGAAGCAGGCTTTATCCCAGTGAGGACGTTACGCCCAGAAGAGAGAGAAGAGAGAGGGGCTGCCACCTTCGGTGTAGCTTCCGGTGGAGGAGCATTACATACTTAGCCGCTGCATGCCAGAACAGACGCTGTTTGAGCCGCATCTCCTTGGCTTGGTGAACAGACGCTCGGTACGTACCTTCTCAATCTAGCTGAAGTCAGAAGGACATCAGTGCCCAGGCTGCACTACAGACATTGGGCGTTGACATTGGAAAATTTTGTTCATTTATTTCCTTTAACTATTGCATCGGTTTGCCTGAGATACAATTCCCGATAAACAAAATGTGCCATATTTGTTAATGCAATCGATGTTATGCACTATTTTCTGTGCCCATTTTTTTCGGGTTTAATCTTTAATGAGTATAGTTAGATTTCCTAAACAAATTCGTACAATTAGTTAAGCAATACATTTTTGAAGAATTACAATTCCTTCAGTAACAAATCGACATGGAATGACCTTAACGCTGGAAAGTGGATAAAAACAAACATGAGATTACTCAATCACACAGAATGCACCACCAATCGTATGTGGTAGGAAGGTATGAATTCCGTTTGACGACACACGACAGGGATGCGCTCGGTGGTGGTGGTGCCGCGCGGATCAATTTCAAGTGCCAATTATTTTCGTTTCACTCTATCCTGTTCCGTTTCCGTTCCGGCGCGGCGGAGGGATGGTAGGGTGCTTCATGTGCCAAAAAATCAACAGTCTCTAGCTACCGCGCCATATCAAACAACAATCAAATATGTAGATTAAGGGTGCGTGAAAAACAAAACTGTGATTGCGCTTGGTGCTGGCTGGTGGTGGTGGTGGTGATGGTGCGATTGCGGTGTGGTTTGGTGAAAATGAGATGTTTTCGTGGTTGGCTCCGGGCGGGGTTGATCGGCCACCGGCCATTAGGAGAAGGGGGGTGACGGTGAGGGCGTTGTTGTTAAAACCGTGAACATGAAATGGTCGCACATTAACACGTGGACAGACATGGTTTGGGAGTTTGTCGTTTCGGGCACGGGTGGTAGTGGAACCAAAGTTAATTAAAGGAAATTACCTATTTGAGCGATTCCAAGCAACAGCATCAAAATTTAGGACTTTTTTTAATTCATGATTTTCTATTGAGCTGAAACTTTGCACAGTTTTTCAGTTCCATCTAAATCACCATTTTTCGATATCATATCTTCATGTTGAGTCACGACTAACTTTTCAAAAGGGTGTATATGAAAATGGTTGAAAAATATTCAAAAAGCTGCACAGCAAAAACGGTTCGTTCGATTGTTATGATTTTTTCAGCAAAGTTAGATAACTTAATGGTGATTACTAAAAAAATATACACTGTAAAAAAAATATTTTTTTTGCATTAAAAAATATAATTTTTGTCACAAAAACTTAAATATCTCAAAACCCTATCTTTTTACCAACGTCATTTTTTTAGGGAAAATGGTCCGTTATATTAGCTATCTACCATAAAAATTTGGTGATGGTAAACTAATAAACAAAAAAGTTATGACATTTCAAACATTTCACAATTTTTTACATTTAGTAGAAAAAAAATTTTTTAACGTGTAAATTATTTCGAGAATCACAGTTTGGTGCTGTTTTTTTTGTTAAGGGTCTTGCGGGAGTTAAACAAGTTGTTTTTACGATATTCAATATTTGTGTATTCATTTGTATTATGTATATTATATGTATAAATATTATATGTATTTATATTATATGTATATACATGTAATATATATACATATAATATATATATACATATAATATTTATACATATAAATGAATTCTCAAATTACACAACAATAATCATAGATTTGACACAATAGGGGTAAGAGAGGGCTAAGAGTTTTGGGTTTGGATTTTATTATGGGTTATGAGATCATGAAAACAGTTTTACCTATTTTTTATTTGATTTTATTTATTTTTTTACAATATCGAACACTTTGGCATTATTGTCAGAACAGTTTGAGTATAGTTTTGCTTTAATTTTATTTTCTGACAATGGAATGAAACAATGGAATTTTTGGGTTCCTTGGATCGTTTTCGCGTTATTATATTGCTCGCTGAGCTCTGAAGCCTTTATTTCGTACTCTTCCGTAGTAGTAAAACAAAATGATAATTTGGTTAAATCTTCTTCTTTTCTACGATTCGCCCATTCAAAAAGTTCTTTCGCAGTTTTAATTGGATGCTCACGTTCTTTGGCTAAACTTGCTCTTGTGGCCATGCGTTTTATTGTTCCTCCAATAGCATCACAAGGACCTTTGCCTTGTGACGTAGCAAAAAAATGCCATTCTGCATCAATTCCGTACATTGATTTAAATTGACATAGGCTCGAAAAATTCTTACGGTTTTTGTACTGCGACGCTGCTCCATCAGACATAAAATATATCTGTTTGACTTCTTTATGTTTATCAACGCGTAAAAAGTTAATCATTTTGGCAATGAACAAGTTTACGGATATTGAATCGTGCCTTAAATCTTCGGAAATTACAATGAAACTAAAGTGTTCAATTTGCGAACTTCCATTAAAATAAATAACGAATGGATGAATTGTAGCTTGTTGCACGTTCCAGTGATGGGACTGAACTTCATCTTGCAATACAAAACTGTAATTTTCAGAAAAATCACAAATGACTAAAAATTCACCATTTTGTAACGTATTTTTCGTATTTTTTAAAAAGCTGGATTGCTCTGTTTTAATGAAATCGTGAGGGATTAAACTTTCTAATTTCAAGCAAAAATATGACACAAACTCATCTACAGGTTTTACAATTGTTTCTAGGTCACACCTATCCGTGGTTACCCATTGCTCAAATGATAACTGATCAATATATTTTTCTTCAAACTCACCGAATAAAGTATTTTCCAATAATGAAGAATCTGGACAATCCGAACAAGATCGTAGATAGCAATTTGATGTTGTATTTTCACACAAAAGACTACCAGTTAACATTTTAATATCCTTTGTTAAATTTATTCTTTTCAAACTATGTAAAATAAGGTTAATATTCTCATGGGTTGTGCACACACAAACATTATGTGTTCCTGAATTGGAAAGAAGCTTGCATTGCCTTGGCCGAAGGCCTGCAAATGAGGAAAAATCTACTTTAATATTATTGTGAATTTCCTTGAAGCGTGTGTAAGCTTCTTTCAATGTCGTCATCATTAATCGTTTTTGGATTGCTTGACGCTTTCCATCTTGTTTTACTGATACATAATCTTTCTGGCCGGGCATAGCTCGACTTACTTCATCATCTTCAAAATATTGAACTACTATTTCTTTTGCCTCGTCTGTTAACGCATTACTAGACCTAGTATTTTTGGTTGAAAGACAGTTATTCTTAAATAGTTTTGCCTCTTTTACTGTATATCTATTGGTTTCGAACTCATCAATGGCATCTTGAATAGACCACGAACTTGGCAGCATCGACAAAATCAATAATTTTTCTTTCCTTGTCGTGGCTGGATTCGAGAACCTTTCCTTCATATTCATAATTACCTCATCGTAGTCTGTATTTTCCACATCCTCAGGTCCTAATTTGAAGAGGTTTCTACGTACAGCTTCGTTTATTTCACGGTATTTTTTCTCTGGATAATAAACGTAGTCCATCTTCGTCCATTTAATCGGAGTCACTTTTATCCCAGCTATGCCCTCGTTAAAGCGTTCGATGTTTACCTTTTGAATACACTCATCTTCCGATTGATTTGTTGAAACAGATGTCGCTGATGGTACGGTGGCAAGGCTCTCTGCACTTGGAACTTCTAGTAATTCCTCAGTTGTTGTCGTTTTCGAACTTCCTGCGCCCTGCTCTTCCGATGATATACAGATTGCTCGTTTGTCAACGTTTAGACGGCAGGACGTGCAAATGCGTAAATTTGTATTCAATGTGGACATTGGAGCATAACCTGTCGCTTTCAGTTTATCTATGGTGCTTTCGGTGAGATTTCGTAACTCTTTTGAGCACTTTTTTTCTGCAAACGGCCTACAACAGTTGAGAAAGCGACTACTCATGTTGTTCGTTAGATTTTAATAAACAAAATCACTTTCAAGTTTTTACTGACTAGTTTGGTGTCGTTTACTTGACTGAAGAAAACTTTTACTTTACAATCCTTAATAACCATAGCGGTAGTAATTTTTTGCTTTTTCGTGAGCATTGTCATGGTACCTATCATGCATTTGTTGTTGTTGAAGTTACTCGCTTCCTCCCGATATTTATGATTCTATTCTCTGATAGGTAAATTTTTGCAGGTAAACTAGACGTCTAGAGCATTGTCGTGGTATGCACCTATTATGTATTTGTTGGTGTTGCAGTTACTCGCTTTCTCTCCATCATAAAATCTATTATCTAAGAGGTAAGTTTTTTGCAGGTAAACTAGACGCATTCGTCTATATAAAACTTTTGTTTTGCAGCTTTTATCTTAAAAATAATATTACTTATGTTTCTTATTATCAACAGGTTTTAACCCTATTAACAGAATTTTTCGCCAGTCACGTACAATAAAAATAATGACACTATCAATACTTTTGATCACTACACTGGATCGCGTCTAAGTTTCTAATAGATGCTATAATAGTTATGAATAATTAAATAAAAATATCATGAAAATAACTTGTTTAATTCATGCGGTAGCCTTAACAATAAAATCAGCATCATAATGCGATTCTCTGAATAATGTACACGGTAAAAAAAAAACATATTTTTTTTTTACTAAATGTAAAAATTGTGAAATGTTTGAAATATCATAACTTTTTTGTTTATTAGTTTACCATCACCAAATTTTTATGGTAGATAGCTAATATAATGGACCGTTTTCCCTGAAAAAATCACGTTGGTAAAAAGATAGGGTTTTGAGATATTTGAGTTTGTGTGACAAAAATGATATTTTTTTAATGCAAAAAAAATTTTTTTTTACAGTGTATATTTTCTTAGCAATCCCCATTAAGTTATCTAACTTTGCTGAAAAAATCATAACAATCGAACGAACCGTTTTTGCTGTGCAGCTTTTTGAATATTTTTCAACCATTTTCACATACACCCTTTTGAAAAGTTAGACGTGACTCTATATGAAGATTTGATATCGAAAAATGACGTTTTAGATGAAATTGAAAAACTGTGCAAAGTTTCAGATATTTTTGAAATGGTCGCTCAGGATCGACTTGCGTGCCTCCGTGGAATCCCTCATTTGTGTCCATGTGTGGAAAAATCGGTGGTAATGGTGATGGTTGTGTTGTTGGTAGTAGTAGTAGTATTTGGGTTTACCGGGAGAATATAAATGTAATAGAAAAAGATGGGTGAAAAAAATTCGAGGTATAATATCGTGTTTGTGGTTTTTTCATGTCCGGTTAACATCAAACATAAAGAAGCTGTACAGAAAGCAAGCTAAAACAGATAACAGTAAAAAGTTAACAAATAAAACATATAGAGTAAGGTGGGGCAAAAGTTCGACCTTAGTTGAAAATTCAACTTTTTTCAAGAAATCGAAGCGGATAAAAATAAATGAATACCGTGTGGTGATTCTACCATCCATGAGCTAAAAATTTGCTGAACAAAGTTACACCAAATGTCTTTTCAATTTTGAGCTACAACACTTTTTGTATGTGTGTGTCTAATTCGAACTCTTGCCCCACCACTGGGGCAAAAGTTTGAATCTAGTGTTTGTGAAATTTCGCTAACCGTAGCACACTATTTTGACACTTTGGTAATCTGAATACCTAAAACCAATTGATTTGATGTGGAAACTGAAATACACTTTAAAGTTCGACCTGGATTTTACCCAAATCAGGGTTAAATTTACTACACCAAAAATTAGTAGTTTTCCGCCAAATTCAGATGAAACAACTTTTTTTTTCAACTTTGATCGAATTTTCTCACTAATTCCATCATTTTTAGAGATAATATGTACATTTTGCAGAATTTTAGGTTTTTACCTAAAGTTGCTACATGACTCGAACTCTTGCCCCACAATTCGAACTTTTGCCCCACTATGTGTAAAATATGATTTCCAAATCTTTTTTGCAAAAAGTTATACATGCTAAAGCATCTTCAAAATATACCTAGTTACGCCCCAAAATAAAATATCGAATTCGATTTCATTACAATTCCATTCCATGCGTTGGAAGGACCATCGCATATTACAATTTTTTGATCAAAAACCAACATTTTGTCATAACTTTTCGAAATATCGATCAATTTTCATATTTTTTTGAGTGAAAGACTCTTTTTCAAAAAGGCTTCGAACAACCTTGACACCCGAAAGAAATAATTTGAATTGAGCTCAAAAACTTCAAAAGAAACTCTTGCCCCACTCGAACTTTTGCCCCACTTTACTCTACATATGACATTCATAATTTAGTATAAACATAACTTGATAGAATTTGGGAATTTGACAAAATAGTGCTCAAAGTGAAGTTAAGTGCAACCATGCGCCGTTGCTACACGAATTGCATCTGGAAATGTTTATGGAGAGTATAATTCAACTTATAGATGCTTACCACACTTTTACTTTGAAGGTTGACCAATCAAGCACATGATAAAGCATTCAAAGCAGAGCAATTCAGCAGAGCAACACAAACTATAGACGAAAATGAGGAAACAACACCTAATGTAAATATGTATTCTAAAGGGATTCTTGGGCGATTTTTGGAGGAATTATGGCTGAAATCCTTTCTAGGAATTCCTGCGAGAATCTTCTTTCTATGAACATTCAGGAAGCAATAGATAAATCCTGAAACAACCCAAAAGATAATTTCTGGCGGTGTCCCAGGAGGTTATCTTGGAGAAAATTCTAAAGAAGTGCATGGAAAGGATTGTATTCTCAAGAAACTCTCATTAGAATCTTGAGAAAAATTCTTGCCAAACTCGTAAAAGGAATCTCTACAATAACACTGTTCGACAAAAAAATACTTTTGCCGTGATCAGAGACCCCATTAGTAGGGCATAAAAGCGCATGGAAAATGTAGAAAAATGACATGTTCGAACCTGTTGGAGCACCCCTAGAAACTTTTTGAGATGAGTTTGAATTTTATTCATTTTTGAAGGTTCGACAAGAGCTTTAGAAATCATCATGAACACATTTGAAATACAATATCTTTGAAATGCAGTTTTGTGCACCGCTGAAATTTTCATAGATCTGAGAAGCAACTTTGATGAATAATTAGTCAAAATTTCTACCGATTACGACATTCCGTTTGTTTGATACATATCCGCGAAAGCTTAACTCTGACTTATATAGTGAAAATATTTTGTTTTTTTTTTTTTAATCTAATCCCATAAAGCACGCCATATTCATATCCATTTAAAAAACTAGGAGTGGGTAATGTCTGAGACATAACCGCAGTGTTGACGTAGGACAAAGGCTGGAACGAGATTTCGACTTTTATATTTCAATAATACAATGCTTGTTGTTTTTTTTTTTTTTTTTTGCTAGGTTTCTAGCTGCACTCTGAATAGAGTTGAAACCTCTACACTAGACCTGAAGATAGGAAAGAGTACGTAATCTTTCAGAAGCAGTTTACCAGCCGTACGCGGAAAATGATATCCATTAAGACACTGTTGCAAACTGACTCAGAAAGTTACGGTAGAAGATTGGAAAGTTTTCAATTGGTCAGTCAGTCAGGATTTTCCTATGTAGTGTTATGGTCACACCGTTAGTATTTGCCTTCTTGTTTAGATTTATGGTATGGTTCAATATGTTTTTCTCCTCGTTAAGTCAGTTGTCGTATGTTTGTTTTTTTATCGAATCAGTCGAACCCCGTATGTTTAAATATAGTCAATCCTGAGTCAAATTGTTTTCCTATTGATTTCGCTCTTCGTTTCCTACTTCTCTGTGTTCATCTCTTGTGTCCTTAAATTGTCATCGGTCCAAAACCCATAGAAACATGTAACTTAACTTCTGATATTTTTCTGTTAGTGTCATGATATCATCTAAGAGGTAAACAAAAATGCGCCAAGTTGGTCAGTTGATTGCACTAATTTTTTAATAATAAAGATTGCTTGTCAACTATTATGCATTCATCCCCCTACAAATACTATGAAAAATATTCAAATTCGTTCAATTATCCTATCGGTCCTACCTCGATAAACCATGTCATTTTCTCAAGCGTGGCCTAGAATGTCAACCTAGTCATACACAAGTAACGTTGTTCAGCTAATAAAAAGCAGTCAGTTTTTGTCCAAAATGTCACGTCGAACGCATTGACGTCAACAATGCGTTCAAGTGTTCGCACGTTAGCTTCGAATCTATCAGCACAATTAAGTGCTGCAAATCTCCTTCCCACTATTAATTCTTCGGTCGATTTTAATTGCCTTATTTAAAGAAAATATGACCAACTAACATTGTAAAAATTCGAAAAAGCAACTATGACATCAATAAATTACTAATCAAAATCAACCGAGAAACGTGGGAAATAGAGCCCAAACAACATTTTGAAGTCAGCTGGCTGTAAAAGGTTCCAAAACCTGTCACAAATCCTATAATGCTTTTATTAGGATTTGTAACGATCATCAAAACCTTCTCAAATCCTACCGACTTGGAACTGTTGCTTGGGAATAGACTCTACTAAGCCCCAGCGGATCCTCCGTGTTTATCGAGCATGTCTGATGCATATGATCAGCCATACTCCATCTGCAGCAGCCGGTTCGTGATGAACCGTTGGAGGCGAATTAAAGTGTTGAAAAGGTGATATGTTTCACTAAAGAACACTACATTACAATAATCAAAATGAAACTCCTTCACTTTAATACCGTCAACCCCTGCGAACTTGGCCAGGGAATAATACAATGCTTGTTGTTATGATAATACAAATGGTGGACTGATGTGTTGAGTAAAGTTGCTGTGTGATCGCTTTCGCTGAACGCATTTATAACCCAACAAACATTTTTGCTGTATAAGAGTAAAACAAATCACTCTTAAGCTAACTTTAGTTCAAGCAGCTGTTATTCAGCTGATTCGGTTACTTGGAAAGATGTTGACTAGTTCAAGAGTTATTTCGTTTTGAAAAGAAATGGTCAAATTACTGTTATACGAGAGAATTTTCATCGAGCGGATAAAATTATTAGATAATTGAACGGCGTTAGATAGATCTTTTCAATTAAAGTTAAACGAGAAACTCATTCGACAATACGATAGCCGAGAGTCATCGCTGAGTTTGTGTGCTGCTGCCTAGCTGGGAGGTGGCAACTCCCTTCTCCTTGACTGATCCAAGAAAAATGACGAAAGATAACAGAGGAAACAACTGTTATGCCTCTAGATTAGCAGATGAAGCTCCTCCCATTCGGCGGGCTTTCCAGTTTATTCCGTTTGCATGACCCGCCCACATAGTGTCAGACGCTTCAAACGACTGCAACCGTTCTTTGAGACAATTTCTAATCGAACGGATAAACTATTCGATGTATTGAACAATTAAGATATTTTTCATTCCATAAATATTTGCATGAAACAATGTTTCAGGTACAATTGCCGAATAAGATAACGCGTTGCTAAATTTTGGGTAGAAAGATTAGTGACCGATTTTGCTGTTCTGAGCCACCAAGCATTCAACCAATCACTTTTCGAATGCACTACACTTTTACCGATCGTTGGAATATATCCGAAAATTATCTGATTCATAACTCTTAAGGAATAATTTTCTCTGGTCCTGAAAAGGTCCGTTCAAATAACGGTAGATTTTAGAAAGACAATTGAAAATTATCCACACTGAATGCGGGAAGCCATCGAAAACTGCCGCCGTCTGCTGCCGTGAATGAGATTCCTGGTTCTATCAGATAGATAGCCGACAGTCGTCGCTGGGTGGTTGATGCGCAGCTACCCAGGTGCGGAGGTAACTTCCATTGCTGGGCCCACCGCAGCCGTGATCAGTCAGTGGATGAGATTCCTGGTGCTATCACTCGTCGCAGTTGACGTGCTGCTGCGTAGCCGTGGAGGTGATATCCACCTCCACCCTCCCTGACTGATCCAACGAAAATGACGAAAGAAATCAGAGGGAACAGCTTTTATGCCACTAGATTAGCAGATGTAGCTCCTCCCATTCAGCTGGCTTTCCAGTTTATTTCTATTGCATGACCCGCCCGCATGCTTCAGACGCTTCAAACGACCAAGAAATGAGATAAATTTTCATTTAACAAATAAAGTAACTTTGCTGACCCCCCCCCCCCCCCCCCTTTAAACGTGACGTAATTTCTGGACGCTCCCCATTATTTCACGAAAAATGGTTCTGATAGGACAATGCGTTGCTAAATTCTGGGTGGAACGATTAGTGGTCGGAATTCAATCTTTCATTTTTCGATTGAACCACAGTTTTCTCGATTCATGGAATGAAATTATCTGGTTTACAACTCTTGAGGAATTATTTTCGGTGGTCCTGAAAAGGACCGTTTGATTGACGATTTTAGGAACGAAATGGCATGAAAACATTATGTCACGCAATGCGTGTTGGTTTTCTCCTTGCTAAATACAGGATGCCACCGAAAACTGGTACGCCGCTTTCTGCCATGGATGAGATTCCTGGTGCTATCCGCACGATAGCCGAGAGTTTTGCGGCTGGGTTGATGTGCCATCCACCCTGCCTGACTGATCCAACGAAAATGACGAAAGAAATCAGAGGGAACAGCTTTTATGTCCCTAGATTAGTAGATGAAGCTCCTCCCATTCGACTGGCTTTCCAGTTTATTTCGTTTGCATGTCCCGCCCCGTATGCACCAGACGCTTGAAACGATTAATCAACCGAGAATTGAGAAAATTTTCATTTAACGAATAAAGTAACCAAAATATTGGAGGATTTAGATCACTTTAATTCGAAAAATGGTTAAATTAAACAATGTTTCACAAAAATGGTCTGGATAGGATAAAGCGTTGCTAAATTCTTGGTGTAATCATTAGTGGCCGGCATCATTATTGTTGCGGGGCCACCACACTTTTACAGAGCGATGGAATGAAATAATTACCTATTCTGATTCACAACTCTTGAGGAATAATTTTCTATGGTCCTGAAAAGAACCGTTTGAATATTGGACGATTTCAGACAGAAAATTGACATGAATCCATCATGCCACGCAATGTGTGTTAGATTTCCCCGTGTTGAATGCTGAACGCCGTCGAAAATTCGCCCGTCGCTTGCTGCCGTGGATGAGATTAGTGATCGCCTTCACTGTTGCTGAGCCACCACCAAGAATTCAATCTTTCACTATTTGGTTTCACTACACTTTCTCGGTCGATGCAGGAAATTTATCCAATTAACTCTCTAGGAAGCATTTTCGATGGTTCTGAAAAGAAATCAATTCATCATGCCACCCAATGCGCATTGATTTTATTCGCGCTGGACGCCGTTGAGAATTGGCCCGCCGCTTGCTGACCTGGATATTCTTCCTGATGCCATCAGCAATACGCCACCGTCAATCAATCCGTGAAAGGACCGAGCCCCGAGGAAAAGCGACGCAACTCGCACATTCGTTGTGGTGGATTTTGCTGCTGCCTCTGCCACCACCGCCGAGCAATCGATGAAAAGTATTCCTTCCTTGGTCTGTCGCGTTAGACGGTTAGAAGGCGAATGTGCAACAGCACCCTTGCCGACAACCACCAACGCCGAGCCGACACGGTCGTCAAAGAATAATGAGCGAAAACGCAAACGAAGAAAGTCGGCAGCTCTCGTTCGATGCGTTCACCTCGAGACGACAAAGGCGAATGAGGGAAGATGCGAAGAAGCAGTAGCTTTTATATTCGACGGGAGCATCCAAAATGTGCTCGTTCGTGATTGGCTGGAATAAACATGGGTTTACTTTTCCCAATTTTTCAATAGTTTGTTATTGAAAATTAGCAAATGTTAATATTGGACATAATTGGTGTAAAGATTTGCAATCGATTGGAGCCAAAATTTTGAAAATTCAACGAGAAACGGCTGAGTTATTAACGCTCAAAATCTCCACTTCAAACGTAACGCGGCCGATTTCTGAAAATTTAGAATGACACCCGGTATAGAAAAGAGAGACGTAGTCCTACGTCAAAACTTCTATGCGTTAATGCCGTGCAGCGTCAGTCTTTCGGATACTTCGAACGCCTCGGAATATTGGATGGATTTCCGCTCCAGTAGGAGAAAACGTTTCTTTTCAAGTTCTCCACTAGGTCACTAGATGTGACGTCCGTTTTCTAGTGTTGTATTTCTCAGTCTCTGACTGAAGAAGTATTTCAAGCATCTGGTTTAACTTAGTATGATTCTGGAAAGCTATATGAGAAATTGTAGGATATGATTACAAAGGATCCACAGGAAGACAGTTATATTAATTCATGAGTGTTTTAAGGAAAAACTTTTCCAAATAAATTTAATGTTCTAATTGCTAGTTTTCAAAAACTTTTTTTGTCGCTTATGAAAATGAACAAAGTTTATTGTAACATTTGACATCAAATTTTACTTTCATAATCATGTTTAAATACCAATAAACTGCGATTTTGAATGCGATGGATTAGGATCACATTTCAGGCAAAATACACTTCGTCCACTTAATTCCAGGAAGTATTTTGTTTTGATCGAATTTCGAGTCGTGCCCAAATTTAAATATCCATATATCGCATATGGATGAAAATTCTTTTCAATGATTTGGTGTGTACCTAAGTAACCGTTCCAGATTGGTTGGCCCGGTGGATATCAAACAGTTCCATGTTCTTATAAATTTAAATACGATGCGGAAAATATATTCAAATTCCAACGACCTCTGCATTGATACAAATTTGAACTATTTGGACTAAATAAATTATATTAACTTGCCTTAGTGCTTCTGGATAGATAGTATTTAACACTATATTAACAAATAGGGTCAAGGACCATTTAGGCAGGAGCACCTATTTTGGGCACTTGCTGCTATAACTCAGTCAATTCCAAACCGATTGACTTGAATTGTTGCACATAGCTAGATACTATGCGTATCTGATCTTGTCTAAGAAATCAAGTCAATCGGTTCTAAATTGACTGAGTCATAGACACAAGTGCCCAAAATAGGTGATCCTACCCAAATGGTTCCAGACCCTATACAGCTGGAACTTATAAAGCAATTTTACAATCTTGGAGGACATTATTGAGCTTGAAATTAAGATTGGAAATATTTAACTGCATGACAAATTCAATTAATTTCATAAAAGTTCAATGGTAATGCCCCAAAACAATTCTTGTAATTCTTGTATGACATGCGTGTTTCTTGGGTTACCACCTTGGTATGGCTAGGAGGTTCTTCGAAACATTAAGTGAATATGGACAACCCACGAAAACACTGGAAACGTTTTTTTTTTGTACTGATCGCAAAATATAAATGTGTTAGATTATGTGTTTTTATTTTTATTTTTACCCAGGCTTACCACGTTACTAATATGAAAAATAGACCGGATTTTTTTCTCGAAAATTTGAATTCAATTATATAGATCATGTAGCATTTCGAAGTCAAATCAAAGTAAAATAGTTATTTTGTTATGATTAGATAAGGATAGGGGCTTGCTTTTTGTGATTGAATTAAGAGAAAACTTCAAGGATTTGTATTATATAAGTCATATTTGATTCTTCCCGGATATGTATCAATGAAATGGAATGTCGTAATAGGCTGAAATTTTGGCTAGTTATTTATCAAAGTTACTTCTCAGATCTGTGAAAATTTCAACGGTGCACAAAATTGCATTTCAGAGATACTGTATTTCAAAACTGTTTATGATGATTTCTAAAGCTCGTGTCAAACCTTCAAAAATGAATAAAATTCAAACTCATCTCAAGACGTTTCTAGGGGTGCTCCAACAGATTTGAAAATGTCATTTTTCTACATTTTCCATGCGCTTTTATGACCTACTAATGGGGTCTCTGATCACGGCAAAAGTTTTTTTTGTCGAACAGTGTAATGCCCCTTCC
Source organism: Aedes albopictus (assembly GCF_035046485.1). Lineage (NCBI taxonomy): Eukaryota > Metazoa > Arthropoda > Insecta > Diptera > Culicidae > Aedes > Aedes albopictus. The sequence continues at coordinate 225,952,032 of NC_085137.1, read as the reverse complement.
ATGATAATTACTGAAAAAAATCGTGAATAAATAATTCATGGAGGGGTTTTGCCGGAATAATTCTCAACGTAAGTCATTTCCATGAGGGTGTACTAGTATAGGGAGTGTTTAAATTTGGAAACCTTGAGTAGCCAGCTCTGATTTTACCATTACAGCACTGAGAACACTTTAATCATTAGAAACCTTCCTGAAGCAATTCTCGGATAATTTCCTGAAGAAATTTATGGAGGTTCTCCACTCGCAATTTCTGGAAGAACTCCAGGAGAATACACTTTTAGGATTCTTGAAGAAATTTTTGAATGTTTGCCTGGAGGATCTACAGTAAGAATTCAAGTAGGAATCGTCGGGAAAACTCTCGGAAAAATCTCTGAAGGAACTCTTAGTGAAATCTTCAGAAGGGCTACAAGAAAAATATTTTAAAAAACCCCGGTAGTAGTTTTTTTTAATTTTTTTTAAGAAAAGAAATCGTGAGCTTGAGTGTCACCGAGAGGTCGAGTAACTTTTTTTGCAACTACACTACAATTGGTTTATTTCTCACTCCTGCCAGTAATTTTAGACCCTAGATTTTGGAGTCATGTAAAGTTTCTATTAGTCTGGATTAGCCGCTAATATTGATAATACCCAAGAAATTCTCTACTCTCAAGATCTTTTAGTAAAATATTGAAAAAAAGTCATCCATAAATTTTGCGTTTAGGAGCAAAGCTTGCCCTAAAGAAATAATATTTTTCATTAAGAAATCTATTCTTTTTACAGCATATCAAATTACCATCAAATAGGAACATGTATTTACATCTGTGACTCAATATCCAACATACTTCTATCAATTGCAATGCGTCCATAAAGCTCTCACCAAATTGGAAATCGTCACTACTGAAATGAACGTATGATGTAATTTTCTACCCCCAACTGAAAACAAATTTTCCGTCCAACAACCATAGTATGAATTTAAATCAGGGATGATAAAAAATGCAGATGTTTGTTTTATTTTTGAATACGCCATTTGAACCGAGCTTGTTATGTCATTGTATATCTAATGAATAATTTAACTTCGAATACGCTTGGCATGGATCCATTCGATGCCAAGCTTTCTGTAATACGTATTAATTTTGGTTAGTTCAAGATCCAATTGAATCATATGAACTTAAACATTTGTTTCACTTACGATCACATTGCTTATATGTTGTCCTGTTTGAGAACTAAAATATGTAATACTCATTTCATTTCAACAGACAAAAGTGTACTTTCAATTATATCAATATTTTTCCTTCTTTCAGGTTGTTACACAAATACAGTCCAGTGCAGCCAAATACCATGAATTTCAAATGACTGAGACATGTGAATATTGAGAATATTACGTCCCACAGCGAGTATAACCTTCGGCAGATATGTGTTTCGGTGATCATTTTTGGAGAACTATAGGTTGGTAACATATGAATGGTAATGTAATTCTTTTAGAAAGGAATAATGAGCATTTTGTTTTTTTTTTTTAATTTTGAAATTTAACAAGATCGAATGTAATTATCTAGTGATAATGCTTAATGCTGTGGATCAAATTCTGTTTAAAAAGTTTGCGACTCTTGGCACGTTCAATCATCTGTGAAGTGTTCACAGTTCACATGGTTACTGTTATCCAAGATAATATTCGTATTTTTAATGAGTGCGATTATTGAACAGAAGATTTTATAAAAACAAGCTACACCTCTCAAGCACATATAGGCATGCAATTGTTGATTATGGTTAATACAACAATCCCAATCAACCAATTTGATGATCAATTTTCTTTCAAGAGGTTCTAGAAACCATCATAACATCGAAGTAATTTCATTCTGTCTTTCTGATGGTATCCATATCTTTCCCGAGTCTACTTGATTTAAACATGCTATTTGGCATGATAACATTAAACCAAACGAAATATTAATAACAACAACGAACACACAACAGATACATGAAGGGACAAGGCACGGGCGTAACGAGAGCGGATACAACTTCTTTGGCAGTCTGGTGCAACTGCCTATCTCACCTGCAAACTGGCCAGCAGATGCTGGAAGTGTGGCATCGGCATGGTCCGAGTGCCGGAACTAGCTGCTACTGCCGCATCGGATGCAACCGTGCTATCCGAGGCGGTCATTTGGGAATGGGACCTTAGTATCTCCTAGGGCGGGGGTTGAATTTTGCCGAGGTATTGCCAATTCGGTCAAATGGGTTGTTTTAGTAGCAATAGAAGAGAGGAGCATTTTTCGATTGTGATACGTGAAAAGAGGAAACGGTTAGTTACAATTAGCTTAGTTGTTAGTTGCGCAAACTATTGATTCTACGTTCTGGCAGTCATAAGCGTTTTAGAAAAACTTGGTTTACCTCGTCTTCCATGACGCTACTCTCAGCGTTTTGGACGATGTCAGGTGGTTGTCGTTGTCTGTTTTTCCCTCGATTCCGATCTCGATTACGTCTGCCACTGTTGAATACAAAAAGAAAGTATTGAACACTTCATCGATAAAAACTTTAAGCTGTGTACCCCTTCTCATCACTTCGATTTTGCGAAGCAACATATGTATGGTCTCTCAGTGCATTCAATCCCACCCCTTCCCGATGTCTTTCTCTGTCTTCGTCTTGGTTATGAACTGCTCCGGGTTTTGGTTTGACCGACAGTCTTAAGTCCGCGTGACTTAAACCGGCGTGACATGTGTAGACTCCAGCCTCTCGGAACGTTACATCGATGATCCGAAGAGCACCTTTCTTGGAAATTTTGATCTTCTTCGACTTAACCAACGGTGTTTGATCTTTGCTCCATCTGATTTTCGTTCGATTGAACCGCTTAACTGGGCATTTGATCTTGATTTGTGTTCCGAAGAATACGGTAGCTGCGCCACCAATCTTCAGAGTTATCTTATTCTTTTTTGGGTCGTGCTGGATGAACGTCGAGTTGGTACCAGCAATTGGAGGTCGCTGATCCTCTGGAGCGCAAGCTTTGGTATTGCAGGGTTTCTTGTCTGGAGGTTTACTGCTTGGGCACATACTTGCTGGTCGTTCTACTTTATGTTCTTGTGCCATGATCTGCTTACACTCAACTCGACGTTCCTTGATTCCTCCTCCGCAAGGCCTGAAATGAAGGGTTTCCTTATAAAATAAATTCATAAATCAGAACACTCTCACTTACTTTGAACATTTGCTCCATTCCGACACCTCCCACCGAACAGGGCAATCAATGATGTTACAGTACTGCCGATCCGGTTGAGGCTTCGTAGTGCACATACTGTTCGGGACGATCATCGTATTCTCCCCGCCTCTCGTCACTTCATGAATACAAGTCACCTCTCGTGTTTGAATCCCGAACCCGCAGGATTTTGAGCACGGTGTGAACTCCGAGTAGTTCCACCGAGGTGGACAAGGAATGTCATTACACGTTCGTATCCGGGCTTCCGGCTTCGTTTCCGGCGAGCACAGAAACGGTGAAACGATTTTTCCTGTATCGTCTCTGATGCAGTTGATGATGAGCTCTTCGACGCCACCCAGGCAGGAAGCACTACAACTCGTGTAGCCTTCCTCTCGCCACGAGTACGTCTTTCCAGGTACGGCTGCTTGAACTTTGATCCCATCCAAGTTTTGTCGATTACCATCCCTGCAATAAAAATAACCATGTAATAACTTCTATACTCCCAAACTCCTTCACCAAACTTACTTCAAGTAAGACTCCTCAAAGTTATGGGAGTACGAGCAGGGCTCCATGACGCACCGTTCCACCTCATCCAACGGTTTGTAAGAATGACACAACGAATCATTTAGTGTTGCCACCCGCTTGGAGAACTCCAAGAAAATCTTACACCTGAACGGTTTCCGCCGAATACCTTCTCCACACGTGACACTGCAGGGAGACCATTCAGTGTCCTGAATGAACCTATAGAGGAACAAAAACGAAAAAAACGTTAATTAAGGCCAAGAGCAACAATCCAAACCGCAAGGGATTGATCATAACAACATAAATCAAAACGAGTGAATCGCTCAATTATCGTCATTGACACGACCGGCTGTGATTATCATCGGTGACCCGCGCCGCCGGATGTTTTGTCCCTACGGACCAGCAGGTACTATTTGGTTCGTGGTGGCCACGGCCACGATTTGGTACGCTCAAGGTCAGTGCGATGGCTGTTTGATGTGGGACCATGGTAATTAGAGTTGATTGAGTTATTTGGAATCGCTCTATTGTGGCATATGGAAATATCTATAGCGACACGGAAAGTTTTTTCATATGTAGAATTAAATGACGATTAAAGCTCAAAGAGTTTGATTGATGGAGGTCGAAATCACGTGACAGCGACGGTGAGTGCTAATTATTTATACGATATTCATTCACTTAATAAATGCCGTGACGTTATGTTTCGGAAACTAGCGTTATAAATTATAACATTAAGCAAAAATATTCACGTGCTTTGCGAGGTTCAGAAGTGAAAATTAAAATTTCATCGGGCTTTGATCTGCTCAAAAAGTTTAGCTTCGATTTGAACATCTCATGATACTCAAGATGTACGGGGATTTTGTCCTGAGCAAAGTTATATAAAGTATTAAAATCATAAACCAGGAATTTTCAGCTCGTGTGCAGCGGGGCACCGTAAAGCCTTATTAAGTGCACCACAACAGTCCTCTTCAACTGTAAACATGCTACAAATTTGTTGAAAACATTCGATAAATTATTTGATTAACAAATTGAGTGACTGATAGCAAAATTATATGCATATTGTCGGCTTCTTCTTCTAGGCGTAAGGTCTCAACTTAGACAAAGCCTGATTCTAAGCTTATGTTCTAAGAGGACTTCTACAGTTGCTTACTGAGAGCTTCATCTGCCAATGACCATTTTGCATGTATACATCGTGTGTTCAGAAAATTTGGCGTAACATAAAAAAATCAGAGATTTATGTTTTTTTGTTTTTGAAATATGATTTGTTTAAAATAAAAGGCCAATTTTTCCTATAAGGTAGGTAATCAAAAATTGAACCAAATTGCGGCTTTCCGAAGTAGCGCAAATTTTGAGTGATTTTTTCTCGCACATGGAAATAACTTACTACGGCAAAATCTTATGTACATGAAAGCCACGGGTATAAGCATTCTGTTAAGTGGAAAAAAGTTTGTATTTGCACCGAGTTTCATTGAAAAATTCGATTATTCGTCAACAATGATTTTAATCTTAATTTGAACCATCGTAATCATAATTTGAACCAATTTTAATCTAGGTTTGAACTACTGACGGCAGCAGCTCGAGCATCTCCCACAACAGCCAATTTCGTGCTGAACAATAGAAAAACACATGGATCTGCTAATTCCCATGACTATTTTTCATTAGGCAGTGGAATTTAAACTAAAAATGTTCTAAACTCTTCAGGAACTTGGAAACTAAATTTGGAATTTTTCATCCTCCAAGAGTAAACAAAACAACCACTAGCGCAGTCTGCAGGCCAACACTGGAAGCTCGCTCCCGTTTACTAGTTCAAATTTAGATTACAAATGGTTCAACTTAAGATAACATTCTCTAAGTAAGAATTACTTAAATTTGATAATTTTATGACAAGTAATGCCAAATATTATTCGGTTGGTCGATTCTATGATGAATAAGCTTTCATTTGACGTGTTCACATATTGCGTGTGATACAATGCATTAGCTGTACGAGTGCACCGAAAATGTACTTTCTCTGGGGGGAAATGGGTGAAATCACAGTGATTTTTCAATTGTTTGTTTTCCATGACAAAAACGCCTTTTTAAATGCTTTTAAAGTCCATGTTATCAGGTTATATTACGGAAAGCTGTTTAACATATTTTTTGGAACAATATTTGCCTAAAAAGTACGTCGTTTTAATGAATTTCGAAATGGTTCAAATTAAGATTACAATTTGATTAGTTCAAAGTTTGATTTCTTACCCTACTTAACATTTTTTTTAAATTTGATTATATTTTGAATCTTTACACATGTATGGATACTAAAAAGATCAGGAATCACTCAAAAAAGAAATACAAGGCATAGTTTTATGAAGATTTACAATAGTAGACAATTTGAGGGCAGCTAGTATTAAGATATATCGATATTCATCTCTGATTTTTTGAAATGTTGCGCCAAATTTCCTGAATTTTTTGATAAAAATATAAAACCAGGGTACCTCCATGGTCCCGAGCCTATAAAAACGTTAAAAATTAATATAATTGTATATTTTTTTGAAAAAAAAAACACAGTTTGGCCAGTTCAACGTATTTTTCCTGGAAACTAGAGTTCAATAGTTTTCAAACAAAAAAAAAAGTTTAAAGTCGGTTTACTGGTTCAAAATTTATGATTTTTTGAAAATTTTCAGTTATTAAAAACCTCGATTTTTAGGACCACCCTATTTGAAAAATGGTCATCCTAATGACGAAATCAAAACATACGAGTCCAATTATTTTCGATGAACTACAAACCCACCAAGTTTTACGATAATCGGAGTTGCACTACATCGTTTTCTATGAAATGGCTGTATAATGAAACAAGTTACCGTTAGATTTTAGCATCTGAACTCAGAAACAATATGGATGACCTAGGATATTCCGACTGAAACTGTTACTGTCTTTTGAACTTTCAGAAGACTTACTGGCAATGATAGATAAAATTCGTATCTTAGTATAATGAAGGAAGTTACCGTGACACCCGTAAACTTCAGGATCTGAACTCAAAAACAGTGTGGATGACCTAGGATACCCCAACCATTCTGATACTGTCTTTTGAACTTTCAGACATTATAGATTACAAATAGTAACTTTGTTTAATGGAATAAGTTACTGTTACATCCGTAGACTTCAGGATCTGAACTCAAGAACAATTTAGATGACCTAGTATATCCCAACTATTCTGATACTGTCTTTTGAACTTTCAGAAGACTAACTGGACATGATAAATTACAAGATCCGTTACGCCCGTAGACTTAAGGATTTATACTCAAGAACAGTTTGGATGACCTACGAGAGCCAGAAAAAATGTTCTGCATCATATTCTACCCTTTCTGTGCTTATTGACTCTATAATAACGCCTTAAAAAATTCCAGCTTCTAAGGGTTAAGAAGAGCTAGATACATTAGCTGTGTTGGTAAATTCAATAAACGGCTGTGGCGAATAATTTGGATGAGTTGCACTGCCAGTTTTTTGTTGCCCGTGATTCATTTGAGTGTTGCATGCTTGTGTGCATGACTATCGCACGGAAAATCAAGATAACCCATTTTTGAATTAATATACTGAAACGTAGGAAAACCAACATCAAAGATTTGGATGTTTTCGGGATATTGTTCGCCAAGTGTTTTTTTTTTTCTGAAAATTCGGCCAACTATCCTTTTTGGGCATTTTTAAAGAAGATTTTGATTCCGCCAGGGGCTTCCTCTGAGGATTCCGTCGGGATTTTTCTCTTCGGTTTAAGTCGGATATTTCCACATGGAACCAAGCTAGGGACACCGCCTGGGGTTCCACCGGGTATTTCTTCTTGGGATTCCTCCGGAAATTCCGTTTGTGGATTATGTCGGTAGTTCCATTCGAGGAATCCACCCAAAGCCATCTGTGGATTCCGCTGGGAGTTCCCTCTAAAAATTCCGTCTGGAATTTCCACTGGAGATTCGCCTGTAACAGAAGGTTCTGCCAGGAATTTGATCTAGAGACTCCGTCATGAATTGCCTTTGGAGATTGCTTTAGAAATTTTCTCTAAAGATTCGGTCAAGAATTCCCTCTGGAGATTCCGCCTGAAATTCCCTCGGAAGATTCTGCCAGCAATTTCCTCTGGAGACTCCATCAGGAATTCCATGTGGAGATGCCGATAGGATTTTTTTTTTCTAGCGATTCCAACAAGAATTCCCTCTGGGGATTCCACCAGAAATTCACCCCAGAGCTTCGGCCAACGATTCACTCTGAAGATGCTGCCAGGAGCTTCCTATGGATATTCTGCCAGGAGTTTCCTCTGAGGATTCCAGTAAGAGTACTTTATGGGGAACCAGGAACTCGCTTCTAGCATTCCGCTGGTGTTTTTTCCTTGCTGCTCCACCGGGATTCCCAGCTGAGGATTTCGCCGGGAATTCCGTCTGGGGATCTCGACCAAATCCGTCAGGGGATTCCACCGGGAATTCTGTCTGAGGCTTCCTCTAGAATTTCCCCCTACAGATACAGCCAGGAATTTCCTTTGACGACTTTGCCAGATTTTTTTTCGTAGTGAGTTCCTTCTGGAGATTCTGTCAGGTGTTTCTTTTTTGGGTTCCGTAGAAGTTCCTTTTGAAGATTTCTCCAGGAATTCCTCATTGTGATGCCACATGAAATTCGCTGTGAGGTTTCCGCCTGGAATTTTCTTTGGAGATTCCTATAGGATATTCATTGGGGATTCCGTAAATTTTTCCGTTTTGGGAATCCCCCAGTAGTTCATTTTGGGGATTTCCCAGAAGTTCCTTCTGAAGATTTCGCCGGGTGTTTCCTCCATAAGTCGTATTGAGATTCCTCCGGAAGTTCGTGCCAAAGATTCCCCTGAAGATCCGTTCAGGGCTCTTCATTTTTCCTCCTGGGATTCCTCCAGAAGTTCCCTCTAAAGATTCCTTCAGGAAGAGTTCTTTCTGGAGAATCCTCTAAAGGTATCCTTCAAATTAAACCTATCGTTTGTACGATGAGCTGCATCGGTGGTGCTACATCGATGTCACGCTACACGATAGAGTTGTTCATCTGCAACAACCAGGCAGCTCATCAACCCATCGTAAGGTGGATCATGCTGAGCTGTTGAGCTACGAAGGAGAAAAAAGGTAGGAAGCACAAATGTGACAGCTGAAGTTGTCAGGGCATGCCTTGGTAATTTCACCGAAATTCTGTTAAATGAATTTGATCACGAGCGCTGTTATATTTTTGGCTCAAGCATAATCGTCCCAAGTTTAATTTGACACGCCTCCAAAAGTTGTTTTTTGATTCGATTTACAATCTCTTAGACTTACATGAAAGATATAAGTTCAAACAATGAAAGATCGTTGTTGATCATTGTTGGACCATTGTTGGACATATCGGCGTCAGTGGTGTAGTGGTAAGCGTGGTTGCCTCTCACCTCAGTCGGCCGGGGTTCAATTTCCGTCGACGCCGATGGAGATTTTCTGAGACATAGAATCCGTGATCATGTCTTACCTCGGATAGGAAGTAAAGCCGTAGGTCCCGGCCCATGTATTGATGGGTTCAATACGTAGGGTCCTCAGGTGTGGTGGCTGTCTCCCTGGGGCGTCGGAATTTAAGGCTTAGCTCCTAGACCCAGCCGACGTAAAACACAACTGGCGCCGAACGGTGCTAGTTGGCCAGAAAAAAAGATAAAGGTTGCGGGAACCGATTCCGGAGGGTGCACAAAGAGAATACATGCAGTTTTTCATGTTGTTTCTTAGGTTGGATTCGACGATTCAAATGCCGTGATTTTCTATCTAGAATCTTGAATTACGAATATCAGCATATGAGTGCATTGACCAAGCGAGTATTTTGAAACTGGATCCACTAAAATCCGCAAATGATTATTTTAGGAAAATTTGATCTTACGACCAAAACAGGCATTACAAGGTTGACAAGAAAAGTAACATTGACAAAACAGGATGAACCCTGGGATTCCTCCAGTTACTCCTTCAGAGATTTATCTAGGACTTTTCTGTAGGTTTTCCTTTAGGGATTCTTTTTCAGAGGATACTCCAGAGATTCTTCCAGAGGTTCCTCAAAGGATTCCTCCAAGATTTTTTCAGGGACTCCTCGGATATGTCTTCAGTGATTCCTCCAGAAATACCTCCAGGTATTCCTCCAGCAATGCTTTCAGGTAATATCCTGAAAGTATGTCTGAATTAATGAATGAATGAATGGGATTCCTCCAGGAATTTTTCCAGGATTTTTTTCAGCAATTTCTCCAGAAATTCTTCCAAGGATTTCTTAAGGGATTCTTTCAGGATTTTCTCCAGGTATAGCTCTAGGATCAAATCACAAAAGAAATGCCCAGAGGAATTCCTGGAGAAATTCCTGGAGGAATCCCTAAAGACATTCCAGGAGTTATTCTCAGAAAAATTCTTGGGAGAATATCCGAAACAAAATTCTGGAGGACTTCCTGGAAAAATTACCTGAAAATTCCAGGAGGATTCCCTGGAGGAATTTCTAGTGGAATTCCTGGATGAATTCCTATAAGAATCCTCGAAGGAATTCCTGTTGGAATCAACGGTGAAATTCCTGGCAAAATCTCTGAAGCAATTCCTGGAGGAATCCCTGAAGTTATTCTTGGAGGGATCCTTGGAGGAGTTTCTAAAGAAATCCCCGGAGGGGTTCCTGGAGTTATTTATCACCAGAGAATGCATTCCAGCCGAGGCGAACCAGCCTAGGGCTGAAAGCCTCATAAATAAAGCTAATAATAATAATAATCACCAGAGAAATTCCTGGGAGAATCTCAGAAAAAATTGCTGGAGGAATACCCCAAAGACATGTCCGGAAGAATCCCTGGTGGAATCTCCGAAGAAATTTTTGGAAGAATCTCCAAAGGAATTCTCAGAAGGATCCCCGGTAGAATTCTAGGAGGAATCTCCCGTAGAATCCCTGGAGGAATCCCTAAATGAATTCCTGGAAGAATCCCTAAAAGAAATCCTGGGGAATCTCCTGGAGGAATCCCTAAAGGAATTCCGGGAGGAGTCCCCGTAGGAATTCCGGGAGGAGTCCCCGTAGGAATTCTTGGAGTTATTCCAAGAGGAATTCCTGGGAGAAGCCCCGAAAAAAATGCTGAAGGAATACCCAGAGAAATTTTTGGAGGAATCTTCGGAGGAATTCCTGGAGTTGACCCCAGAGAAATTGCTAGGAAGAATCCCCGAAAAAGTACTAGAGGAATACATGTAGGAATTCCTCTGGGGATTCCTCCATGGATTCCTCCTGGGTTCCATCAGGAATTCTTTCTGAGGATTCCTCCAAGAACTCCTCCGGGGATTTCTTCAGAAACTTCTCTAAGAATTCCACCAGCAATTCCTCCAGGAATGTCTCCAGGGATTCCTTCTCGGACTCAAGCTTTTTTCAGGGTATTCCTCCAGCAATTTTTCGGTTATTCTCCCAGGTATTCCTCTTGGGATTGATAGAAAGTGTATTATATACCCCTCCGAGGATTTCTTCAGGAACTACTCCAGGTATTCCACTAGGAATTCTTCCTAGAAGTACAACTGGGATTCTTCCTAGAATTCCACCGGGGGTTCTTTCAAGAATTTCACCGGAAATTCCTCCTGGAATTCCATCAGAAATGCTTACATGAATTCATCAGTAGATTCTTGGAAGAATTCCCTCGGAGATTCCTCCAGGAATTCCCGCGAAGACTCCTCCAAGAATTCCTTTACGATATGCCTGCAGCAAATGTTTCGGGGATTCTTGCAGGAATTCCTCTGATGTTAACTCCAGGAATTTCTCCGGGGATTTCTTCAGAATCTTCTCCTGGCATGCCTCCAGGAATTCCATCAGGAATTTCTTCAAGGATTTTTTCAGAAATTTCAACGCGGATTCCAACAGGAATTCTTCCGAATTTTTTTTTTCAGGAATCTACAGCGGTTTCTTCAGGGACTCCTCCGGGAATTCCACCAGAACTTCTTCCTCCGGGGACTCCTCCTGGAATCCTTCGGGAATTTCTCCAGGTATTCCCTTAGGGTATACGTGTAGCATTTTTTTTTCGGGGATTCCCGCAGGAATTCCTCTGGTGATAAATTCAAGAATTCCTTCGGGAATTCCACCAGAAACTCTTCCGGAGACTCCTCCTGGAATCATTTGGGAATCTTTCTAGGAGTTCATCCAGGAATTCCTGTAGAGATGTTTCCAGGAATTTAACCGTGTATTCCAACAAGAATTACTCTGAAGATTCTTTCCGGAATCTCCAGCGATTGCTCCAGGGATTCCTCTGGAAATTCCACCAGAAATTCCTCCGGGTACTCTTCCTGGAATCCTTCTGAAATTTCTCCAGGATTTCGTCAGGAATCCCTCCGGGTAGTCGCCTGGAATTTTTTTTTTCGGAGATTCTCCTAAGAATTCCTCTGAGGATAACTCCAGGAATTCTTCCGGGCATTCCTCCAAGAATTCTACCAAAAAAGATACCGAAGAAGTTTGAGAAGAAATTTCTCCTATAATTGTCTTTCAGAATGAAACACCTGCAGTTCTCTTCATACAAACCTTAGTTTTGAAACGTAGAGCCGTGATCCAATCAGGGACGCCAGATAAATTTTCTAAAAATCTAGATGATTTCAGAAGTTTTGTCTGGAAAAGCCTCGATCATGTGGAAACCTTACAAACTCTGGGCAAAACCTTACAAATTCCGGGAAAAAAATGTCTGGATCTTCCTGATTTTTGTAAAAAGAGACCTCAAAAACCTGGAAAATCTGGATAAATCTGGGAGTTAAGCAACGTTGGTTCCAATATATTTCAAAAATGTTTTCACTGTGGTTCTCTAGGGAGTCCAAGCCTCGGGAAATTTTTTCTTTCATTCCATAATACGAACCAGTGCCAAGCAAGGATGTCACAAAAAAACAACTATAATTTCGGCAGTTTCTCAACTTATAGTAACCAATGGAATAATATAGTCGTCAAAAGGGGTTTACAATTATATCATGGCAAGATTTACCATTGGAATCGAACACAAACAAGTACACAGGCGCCATTTTGACCATATTTTTTCTACTACTGGAAGTGGATTCCCTGAATTTCATTTTTATCTGTCACATATTGCTGATTGCTGTTGCGTCACACAAAATGACGGACGGCAACAGGAGCAATGATGATGATTTGAAAAGCAATCAATCGTGTCCCGTACACACTTGTCCACTGATGCAACGAGCTCCGTCGTGACGGTCCAGGATCCGTATTGACTTGAGCACATCAAGTACCACCTCCTATAGTCCTATGTACTCACATTCGGGACATTGGTGGCGGTATAGACTGATTGGGCAACGAGGAAACGAAGAAACGAAAAAAAAAATGTGCAAACTCAACATCAGCATCAGCTGGTGACTTTATGATGACGCCATGCGGTCCTCGGGGGAGCCTATGTTGTCGTCGTCATTCTTGTCAGTTTTGATTCGCTTCTTCTGCATCGTTGGGTGATAAATGTGATTTGCAATACCGAAAGTGGACGAAAGCTCATCAGAGGCACACGTTAGAGCATATGTAGATGTTGGGTAAACAAGATTCAAGCCTGTCTTTACTCGTCTTTTTTTCTGATAGTAGGAGAACATGTAGATTCTTGATGTTTTCAGTTCATATTGGCTTCTCTTATTTTTTATGACGTGACGTTCCCTCTGGGACAGAACCAACTCCTCAGCTTAATGGTTTGAAACTCCCTGAACTGATTTGAATAGAGCACTGTCTTTGGCCATGCACTATTTTTACATAAAAATTGGACAAGGCAGGCTTTTTTTCTAAAACTTTCCGGTTTTTTTTTTTTAATTATTGGTAGAGCTCCAAAAGTATGTACCTGGATTTTATTGTTAAATTATCGAGGAGGAGGAGTCCGAATTTATTCAGGAGTTCCTGCATGCACTCTTCTAGAAATTCTGTTAGAGGTTTCTCCTAGAATTTATTCAGGATTCCTCTCCGATAAGTTCTTTAGTCGAGTTTCTAAAGAAATTATTTCTACAGATTTTTTTCAGAGATGTCTCCAGGATCTGTAATTCCAGTAGGGATTCCATCAGAGATTTCTCTAGCAGTTTCTTCCGGGATTCGTCCACAAATTTCTCTAGAAATTTCATCTGAAATTTCTACTGGAATTCTTTAAGGACTGCTTTCAGTTCTTCAATGTATTTCTCCTAATATTCCTTGGGGGATTTCTCCAGGAATTCTTCCAGGGAATTGTCCAGGTATTCCTTCAGGAACAGCTCCAGGGATTCCTCCAACAACTCTGTTTTGATTCCTTCAGGAATTTCTCTTAGAATTATTTGCGGGATTTTTCCTGGAATTCCTGGTGGCATTACTTCATAAACTTATTCATGGATTTCTCCAGGAACTCCTTCAATGATTTCATCAGGTTCCTCTAGGAATTTCTTCTCGCACTCTTCCAGCAATTTCTTCAAGTATTTTTCCTGAAATTGCCAAACTCCTTCAGAAATATTGTCTCAAATTCCTCCAGGGATTTCAGCAACTCCGTCATGGATTTCTCCTGAATATTATTCATTTTCTTCAGGAACGCCCTCTGGAACTTCTCAAGGAACTCCTTTTAGGATTTCTCCACGAATTATTTGAAGGATTTCTATAGGATTTCCTTCTTGATATTTCTCCTGAGATAATTTAAGGGATTACGTCAAAAGTTTTTTCTTGTCTTTTTTTTATTTTTTTAGAGATTTTTCCGCGGAACTCCTTTAGGGATTCTTCCAGCAACTCCATCCCTGCTTTGTTCAGAAGTTCTTTCAGAGATTCTTCGGGGATTCCTCTAGGAATTTCTTTAAGGATTTTTTCCGGAAATTCATTAGGTGGTTTCTCCTGGAACTACTGGAGAAATTTTTCTCCGAACTTCTTCAGAAATTTGTCCTCAAATATCTTCAGAGATTTCTCCAGAAATCCCAACACAGATTCCTTCAGGAACTCTTTCTGGAATTTCTGAAGGAACTGCTTGAAAGATTTTTCCAGCTACATGTGCTTTTAATGATTCTTTCATTGATGCTCTCAAAAATACCACTCATGATTTTTTTTATTGAGTCCTCCATAGGGATACATTTGTGAATTTCTCCTGAATTTATTTCTGGGATTTCCCCCAGGTTTCTTTCATGGATTTTTCCAAGTTTATATCAGAGTGTTCTTCGGAGTTTCTTTTGATTTCTCCAGGAATTCTTCCGGATTTCCTCCGGAAATTCCTACATGGATTCCACTCGGGATTTATTCCAAGATTTCACCTGGGATCCCTTCAGAATTTTTTTAGTGGTTTTCTCCAGAATTCTCTCAGGGACTCCTATAATGATAATTAACTCGGGATTCCTGCGAGGATTACTTCATGCAGTGTGGCGGAGGGTTTGGGAAGAAGACTGTTCGATTCCTCAGTGGCATTTTTTTTAGTCAAATCGAACAACAATGGTTCTCGAAACCTCTACAAGACAATTTAGTCATCAAAATGTTACTTATGTAGTGTAACAAGCGTTTATTAAGTATGGGAAAATAAGGGGCGAGAGTATGTAGAACGTGATTTAAGACAATTTTGTTTATGCGTTTCTTCTTCTTGCGTGTTACGAAATCATCTTGCAATGACCGAAAATGTGAGAAACCATGAAAACAAAAAGAACGGAATCAATCGGTGCCGTAATCGCTTGTTTTCGAATAGGATAAATATGAGAGCGTGAGATTACTGACGGCACACAAACCCTATGCAGCCATTCCATGGAAAATAATAGAATCTAGAATAAAAGTTGCTCAAATTCGGTAGGAACGAGCTTCACCAAAAATAATTAGACTCGTAGTTTTTTGTTTCGCCATTAGGTTGGCCATTTTGAAAATAGGGTGGTCCAAAGAAACGACATTTTTCTTTTTTTTCGAACAGTCATAGCTTTTGAACCAATCGACCGATTTGCAATCTTTTTTCTCGAATAAAATGCTTATGAGTTCTAGATTAAAGAAAAGAAATCGTGAAAGAAAATTATCCCTAAATTCACTCATCATGGATTAATTCGCTTCCTATCAGATTGAAAACGAGAAGGGAGATTTATGTTATCTCTCCGGTTTTTGTGAGATTTTCGGACCCATTTTCAGACATGCAACATGGTGGGTTCCTGACACAGTACCGCCAGGAAGTTTTAGAATGTTATTTTTCATTATATTGTATTAATGATGCTATTTTGACTGTAAAATTTGTGTACGTTATCGATAAGGCAATTATATGATTTTGATTGATTGAGGAAAAACTTGCATATGAATAAACTATAACAGTGTTAGTTTAATACTTTTTAGCAGGCACTGTAATTTATCTGGCGTGATAGGGGAAAAATTCAAAATATTGAAAATACATTTAAATTACAATTGTTCTACATCGCAATAACATGTTTGTCGAATGCTACTTGAATCGTTTGAATTTTGAAATACATTGAAAAAACACCATAACAACGTTTGTACAACATCCATTTCCAAATAGCACACAACCATGTGATTTTTGTTTCTGGATACCTGTTTTTAACATCAGTATAGCAATAACAATGTTTGAGTGCAGTTCCTGGAGCAAATCCAAATAAATTGATTTTTTGTTATTTGTGGGATTAAAAATAGTGTTTTGAAGTGATATTTGGCCGCCACGTAAGTACCCAAAGTGACTATTAAATAACAAGAGGCCTGACAATCAAGTGAAGTTCAAAGATGGCTACTTTCTTCGGAGCCATTCAGGCCAAAAATGAATTCCACAGTCGCCAAGCTTTTTAGAGCATATTAAAGCCTGTATCCGCAATAATCGGGACACAGAAATACAGCTGTAACTCTGCAATAGATACATTGAAATTGCTCAAATTGTGTCTAATAACATCTCAAGATGTGTTCATTTCACCTACAAAATTTCATGTGAATCGATGCAGTACTTTTTGTTGAAGCAACGAAAGAGTAGAATGTGCGCCATTGAATTTTGTACAGCCCCCAGTTTTGCTTGCCAGCGCTGTAACTTTCGAATTTGGCAAAGGAAATATCTGAAATTTTGAACACAAACCTCTCAATCTACATTTGTTGCATAGGCAAAATTTCGAAAAAATCGATACACTATCAACAATGTTATAGTCGAGACATGTATTGGGACTGAACGCGATTTTAGTCCCTCAGACAGCAGTTAGTCAGCACCCCTTATTGTTTCGATTGTACTATTTAAAGTACTTTACCAATAATCATCAAATTTTGCAGGCATAGTATACACATAATCAACTAGCTTCTGTGAAAATTTCATGAAAATTGGCAGAGTAATTCAAAAGTTATGAATAGGTTAAAATCGCACATTAAAAACTTGAAAAAATTTCACTAACAGTCACCCTTATCAACACCAATAGCTTTCAAACCATTTGATCAAAGTTGATGAAACTTTGCAAGAAAGTGTCTCTATTAGTATCATAACTGCTAACGAAATTTCATAATTATCATCACATAACTTTGAATTGTAGCGTAAAAGAACCATCTAGTATGAGAATGAAAATTGATCATGATTGTACAAAATGCTTAAAATCACGTCTGTTTGTTTTTCATCCACAATTAAAAGTAATGCATCGATTTTTATGAAATTTGGCACAAATAATAAACATACACCAAAGAGTTCTCAGTCAATTATTTGGCCAATTTTATCGATTCATTACAGAGCTACTGATGTACTTCTGTGTCCCGATTATTGCGGATACAGGCTTTAATGTACCTATGCGAATACTTGATAAGCAAACGACAAAGAAATATCAAGTCCGGACAATTGCAAACTATAAAAAATGAGTGCTGAATGCTATCATAGTTAGATTTCCTGGTAGTTTTGCACGCAACAGATGTGTCATGAATAATGTTCATGTGAGTGAGGAGAGACAGCGATCTGATAAACGTATACATTAACGTACTGAATAAATAAAAAAAATAACGTTTTCGTAACATATTAGAGCCCAAAGGTTATAACTATGCGCTACTGATGTTTGAAATATCATCTATAATTGAAAGAAGATAATGATCACAAAATGTAGTGTAACCAAAGTTAAATCTACGTTACTGTGACTTGTGGTGAGGTTGATAAGGTTTTTCAATACCTTGTTATTGCCAAACATAGTTAAAACATGTTTTTTTTTTTGTTTAGAGAGACTTTACCTCTGGGGCATTCGTCTCTGAAGTCATGATTTCAACATAAGATGTGTACAGATACGATTATACTACTGCAGTACAACATCTTTTCAAATGTCATTTTCAAAGATGTTTTCTGTGTTACTTGGGATACCGCCATGGGCTACTGGATGAACTTCAGTTGATAATTAAAAACAATACCAGCAAATTCACCTGATGCAGAGTGATAATCCTCCAAGATTTGCTTCAGGCATTCCACCAGAAGTTCCTTCTGAATTCGTCCATAAATTTCTTCAGCTTTTCCTATGGACGTTTCTTTTCAGATTCACCCTAGAGTTCATTCTAAAATTTATTCATGAGCGTCTTTCTGAAATTTCTCCAGGAGAGACCCCCAGAGCTCTCTGATGAAATTTCTCTGGCATTTTTTTCTGGTGTTTCTCCAGGAATTTGTTCTGGGAATACACAAGAAGTGTCTTCTTGGATTCGCCAAGAAGTTCTTGAGGACTGCCTTTTTTTGAGAGTTCTTTCTGGGAATTCTTCAAAAGTTTCATCTGTGATTTATCGAGGAGTTCTTTCTGAGATTCCTGAAGAAGTTTCTTGGACTCTTTCTTGGATTGCTGCAGAAGCTCATTCGAGGATTCTTTCAGGAGCTCCTTCACGGATACCTGCTGGAGTTACTTCTGGGATTCCTCCAAGATTGTCCAAGATTGACCAGAAGTTGCTTCTGGGATTCACCTAAAAGTTTTATCAAAGATTCCTCTTTCTGAGAACTTCAACCGTGCTTTCTTCCGGTATTCCTCCAGAAGTTTCTTCCGAAATTTACTCCCTTCTTTTATAATTACTGCAGAGGTTTCTGGGATTATTCAAGCAGTTTCTTGAGATTCTGGTCTATCCAGAATTCCTTCAAAAGTTCCTTCTGTGATTCTTCTTGAAGTGTTTTTTTTCTGAAATTTCTAAAGAGGTTCCATCTGGCATGCATCCAGGAGTACGAGGAATCCTAGAGGAATTCCTTCTGAGATTTCTATTAAGGTTCCTTCAGGGAATGGAGATCCTTGTACCGGGATTCCTTAAAATAAATCCTGGAGAAATGTAATCTCTGAAGGACCTTCTGAAAGAAATCAAGAACGAACATCCAGAGGAATTTATATAAAACTGCTGGAGATATTATATTTAAAAAAAATAGATAATGGAGGAGGAATGCCGGGATACGATTCCTATGTAATTCCAGAAGGGGTAAAAGTTTTTCCTGGACGAATTCTTGGAATTTTTGAAAGAATTCCTGTAAGGAACTTCTTAAGCAATCCCGGAGAGAACTTCTGGCGGAAACCTGAAATAAAACCAGAGGAAATTTTTGAAAGGATCCCACAAGGAACTTTTGGTGTAATCTCCAGAGAAAATACTGAAGGAATCCCAGGAGAAGAAAGTATGGGAGAATTCATGAAGGAGTTCTAGATGGAGATCCTGGAGTAATCCGGATAAGAGCTAATGCAGCCCGCTACAAATTCGTTGTGTAATCCAAGAAAGATCTTCTGGATCGATTCTAGAAAGAATTCTTGGAGACAACTCAAAAGGAACTTCTGAGGCATTACAGAAGAAACTCTTTGAGCAATCTAGGAAAAACATCCTGGAAGAATCCCTGAAGCAATTTCTGGAGAAATCTCGGAATTTTCAAAGGAGGAATCGCAAAAAAAAAACTCCACGCAAAATGCCAGAAGATTTTTGGAGAAATCCTAAAAGAAAAGTGCAAATTCTGGAAGAAATAACGATTGAAATTCTCTGGAGGATGAATCTTTGAAGGAACTCTTGGATAAATCCCAGAAGCAACTTCTGGTCAATCTTGAACAATTTTAGAGAATTGCCAGAAAGAACTGCTGAAGGAATTCTCAAAATAAGTAATTCTAAGGGACTTCTTGACACATCGACGAAGCAACTTCTTGTGGATTCCCAAAATTAATTTCTGGAACAACTTCAGAAGAAACAGGTGGAGAAATTTAATTAGGAACTTCTGGGGGTCCTTCAAAGAAACCTCTGCAGAAATCTTAGAAAGAACTCTTAGATCAATCTCTGAAGGCACTCCTGGAGGAACTCCAGAAGGAGCTCCTTAGTGAATCTTAAAAATAACTCTAGGAGGAATCTGGGAAGATATTTGAATTTTGGTTAATTTCATATTTTTAAAAGTTGTAAAACTCAATATTGAGCTAAAACTCAAAAACTGCTCTACTTAAAATTTTTTGAAGCACGGTTTCAAAATCAGTGCTAAATTATACTCCAAAAATTTTGGTCGTTGACAGAAGTTCACGACTTTCGATTTATTTTGTAAACTAGTGTTATTGGAGGAGATATCTTCGACACGAAACAGCGAGGTTTTGGAATTCTTGTACACCCATTGTGAAAATGGTTTAGGCTATACACTCATTGCACAATTATGGGTCACACACAATTATTAGTCACTTTCAACTTTAATAGATAAATACTAATTAATTACAAGCTTTTGTTAGCCATTATCATTTTTCGTTGATGAGTTGATTTGTTTTGTGTCACTATACGTATCGCACACGGGCTTATACGTCGAAACATACATATTTTCAGTAATTTTTTGTTCGGCATAAAACCATTTGTCAAAGTAACGCTTCGATTGTGAACATCAGAAAGTACGTGCGCTGATTTCGTAAGCTCTGTAAAGGCGAGCTTTAGTGATTTTCAAGTGCGAAATGGTATCGTCACCAGAACAAAAGTATAATTTACGTTCTAAATGTAAAAATTTATGTGAATGCAGCTAATTAAAGCTTATTTCAAGCAAAATTTAAATGACTCATTATTGTGACAAGGAACACCGAAAATCACACAATTATGGGTCACTTTTTGTGCAGCATAATGGCAGACAATTAAACGTTCCATAATAAACACAAAATTTCCCATAAATAATTCCAAAAGTCCCAGTGAAGAAACAGGGGTGAAAGCAGTAATAAATAACAAAAGTTCCATAAACAAATAGAAAAATGCATAAATAAATCAAAACTTTCCATAAATAATTGATTTCTGAGCAATTAAAAACGTCTAAAATGCAATGAATAAATCAACTGTTGCAATAAAAAAAGCCAATTTTCCCACCAAATAACTTCGAATTTTCCATAAATAAATCCGATTTTTCCATAATAAATAAGAAAATTCACAATAAAAAAATATCGAAAAAGCAATAAAAAATTAAAAAAATGCAATAAAAAATGACGAAATTACCCATGAAAAACAAATGCAGGAAAGTATGAGACAGTGAAATGCTGAATCGCGCTTATATGACTGAAACAACTGAAAAGCTTCCGTAACTATGATTGCAATTTACCGAGCAATTGCTTGCTGTCCGAACTCGCTATCGCTCGTCAGACCTAAAAAAGGGATAACATCTATGTTTGCATTATACCGGCAAATTCTTGGATCTGTGGTTTGCCTAGAACCGAAACGATGCAGTTGCGGTGCATCAGATATCGGAAACTTCGGCGGCCTTCTGCCGCCTCAGTTCCTCAATCCACTATGCGGCTTCGCCGCATAGTCTATGTATTTTTTTTGGCTTAAAATGCATTTACATTTATTGCTCGTTTTTTGACATTTATTGATAATTTAGTTTTCCGTTTATTGCACTTTTTGAATTATTTATTGCTTTTTAGATATTTTTTTATTGTGATTTTTCTAATTTATTATGGAAAAATCGGATTTATTTATGGAAAATTCGAAGTTTTTTGGTGGGAAAATTGGCTTTTTTTATTGCAACAGTTGAATTATTCATTGCATTTTTGACGTTTTTAATTGCTCAAAAATCAATTATTTATGGAAACTTTTGATTTATTCATGCATTTTTCTATTTCTTTATGGAACTTTTGTTATTTATTACTGCTTACACCCCTGCTTCTTCACTGGGACTTTAGGAATTATTTATGACGAATGATCACATTCTTATGAGTCGTTTATATTTTAGCCGCAGCATAATATTGACAGTTCTGCGTACATGGGTATTGCATACTTTTAGGCGTTTATCAGTGGTTGTGTTGGAGATTTTGTCCCAATTTTGAAAAATTGATTCCAAATCGTGAAAACACGCCTCGTTAAGAGGTTTGAGACCAGTTTTAGATTCTACTGTAGTTAATCTATCTAGAATAAGTGACCATTCATTGAAAAAATAGACAAAACATTATTGTTCAGCCGATTCTTCTTGAATGACCCATAATAGGCAACAAATTGACCCATAATTGTTACACAGCCAATTTTGGTGGTTTTCATTATTCACCAACATTTCAGTAATTTTCACCGCCTAAAGTGAATTTTACAAGCAGATTTTTATATAAAACAATAAAAAGGAGTTTCAATGAAGAGAATATAAAATAAAAATAATGAAAGTGTTATTTTTGTATGAAAAACGATTCATATTATGAAATGATTGTTCCTTGAGTGACCCATAATTGTGCAATGAGTGTAACTTTATTGTTACTTTTTCAAAACATCGGAAAATTTGACTATATATTAACAACATAATAAAAATAAAGTGGTAGAAGTTTCATCAAGATTGGTTTAGTACTGAATTTTCTAGAATTCAAAACACAAACCGCTTCAGAGTGAATTTTAGGTCCTTCATAAAAATTGTAAGGTCCGTGTGCACTATTTTGACTGTAGAACAGTCAATATTGCTCCGATTCTAAATAAAATTTGACAGTCCTAAACCATCAAAATAACATACTTACAGTTTAATTTTGAGCCATTTTGGCTGAAAACTTTGGAAGTTAGACAACTTTGAATGTCTCCATACAGTTCAATCGGTTTGCGTATTGCGATTTATGGACACATACACGACCACAACTTTTTAATGGCTAGACCAAATCAAATGAAATTTTCAAACAATATTCCTACATACATATTCCACTTACAGAAAAAAAATCTTTGCAATCGGTTTAGTATTACTGTTCCTAGCGATAGGGGTAGGCGGGGCAATATGGACACCCGGGGCAGAATGGACACCCTCAATATTTTGAAATATGCGAACTTTTTTGAACTTTTAATGAATGGAGAATATAGTCCATTCATCTAAAACGTAGTTTCAGGAAAGAAACATTCGAAATTAAAATTATACTTGATTTTACACGAAAAAGTTGCGTCCTCCGTTTTTTGTACATGGAAATTATAATTTTCACACCATCTAAAATAAGATTTAGTGATTAATTTATTGCAGGTCGATTAAAACCTGATATTTCTAGAAAACATGCAAGTTATTTTACTGTATCTACATGCTTAACATGTTTATATTTTCTTCTTATTATATCAAAAATCAAGTTTGGAAATATCTTCCGCTGCCGGGGCAAAATGGACACTCACCTTTTTGAGAAAAGCGGCAAGGGAAAAATATTACCTAAATCACAAACCAACCAAATTCTTCGATTTCAGTATATTTTCGATCAAATGTTCACTATATAGGGTGCCTGTACCGATTACGGCACTACCTAAGGAAAACTATTTGTACACAAATAACGAGAAGACCAACGAATGTCACCAATATGTTAAAAGATAGTTTAGTATCCATACTTTACAGGAAAAATATAAAAACGGAGCCAAAACTACTTCTAGTATTTATTACAGCGTGTGCCAATGATAGGAACCCTGTTCCAGTTATGGCTACATTTTTTAACTTCAGTTCCTTTTCGCACTATTTGCATGCATTTCTTATGGGATTAGCCATAATTGGTACACTATGGCGAAATAGGGTGCAAGGAAGCCGAAATTTTAAGGAAAATGATTTATTTCTGCCATTATTTGAGCAAAATGTGAACTTTAAATGTGTGCAACCATCTTTTGGGAACGTGATCTGTTGTTCACATTTTTATTATTATTGATATACAGGGTGTTAGGTTCATGAGTGCAATCTTTTTAAAGGGTGATAGTGGACCATAAATGGTGAAAAAAATTGTTCTACGCATATGGTCAAATCCCAACCGTTACGTAGTTATTGAACTCCCCATGTTTTTGACTCTTATTGCCTTAGCTGGCTATAACTTTAAAATGATCAAACTTATCGTAGTTTTTTTACCCTTATTCTAAAGATTATTGATTTTTCTATCAATTGGCATCTTCCAACCGATTGATTAAGTTAAATAACTAAGTTTTCTAGAGCAAAATAGCTAAAAATAGCGTGTTTTAATTTGTTTTTGTCAATTATCTTTGAAAAACGCGTAATAAATTAAAATTCTTTCTTTGGCAAAGTTGTGGCCCCTGTTCTACTCTACAATTTGTTCTTTGATGCCAAACTTCTTACTCTTATCATTTTCTTGCAATTTTGATTCAAATGTGCGGTACAGTGCGCAAAAAGGTGCTTACCATGACGATTGCAAATTTATGATCTGAAATGCGACGTTTAAACCGAAATTGCAAGAAAACGATAAGAGATAGAAATTTGATGTCAAAGAGCGAATTGTAGAGTGGAACAGGAGCCACAACTTTGCCAAAGAAAGAATTTTAATTTATTACGCATTTTTCAAAGATAATTAACAAAAACAAATTAAAACACACAACTTTAAGGCTATTTGCTCTAGAAAACTTAGTTATTTAACTTAACCAATCGGTTTAAAGATGCCATTTGATAGAAAATTCAATAATCTTTCGAATAAGGGTAAAAAACAGCGATAAGTTTGACCATTTTAAAGTTATAGCCAGTTAAGGCAATAAGAGTCAAAAACATGGAGAGTTCAATAACTACGTAACGGTTTAGATTTGACCATATGCGTAGAACAATTTTTTTCACCATTTATGGTCCTCTATAGCTCCTTAAAAAGTTTGCACTCAGGAACCTAACACCCTGTATATCGTTAAAGGGTGAAAATCAACTATGGCGAATAATTGGTACAATAGCCATAATTGGTACACTTACCCTAGTAGACATACGGTGAAACAAATTGGTCAAAAAACGACAGCAGTGGAAAATAGTTGTTCTAGGCACAGCTGTACATGCCGACAAAAATGAAACTTTATCCAAAACAGCCTGAATTTAAATTAACTGAACAAAAATGAACTACTTCGGCGTATTATTCATCCATAATAGTTGTTTTGTAATGAAATGACTTTGTAGGTGTAAATAATGTACGAAATTCGTAAAAGGCTCTTGGTGTCCATTCTGCCCCGTATGCTTGAAGACGGTCATGAAAAACTAACATTTTTCAAAACACTTTTTGAAGTGGATAAATCATTTTTCTTCGTGAGCATTCTTATGCAATAGATGCTAAAAAGACTTTAACAGGATACATGTATCAAAAAACTAAACTTTTTTGACAGCTTGCCAGGTAAAGTTAGCAAAAACCATAGGGTGTCCATATTGCCCCGCCTACCCCTAGATCTATAAAATATAAATTATATTTTAATTCTTTGTTTGCGCAATAATTTTCCAACGTCGGAGATATCTCCGCCAATACTTCACCGATTCCTCTGAAAATTTTATGGTATCATCTGCACACAATAGTGTTAGTGATTAAAAAATCAGCCATTTTGATGCATGCAATCAAAAGTTGTACACTATATTCCGTGGCACAATTTGATTCGGTACACCCTTTAAAAGTTTACTTAGGGGGGTTAGGAGCATAATGGACACCCGGGGCGAAAATGACACCCCTATTTTTGCCGAAACCGTTGACTTTTATGTAAAACTTTTAATGCATAAGTGTAAAGGAACAAGTCATTGTTCCATTTTTCAAAAGTACCATTTATATTCCTTTAAAATAGCCAAAATATCATAGAAATTGAGGTATGTTTTTCATATGGTGGATTTCTTATAATTTTGAAGCAGCAGCTAATAAGGTATTACGAGTGTTTGAGTGTGTCCACCATACAAACAAGTGAATTGTTAGCTTATCTACATGTATACACAGATTTAGCAATGGATGAAGTATTATATTTTTGATCAGAACTTACTCAAAATAGCAATTTCACTGTTGTTGTCGATTCGGGGCGAAATGAACACTGGCAGTTACGAATAATGGATGTACGCGCTTTGCATACTGTTAGGCGTTTTAGAAAGTTTGGAAAAAATCAATCCGATTATTTTAGCCTAAATTTTTTTTAATTAACTTGGATGTGAGGTAAACTCGTCTACGATGGAGTATTATATCTGTGGTATTGATCTCCGAAGGAAAATTACTTAACTGGTCGATATTATCAATGATACAGCATAACATATGCAGGGGTGTCCATTATGCCCCGATGGGTGTCCATTTCGCCCCGTACCTTTCCTGGCAGCCCCAAAAAACACAGGGTTTACAATACATTATTTCTTCACAATAATGACATTCTACCTGCTGTAAATGATCGAAATACGATGGAAACAAGTTAAAGTTGTAAACCAAATGATAATATGTTAAGTTTTTGTCTGTTACACAGGCCTAACATAGTCTTTTGCTTAGGGTGTCCATTATGTCCCTAATCCCCCTACAGTCCCGATCAAAAGTTTGGGGTCACTCCCTCAAAAACATGTCATTTTTTTAGGCCCATATCTTCGCCAATTTGCTTCCGATTTCAAAACCCTACGTCTCATTGAAAAGATTATAAGTCAAAGAAACCTTGAACATGATTTAAAAGAAATTATTTTAAAAAAAATGTATGTAAACTTAGCCCAAAGTTGCCAAATTTTCTAAAAAATGAATAAAAACTTACGGCAGTGTCGCTGGAAATTTGGTCGACCAAATTTTAAGATGAGAGCGGTAATATAACCCATTTTCTATAAGCTTTTGACTGCTTGTTACAGAACTTGGCTAAAAAATCTAGAAAAATAGTTTTTAAGTAAATTAACTCTTCATGTCATCGACCAAAAGTTTGAGGTCACCCCTCAAAATGATGTATCAGCCGAAAGTTTGGGGTCACTATCGTAATACATGGAAAAGTTATTTGTTGATATCTTTGTCATCTTTCATTCAATTTTAATTCTTCTTGGCTTATTTGAAACAAAATGAATGATACTTACTGCATAGACATAGAATCACACATATTTGTTGAAATTTACATACTAAAACATAACGCAAAGTTGTCTCATTTTTTGAAGTGTGGTGAAATGTGTTATCTTTACATAACATTTTTATATACAAAAATCGTTTAATACGTTAAGTTAAAGACATCAAACGTAAATTTAGTTAATTATCATTGGAATGAGCAAAAAAGAATTAAAATTGAATTATAGATGACGAAGATATCACCAACTCACTTTTCCATGTTTTACGAAAGTGACCCCAAACTTTTGGCTGATACATCATATTGAGGGGTGACCCCAAACTTTTTGTCGATGACATGAAGAGTTAATTTACTTAATAACTTTTTTTCTAGATTTTTTAGCTAAGTTCTGTAAAAAGCAGTCAAAAGCTTATAGAAAATGGGTTATATTACCGCTCTCATCTTAAAATTTGGTCGACCAAATTTCCAGCGACACTGCCGTAAGTTTTTATTCATTTGGCCGTAAGTTTTTCAAATTTGGCAACTTTGGTCTAGTTTTCATGCAATTTTTTTTTTGAAAAAGTTTCTTTTAAATCATGTTTAAAGATTCTTTGACTTATTATCTTTGGAATGAGACCTAGGGTTTTGAAATCGGACGCAAATTGGCGGAGATATGGGCCTAAGAAAATGACATGTTTTTGATCGGGAGTGTATATTATTTATTAGTATTGAATATATTTTTTTTTAATCTAGAACTAATAATCTTGTCATTATATTCCGATGAATATTAAGCGATCAATAAATAGATTGCGTTCTTCAAATGTGCTGACTCAAGAACCATCTCAGTCCAATTTTCCGATTCGCATGTTTTTCATCGATCGATATAAATAGAAAATGTCCCGACAGCAATTCTTTATTGAGGGTGTTCCCCCTGTCCATAATTCAGGTATGATTGAGCAATATTGGGTGCATCGTAAACTCTTTTCGCAAAAAAAAAAAGAAACTCCGTGTCATCGCTCCAAACGATACAAGCTTCCGTCCGACGTTAAATGATGTTTCACCTCCTAGACATGGAAGAACCACCTCAAAGCCCTCACACATCGTTCTACATCCAATAGAGATGACAAATGGGCTTCCTCTGCATCACGAGAGAGGTGGTTACCGATTTGGAATCACAAACCAGAAAAAAATACTTGCAAGGCAATCAGAGTGGAAAATTTGAGTACAGGCGAAAAAGATGCAGGAACGAAAAAAAGAATATGGTTGCTGCAGATATTTTCTACTCACGTCGCCTCGCTGGGCACTCGTTGGGAAACTATTTTCTCCGCCTTCGGTAGTCGATCCTGCCGTAGCGGTTGGGCGTAGTAGGGTTGATCGTTGTACGTCATCAGCGTGGGGTCCCGCTCGGAATGGGAGAACTTTTCCTTCAGCTGCGACGCCACACTGCTATCCACCACCACCACCGAGGTCTGGGCGGGCAGCGGAGAGGCCGCCGGCGGCGGGGCAATTATGGCGCTGAGAGCTGACGAAGCGGACGGATCTCCGATGCAGCCGATTCCGGTGGTGCACTGCTGGCCGGTGGAGGGCTTGGATTTGTGGTCGCACTGGTTGCTGAAGTGACCACTCGTGTCCATGCACTCGACGGTTCGGATCTGGATGCCGCTGCCGCACGACACGGAACACTGAAAAAGATAAGGGCCGTGATAATTAGATTAGTTTTGTGTTTTTTTTTTTATGAAATTCGAACGGAAGAGATAGGGTATTCGAGCAGTAGGGCATGGGAAAATTCCCACAAAAATCAACAACAGATCTATCACAAGTTTCTGTTTGGTTACTGTTGTAGAAGGCTAAGATTGCAATTGTTATTACAGTAGACTGATCTAAGAGGGGGAGATAAAAGTCATTGACAGTTCATCTGAGTTCATCAGATTGTCATGGTCTAGCCGTGGTGTAAAAGAATGAAATAGGGAAAAAATCATGTACAATTTGGAAACTTGGAATTGAGGTTGAAGACTTACTTTTCAGGTAGAAGACGTTTTTATCTTTCCCGTACACTAAGTGACTGGGGTCAACAAGGTCGATTTTTAGGAACAACGGTTTCTAGATTCTTTTTTGCGTCTAAAATAATTGTGCAAGATTTGGTAGCGATTGGTTGCGACATCGTATTTCGCATTGGGATTGAAATTTGTATAGGATTTTACATAAGAAAACGGATTTTTTTTTTACATTTTTCTCAAAGTGTAGCCTTTTGGAGAAAAAGGCAAAAAAGGTATTCCCAAGGCTATTCCATATTAAATTCCATACAAATATCAATCGCAATTCGGAATGCGGGGACGTAACCAATCACTTCAAAATTTTGCACAGTTGCTTCGGACCAAGCTTCGGACGTATCGACCCAAAACGCTTTGCTCCGGGTTGATGCGTTCAAATTTAAATTTTCCCGTAAACTTTGCTGCTTCGCGTTTCAGGAAAATGTACAGCTCTGTCACCGTTCCAAATGTTCTGGTGATAATGTCCATTGTTGATCGAATTTTGTGAAAACCGTTCTCCGGCTGTTGAACCCGGCTCGTTGCATCACACCTTCCAGAGCAATGTTTAAAGGGCAGCAGGGACTACAGTCCTGGGGCCTGACGAACCTCCCCACTTGCGAGTCAGCCGCGTAGTCGCCGGCTAAGAATAGAACTACTGTCCCCAATTGAAGGTGTCAAGCGAACTGTGCCAAGGAATGAGTGATCGAGGGGGTGAAAAAGATGCTTGATCTTCAACGGAGCCTGTGGGGTACCTGGGCACCCCCCACAGTAAGCTGTCCCTTTCCGCGTTAATGCAGGGCTCTGGCGTGGTGGCCTTATTTCACGTGAGACTCGTGGGATGAAAAAATGAGCAAAAATTCTAAAAATCAAAATCTAGGTAGAAGTAGTGGTGCGATCAATCCCTTCGTAAGAAGCGGGTTAATGAGGTCTCCGACAAGGAGGAGCGAGGAGTTAGGCGCTGGGAGCTGCGTTCGCAGCTCGAGCGTAGGAGCTCCTGACCACTTCCCGGCAAGTCAGCCGGTAGAGATAATGGACGGAGCGTGGCTGCTGAGGGCCGTCAGCCAAGAAAATAAAGGACGGTCCACAATAGATGTGGCTGGGAAGCAGCTTGGAAAAATCATCGACTTCTCGTCCACCATGTCGAACACAAGCAAGGACCTGAAAACGGCCTTGCATTAACTTAGGGTGTCGATCGATAATGTCAAGCAGGAGCACGCGGTACTCGCGTTGCTGACTGTTGCAGCGGCGAAGCCGCCAAAGGAGACAGTGCCAAAGTTTACGCAAACGGAGGCCTTCTCCTACGCAGAAAGTCCGAAAAAAGTGAAAGCGACTGCTCGCGACAAACGGGACAAGCACTCGCAGAAGCGGGCGAGGCAGCCGTCAGGCAAGGAGCTATCTGGCGGTGCACGCAATTACCCCGAAAATCGGTAACAATGCCGGAAGGTCGGACCCCAGTCAGGGTTCCCGGAAAGCTGGGAAGGGTTGGCCTGAAAAGGCTGGCCTGTCCCGGAACGATGGGAGCAAGGGGTTGCGACCGTTGGTGGGCCCTCAACAGCCACAGAGTAGGGCGAACCAAGGGGAGGACCCTCCTTGGACGAAGGTAGAGTGGAGGAAAAAGAAGAATAATCCACCGGTAGAAGTACAGGATGCCAAACCAAGGCGTAGGAGGGTACGTGCCAAGCGTGAGCAAGGTGACGCGCTCGTCATCAAGACGGAACAGTCCAAGTACTCGGGCGTCTTGAAGGCGATCTGTATGCATGATCTGTACCGGAATATCCTGGCTTAACAAGTAGTTCGAACTGGAGAGAAGATGATAGCTACACTCACAGCGACCACCTGGCGGTTCGCACAGTATCGGGTTCGCAACAACAGCAGGCAGCGAGTAGAAGAAGAGGCGGCTAGGCCAAGGCCCTTGTAGGTTGAAGACATCACACTTCGATGAAGGGGTATTTAGGGAGGCGCTCCGACGTGAGCGAAACTTATTTGGTTTAGACGGCGAAGAGCTGGTAGCGGTGCTCTCACGTGCGTGTGATGCGACCATGCCTAGGTGAGTGCACCCTAGAAATGGGAGGTCACCGGCTTACTGATGGACCGACACGATTGCGGACCTGCGCCGCGCCTGCCTACGGGCTAGGCGGCGGATGCAGCGAGCACGATCAGAGGAAGAGCGAAGCGAACGGCGGGTGGTGTTCGCCGCTGCAAATGCCGCGCTGAAGACCGAGATAAGAGCAAGCAAAAAGGCCTGCTTTGAGGGTCTCTGTCATGGCACCCTGACAGTGCGAACCCGTAGGGTGACGCCAACAGAATCGTTATGGCCAAGACGAGAGGTGTGATGGCTTCTACAGAGCAATCTTCAGAGATGTTGGAGGGGATCATCGAGGGGATTTTTCCGCGTCATGATCCTAGTCCTTGGCCTCCTTTCGCAGGACAGGCAATGAGGAAAGGGTCACCGATGTGGAACTTGCGGGGATAGCAAAATCCCTTAGCGTAGGTAAGACCCCAGGTCTGGACGGAGTTCCGAAACTGGCCTTAAAAGTAGCTATTGCAGAGGCTCCCGAGATGTACAGGTCTGCTATGCAGATATGCCTGGACGAGGGAGTTTTCCCAGAAGCTTAGAAGAGACAGAGCCTGGTACTATTGCCATAGGCGGGGAAACCACCCGGAGACCCGTCGGCATATAGACCAATATGCTTGATAGAAATGTTGAGGTTCACCGAGGGCGAAAATGGTCTTTCGAGTAATTAGTACGACTTCCGGAAGGGGAGGTCCACCGTAGACGCTATCTGGTCGGTTACAAAAATGTCCGAGAAAGCACTCGAGCCTAGGGGCTGTCCATTAATTACGTAAGAGAATTTTTGCGATTTTCTGACACCTGCTTCCCCCCTTGTAAGATTTTTTTGTATGAGAACCCAACAATTTTTGTATGGCGCGTAAGATTTCTCAAACCCCCCCCTTCCCCCCAAAAACCCTTACGTAATTATTGGACAGCCCCCTAAGAGGAGGGGAATTCGTTTCTGTGCGGTAGAGACTCTGGATGTAAGGAATGCGCCAGCTGGTCTGCTATTGCCGATGCGCTCTTGCGTCTGGAGATACCGGGGTACCTGTACAAGATTCTCGAAAATTACTTTCAGAACCGAGTACTAGTTTATGACACAAAGGTGGGTCGGAAGTCCCACAAGGTTCCATCCTGGGTCCGGTGTTATGGAATGTCATGTACGACGAGGTGTTGAGGTTAGAGAACCCAGTGGGAGTGGAGATTGTCGGATTTGCCGACGACATGACGCTCAAAGTCTACGGTGGAACGATCGAGAAGGTGAAGTTGACTACCGACCACTCGATCAAGGTTGTGGAGGCGTGGATGCGGTCCAGGAAACTGGAGCTGGCTCACCGCAAGACTGAGGTGACGGTTGTTAACAACCGGAAGTTGGAGCAGCAGGCGGAAATCAGTGTAGGTATCCTGTCAAAGCGCTCCGTCAAGCACTTGGGCGTGATGATCGACGATAAGCTTACCTTCGGTAGCCACGTCAATAAGGCTTGTAAAAGAGCCTCCGCAGCTATTGCGGCACTGTCCCGGTGTACGCCAGGAAGCGTAAGTTGCTACGTCCATACTTAGGTAAGGCGGCCCGGCGTGGGCCACTGCGCTAAGTACTAAATGCTACCGACGGAAGCTGGCAAGTACTTACATGCTTATGTGCCTGAGGGTTGCGAGCGCGTACCGTACCGTGTCACACGATGCACTCTGCGTCATTACTGGTATTGTGCCTATCGGCATCCTTATCAGTGAGGACACGGAGTGCTTCGAAATGCGGAGAGGAAGTCCCGGTAGCGGTGCTGTCGTGGCGTCGGTCTACTGGGTTGGATCCGAGCTTGCGGTTGGAAAGGGGTCCCCGGCAAGGGTCGGGGTAGGTGAGACCCTGCTGTCTGCAACCTTCAGGTGCATCTGATAGGGCCTGAAGGGTAGAGATACCCTTCCTTTGCGGGCAGGTCAGATCGGGTTGCACGTGGGCATCAGTTCTTGATATTTGCTAAGCAGTTGGGCGCGGGCGGAGTTGACCCTGCCCGCCTTCCGAGGACAAAGGGAGTGGTGAGGACCACTCGGGAAACTGGCTATGGGCCAGCATGTTACCGTGATGGACTCTCCAAAGCAAGTCATCGATGTTCGTTGCTGCAGGCTATGCAGCTAACCTTGAGGGTGCGATGTGCACTAGCAATGCCTTCTTGGTGATTCCGGAGAGACGAAGGGTTTGGCGACCATAGGAATGTGTTTTAGTGGGTCGAGGAGAGAGTAGTCCTTGCTTTTACTATTGTTGTAGAAGACGGCCTTAACCTCACACTACCCTAACCTTTCTGTTAGGGTGTCTGTTGAGCAGATTTTCCCCCTTTGGTTTAGAATGAAAACAAAAGAGCGATGTTGAAGAGTAGGAATCAGAGTCAAACTTCTTGTCGCAGTCCCCAGCGAGATTCGAATGAACTGGATAGTTCACCCGAAACTCTTACGCAGTTTTGCACACATTTAACTTCCCAGAAAAGCCGTTTTCGTCCATGATTCTCCATAGCTCTGCGCGTTCGATACTGTCGTATGCCGCTTTGAAGTCGATGAACAGGTGATGCGTTGGGACCTGGTACTCATAGCATTTCTGGAGGATTTGCCGTACGGTGAAGATCTGGTGCGTAATCGACCGGCCGTCGATGAAGCTGTTTTTTTATAATCTCTTTATTTGGTAGGCCCATGCGCCAAAAAGGCTTAACGGGGCCGAATTTACTATTTACATATTTCATTAGACAAGTTCGAATCACAGCCATTCTGTGATTCCTGAGTTGCACACCACTTTTTTTTATCCTTCCTACGCTTCGTTGACAGCCGCCGCTTGTTGGTGCCATCGTAGGTCTCGTATGGTGAAGTTGAACTGTCGTTCCCGTCGTCGTCGTCGTCGTCGTCGTCTTCATTCGTGCTCTGCTGTTCGGTTTGGTTCGTTGAAATGGTAGTCGTTTTGGTCTCGTGTTCGGCAAGTGCACGTCTGCTTCTTGCTACAATCTCGATGAAAGTATCACTCACATCAGGAGAAGATTCGCTGGAATGACTGCACATCGGTGGAAAATCAGCTTCGTTGAATATCGGTTCGCTTGATGGGGCACTTGCTGCTGCTGCTGCTGCTGTAGTTGTTGTTTGGGTTTCGGGTGCGCTCACATCCAAACATCTCTGCTTTGGATGCACTGGTTTGGAGCATCGCCTACAGGTTCTGACCTGGTTTAGGTGTTCCACATAGCAGATCTCATTTGTTATTGAAAGATACGATGGGATTGGGTGCTTGATTCGCATCTGCAGCACACGAACCCCGTTGGGTATGCCAGCAAAGTAGTGTTTCCAGCGCTCAGTTTGTATAGAGAACACATCACCGTACTTCTTCATAAACTCCGCTACCGTAGTATGAGGTACGGAAGGGGGAAGGTCATGCACTCGGACAGTCACTGCTTCGCTGTCCACATATACCGGTATTTTGAATGGTTTGTCTTTCCAAACAAAGACTCGTTTGATATTGTGCGCTTTCTCGTAGCGCAGCGCAATATCATTGCTTACCATCTCAAGGTACACACAGTTACGCGTGTTGTGCAACTGGAGACTTTTAACGTCCGAAAGATTTAATTTTATTTCGTTTTCCAGAAACTGTTCGACTTTTCGAACATCGGGTCGTCCTGGAACAACGCTAAAATCAACTACCAATGTGTTTTTCCGAACACCACTCATTTTAACGGTATGAAGCACGGGAGACTGGTAAACGCGTCCGAAGGCTACGAGTATAGGCTGTCAACTGATGATGAAGCTGGTTGATAACTTCCCACGAACTGATTCGTTTTAGGTGACAGATGACGGAAGATGATCTGGGATAGCAATTTGTAGGTAGCATTCAAAACAGTGATCGCTCTGAAGTTCTCACATTCCAAATGGTGGACTTTCTTGTGAATGCACACACGCTAATAAAACCGTTCCGCATTTCGTCAACCTCCAGTCACGAATTTCGGAACAAGCTGATTTTTCTTTTACAAATATACACCGTGAATTAAAATCACGGAACCAAGAACTATGTTCAGCAAATCATGCGTAACGCCTGCGCTACGGAACAAAAATCACAAAAATGGGGTTTTTGTTCCGGTTATTGTGGTTCGGTTCAGAGAAACTAGAACTATGTTCACGGTTACGTTCTGGTTATTGAGATTGTTATCACGAAATCAGGAAAGTACTTCATGGTCTTTTTTCAGCATGAGACCTGAGCAATTTTGTTTTCTTAATTTTTGCGACAATCAACAATTTTACACATCATAAATAAATAGCTTGAGGTCCAATTTTGTTACAGCATGTTATTTTGAGGGATAAACTAGGGGATAAATTACCTTTTTTCTATGATTTTACAATGCGTTTTAGCCTGCTCCGTCATAGGGAAGAGCCCATACCACAACAATAATATATCCAATCCCAACAACAGATAATCCAAAGAAAGCTCCAACTGACACTTGTTTGCACAGCTCTATCTTTTCTTTTGAAATAAGAGACACAAGAATTGTTTAATTCCTAGCAAAAACACTTAATTTAAGTCACTCCTTAGCACTATATACAGGACGAACCGATTTTGCTTTTTTTACTCTGTTGCACTGCGCACATCGATTATTTTGACAGCGCGCATGATTTGTGTTCTGGATGTCAGGAACAAAATCACGTTTATCGTTGTGCGGGATCTCGCTATCGTGATTTGTGTTCTCAGTTTTTGAAAGCGTTACGAAATTAGCTGTGGAATGGAGCAGCCGTGAATTGTGTTCTAGGATTTGGGATTATGCTTATGACAACGGGATCAATGTATCGCATTCACATGAACAAAATCACGAATTGGAGCATGTATGAGGTTCTGCTTTACGTGATATATTGTTCACGTATATTGGAACGGATTTTTCAGCGTGCAGTAAAACCGCTCAGCACTAAAATGTGTAGGCCCTACTCATAAGTGCATAATTTCCAGACCACACAAAATTGTGTTACAGTTACACATTCTCAAAAACAGCTCGTACACTCGTCTAGATGCGAAATGTCGATATTTTTTTTGTTTTCCAAGGTCACTAGTGAACCTAGCTAGATTACCGTACAAAAATTTTTGCGAATTTAACGATTTTGCGGACATAGGAGCTGATTTTGTGAATGTGCAAGGGTTACACATTTTTGGTGTAGTCTGGAAATTGTGCACTTTAGTGCTGAGCGGCGTTAGCGCGTGGGGCAGATTACCCCTTTCTTCCACTCCTCCGGTAGCTGTTCGATTTCCCAAATCCTGACTATCAGCCTGTGCAGACAAGTGGCCAACTTTTCTAGGCCCATCTTGATGAGTTCAGCTGCGATACCATCCTTATCAGCTGCTTTGTTGGTTTTGAGCTGATGAATGACATCTTTAATTTTCTTCAGCGTGGGAGTTGATTCATTTCCGTTCTCCGCTGCACTGGCATAGCCGTTTCATCAATTGCCGTGGGCTTCCGTGCCTACGTTCTCCACGCTATTTAGGTGCTGATCGAACTGCCCATATTCGCATAGTCGATGTAACCACCACTGGCAACGCCGCCGTACAATAGCTTATATCTAACGCATGTGCATATTTATGGGCAGTTTTAGTCAATAGATCACAAGATTTAACCCTTAATTAGATGTCAACGTGGTAAAAATCTTGAAATCCATATTTAATCATTGTTAAAATTCCAAAAGTATGTTGAAAAGTACAGTGGCGCTTACATCGACTATGGGCAGCGAAGTGCTGCTTCTACCATTCGATCACCTCACGTCCGTCCGTCAAGATTCCTCCGTCCTTATCGCTGCACATTTTGGCTTGCGGCACGAAGCCGTTGCGGGATGCGTTGAACTTCTGGTAGAACTTTCGTGTTTCTTGGGAACAGCACAGCAGTTCCATTTCTTCGCATTCCGCTTCTTCCTGGCGCCGTTTTTTCTCCCGAAAGAGGCGGGTCTGCTGTTTCCGCTACTGTTTGTAACGCTCTCTGTTCTGTCCGGGCCCTTGCTGCAGCATTATCGCCCACGCTACGTTCTTTTCCTTCAAAACCGTTATGTACTCTTCGTTGAACCAATCGTTCCGTCGATTCTGTTCCACGTACCCGATGGTGCTCTCGGCTGCGTCGTTGATGGCTGCTTTCACTGTACTCCAGCAGTCCTTTAGATAGGCCTCATCGAGTTCACCCTCGTCTGGCAACGCGGCCTTGAGATTCTGCGCGTATGCTGAAGCGACATCCGGTTGTTTTAGTCGCTCTAGGTTGTACCGTGGCGATCGCTGGTATCGTACATTGTTGATGACGGAGAGTTTTGGGCGCAGTTTAACCATCACCAAATAATGATCGGAGTCGATGTTGGCGCCAGGTCCTGACGTCGATAATGTCGAAGAAGTGCCGGCCGTCAATCAGAACGTGTTCGATTTGAGATTCCGTCTGCTGAGGTGATCTCCAGGTGTAACGATAAGGGAAGCTGTGTGGGAAACAGGTGCTTTGCGTGACCATGTTTTGGAGACGGTGAAATCGATGAGTCACAGGCCGTTTTCGTTCGTCTGCTGGTGGGCGCTAAACTTTCCAATCGTCGGTCTGAATTCCTCCTCCTGGCCCAACTGAACGTTTAAATATCCTATGTTGATCTTAACGTCGTGGCTTGTGCAGCGGCCGTATTTGCGTTCGATCTGCGGGTAAAATGTGTCCTTGTTACCATCTGTGCTTCTGGAGTGGTGGGCTGTGTACATTTGATTATGCTGAAGTTGAAGAGTAGGCCTTTGATCCTCAACCTGCACATTCTTTCGTAGTTCGGTCCTCAACCGATCAACCGGCACTGTATACCGCTCATCACGAAAAAAAAGCTGTACCCAGCTCGTATGTATTGTCACAGCTCTGATGGATGGTATGATTTCTTGTAAACGTTCACATCATGGATCCTGGCTAACACATCCCATGCTGCGATATGGTGCTGAACCAGCAGTCCTCCGGTAATTCGGCGGATATGCGAATGCTCCTGATGAAGTTGAGATCGGCAATGCCACGTACCGCGTCTCCAATCGAAAATCCTGTTTCGTCACTGGGGTCGTTACCGTTGGTCTTCGGTTTCGGCTGATTTCCCGATGCAATGCTTTTTTTCGGCTGACTCACAGGGCTGGACACCAACATCCTTATTTCCGGTAGACCATAATTTACAGTTGAGTTTAAGAGTCCTTCCCTGGTAGCTACCGATCTCAATAGGATCTGAATTAGGCAAAACCGTGCAAAAAACCATAGCTATCAGTAAACAACCTGAAGCGCAATCCGAAGCATTTCTGGTCCTATGTCAACAGTAAGAGGAAGGAATCTGGATTACCTTCCAGCATGTTCCTGCAGGATGATGTTTGCAACAGTCCACAAGCACTAAGTAACCTATTTGCTCGTCACTTTTCAAGCGTTTTCAACAGTGAGTCGATATCGAATGATCAAATCTCGGACGCACTTCGCGATGTTCCAGAAAATGTGCTCGGAATGCGCAATACTACTTTCTCAGTTGAACAAGTCAAAGCCGCTATTGGAAAGCTGAAATCGTCCTGGCGGATGGGTCCCGATGGTATCCCTCCCACGATTCTGAAAAAGTGTTCGGATGCTCTTTGTGGTCCGCTACTCTCGATTTGCAACAAATCTATGACGCAGTGTAAATTCCCAAGCATATGGAAAAGGAGTGTTATGTTTCCGGTTTTCAAAAAAGGAGATAAACGTGACGTCACCAACTATCGCGGGATTACATCACTTTGCGCTGGATCGAAGCTTTTAGAAGTACTCGTTGGAAATGTATTGTTCAACGAGGCCAAGCAGTACATTTCGAATGACCAGCACGGTTTTTATTCGGGAAGATCAACTTCAACCAGCCTGACCGAATTTACATCCTTCTGCCTCAGGAACATGGAACGTGGACACCAAGTAGATACCATATATACGGATCTAAAAGCTGCCTTTGACCGCGTGGACCATCGTTTGCTTCTAGAGAAAATAAGACGCATGGGCAGAGATGTCCATATCCTCAGTGTAGGAAAGAGAAATCGAAAATACAGCACTCACGCTATGTATCTCAACAAGTGCCCGTCTCTTATATGTGGATCCACCACTGCGAATCGGATGCGCGCAAGCTTGGTGGGTAGAAATAAATCTCTTAGCTCCCTGAGCACTAGACCACACAACAGTGCGGCGAGAACGATTTAAAATTCTCTCCGGTGAAAGTGTAAAAAATCACCCGGGCGCGCGCTCCAGTGAGGTTTTTGCGCCAGAGTGCGCGCTGCGGTGAAACACCGGAGAGTTCTCGCCCCGGTGACACCATGGTGACGATTCGGTGACTGCTGGGTGAAAACACGGGAGAGCGCCGGAGAGCGATGCGCGCAAAAGAGTGAGCCACACTCGATCCAAGGCGAACCAGCAAGAGCACGCACTAGCGCTTGGTCTACCCACCACCCAAAACAAGAGAAACTGGCTTCTTGGTGTGGTGAAAAATGTTCCTATCCCTAATGTGGTCGATAAACTGACGCCGCAGTGAATCGCTACGGTGAAATGCCATCTCTGCGCATGGGTGCCGTGAATAGTTTTGTTCTCTGGTTGGAGTCATACTTGACAGATCGTCGTCTGTCCGTGAAGCTAGGTGACACCGAATCGTACAGTTTTTGCAACCAATCTGGTGTTCCTCAAGGGAGCAATTTGGGGCCCCTCCTTTTTTCGCTGTTCTTTAATGATGTATGTCTCGTGCTGCCTTCAGGTTGTAGGATTCTCTACGCTGATGATCTAAAACTCTTTTTGGTAATCAAAACTCTAGAAGACTGCCTAAAACTTCAGAGGATGTCAGATATGTTTGCAAATTGGTGCTGTAGAAATCGACTTCTTCATTTATTCATTTATTTAGTATTACATCAAATTCAAGATAAAACTGAATCAACAATATTTCTCCATAATACACGGTTCGTGGCTGCCGCTCTCCATCCTCGGTCGCGCCCGATGCTCGCCAAGTCACGCTCCACCTGGTCCGCCCATCGTGCTCTCTGCGCTCCACGCCTTCTTGTGCCAACCGGATCAGTTGCAAACACCAGCTTTACAGGGTTGTTGTCCGGCATTCTTGCAACATGCCCTGCCCACCGTATCCTTCCGGCTTTGGCCACCTTCTGGATGCTGGGTTCGCCGTAAAGTGCAGCGAGCTCGTGGTTCATCCTTCTCCGCCACACACCGTTCTCCTGCACACCGCCGAAGATCGTTCTTAGCACGCGTCGCTCGAAAACTCCGAGTGCTTGTAGGTCCTCCTCGAGCATGGTCCATGTCTCGTGCCCGTAGAGGATCACCGGTCTTATTAGCGTTTTGTACATGGTGCATTTGGTGCGTGGGTGAATCTTTTTCGACCGCAGTTTCTTCTGGAGCCCGTAGTAGGCCCGACTTCCGCTGATGATGCGCCTCCGAATTTCACGGCTCACGTTGTTGTCAGCCGTCAGTAAGGATCCGAGGTAGACGAATTCCTCCACCACCTCGAAAGTATCCCCGTCTATCGTAACATTACTACCCAGACGGATCCGGTCGTTTTCGGTTCCGCCTACCAGCATGTACTTTGTTTTTGAGGCATTCACCACCAGTCCGACCTTTGCTGCTTCGCGTTTCAGGCGGGTGTACAGTTCTGCCACCGTTCCAAATGTTCTAGCGATAATGTCCATGTCGTCCGCAAAGCACACAAATTGACCGGATTTTGTGAAAATCGTTCCCCGGCTGTTGAGCCCGGCTCGTCGCATCACACCTTCCAGCGCGATGTTGAAGAGTAGACATGAGAGTCCGTCACCTTGTCGCAGTCCCCGGCGAGATACGAATGAACTGGATAGTTCACCCGAAACCCTTACGCAGTTTTGCACACCGTCCATCGTTGCTTTAATCAGTCTAGTCAGCTTCCCAGTAAAGCCGTTTTCGTCCATGATTCTCCATAGCTCTGCGCGGTCGATACTGTCGTATGCCGCTTTGAAGTCGATGAACAGGTGATGCGTTGGGACCTGGTATTCACGGCATTTCTGGAGGATTTGCCGTACGGTAAAGATCTGGTCCGTTGTCGACCGGCCGTCGATGAAGCCGGCTTGATAACTTCCCACGAACTCATTTGTTTTAGGTGACAGACGACGGAAGATGATCTGGGATAGCACTTTGTAGGCAGCATTCAAAATAGTGATCGCCCTGAAGTTCTCACATTCCAAATGGTCGCCTTTCTTGTGAATGGGGCAGATTACCCCTTCCTTCCACTCCTCCGGTAGCTGTTCGGTTTCCCAGATCCTGACTATGAGCCGATGCAGACAGGTGGCCAACTTTTCTGGGCCCATCTTGAAGAGTTCAGCTGCGATACCATCCTTACCAGCTGCTTTGTTGGTTTTGAGCTGGTGAATGGCATCCTTAACTTCCCTCAGCGTGGGAGTTGGTTCATTTCCGTCCTCCGCTGCACTGGCGTCGTCGTTTCTTCCGTTGCCGTGGGCTCCCGTGCCTACGTTCTCCACGCCGTTCAGGTGCCGACTTCTTATAAGTGTTAAAAAATGCGCGGTTATTTCCTTCACACGTAAGAAAAGTACCACTAACTGGGACTATTCTTTATGCGGAGAGTTATTAGAGAGAGTTACTTCTGTGAAGGATCTCGGTGTACTGTTAGATTCAGGCTTAACATTCAGAGATCACTATTCAGCGATTATTGCTAAAGCAAACAGGAATTTAGGATTTCTCATTAGATTTTCTAAAGAATTTTGCGATCCGTATAGCCTAAGAAATTAGTATTTTGCGCTAGTACGACCGGGCTTAGAATATGCTTCCGTAATATGGAGTCCATACACTGAAATTTGGAAATCTAGGATAGAGGCGGTGCAATCTAAGTTCATCAGATATGCTTTAAGACTTCTCCCATGGAATAACTCTGCTGAACTTCCTCCCTATGAGGATCGTTGTAGACTCTTAGGAATTGATACCCTTGCTTACAGAAGAAAATTACATCGAGTATTGTTTGTAGGAAAGATCTTCAAAGGAGAAATTGACTCATCGAGAATTTTAGGACAACTCAACATTAATGTTCCTCCTCGCCCTCTGCGTAGAACTGACTTTTATATCTTGACTGTAGACGCACCGATTATGGCAAGAATGATCCAATTTATGCTATGTGTAATAGAGTGGGTCATCGTTTATATGGAAAAATGAAAAATTCAATGGTATCCCATCAGATCAAAGCTTTTTTGATCCCATTTCAGGACCCAAATAAGTGTGCAAAATTTGAGCACGATCGGTTATGTCTACGTTTTGCGCATCGCGTTTGAAGTTTGTATGGGGTTTTACATAGGAAAACACACTTTTTTGCATTTCTCTCATAACAAGCTTGAATTTTTCTAAAACCATGTAACCGATAAAGTGGAAACATAGCCTAGGGTGTCCTGAAAAACTTTGTCGAAGACCGTGAAGTGATCTGATGCTTATGAAAAAAGTTATTGCGTTGAAATTGCTTGGCGAAACAGTATGATTTTGTTGCTATTGTTATTCCTTTACATGTTAAAACATAAACACATGCATGCGGTTCGTTGGTTATAACTATTTTTACAAGCATCGGATCGCTTTGCGGTCTTCAACAAAGTTTTTCAGAACATCCTAGGCTATCATTTTATAGTATCGGTTAAAAAGTTTCAGACAAACTTTTTCAACTTATGACAAAAATGCAAAAAAGTATGTTTTCCCATACAAAATCCCATACAAATTTCAATTGCAATGCGCAAAGTGTAGACGCAACAGATCGTGCTCAAATTTTGCACAGATACTCAGGACCCGAAACGGAACCAAAAAAGCTTTGATCTGAGAAAACGGTTCCGATGACCCACACTAATGTGTAATCTGTTCAACTCTGTGTATTGTGTATTTGATTTCTCAATTTCAATCGAAACGTTCAAAACACGTATTTTAGGTTCAGATTTATTGTAAGTAAGCTAGATATTCATTAAGACTGTCATGTCAGATGGATCAAATATAATAATAATTTAATAATAATTTAATAATTTAATTTAAAATAAACAAATTTTAAACATTCAAATTATTTCACAATAATGGCAAATTCTAGTTAATTAAACGAGTAACGTTACGGTGGTGAAAATGAAAGTCATTGTCGGTACGCATCTCCAAGCTGATAACGATAATTATTTTAAACATGTAGATTCGCACAGAGAGACGAGTGGACTTAAAACATTGCATTCGGAAACACTGAGAACTTATGTCAGCAAAATGTTCGCTTCCGTAAGGAAAGCGCCTTCAACCAATCAATAATATCAATATTGATAACACTCATCCGTACATGTTCTTGAATGAATGTTTTGAAG
Source organism: Aedes albopictus (assembly GCF_035046485.1). Lineage (NCBI taxonomy): Eukaryota > Metazoa > Arthropoda > Insecta > Diptera > Culicidae > Aedes > Aedes albopictus. Next base: position 225,908,923 of record NC_085137.1, on the reverse strand, counting down.
TACCTATTACCGAATAGTGTAGGTGCTGATAATGGCGGAATATAAAGACAGCGTCCGACAAGCGAGCAGGTCAGTTTCGTCTAGCTCTTTTACGGACATGGATTTCACCGGCAAAGTAGTTCTAATCACTGGTGCAAGCAGTGGGATTGGGGCCGCCACAGCAAAGCATTTTACCAAATTGGGTGCCCAGGTGGTAATGACCGGTAGGAATGCCGACAGCCTCAAGAAATGTGGAGCGGAATGTGTAGGAAAGCAGAAGCCTTTGCTGTTGCTGGCCGACGTGACAAAGCAGGAAGACAATGCTCGGGTTATTGAGGAAACGATCGGGAAGTTTGATAAGTTGGATGTGCTGGTGAACAACGCTGGTAGGGGAGTATTTGGAAGTATCGAAACCACGAGTTTGGATCAACTGGACGACATGCTGAACATCAACTTGAAAGGAGCTTACCATCTGACGATGCTGGCCGTCCCTCATCTGATCAAAAGCAAAGGAAACATCGTAAACGTTTCGAGCATCACTGGGTTGAAACCATTCCCCAACTCTTTAGCGTATTGCATATCAAAAGCCGCTTTGGACCAATTCACAAAGGTGATTGCTCTTGAACTTGCACCGAAGAAGGTCCGAGTTAATTCAGTGAATCCAGGTAAAGGAGATAGCGGTTGAAGTTTGCTCTTTTGAACAATTTCAAACTTTGGACTTTTCTTTTCAGCGGTTATTGCAACTGATTTCCAGAACCGCGAAGGTATGAGCCCTACACGGTACGCAGCCTTCGTGAAGCACAGCGAGACGACACACGCGCTTGGTCGGATTGGACAACCCAGAGAGGTAGCCGAAGCTATAGCTTTCCTCGCGGCGGATTCAGCCAGCTTTATCACGGGAACTATCCTCGCTGTCGATGGCGGAAGGACCATTATGGGACCGATATAGAAAACTTCCGTTCAAAACTTGGTTTGATGCCATGTCAGTTTCCCAAAAACTATCTGACTAAACTCATATTTGATATAAGTTCAATTAAATGATAATTGTTAAGCAAAACCAACATTTAATTTTTGACAATGCTGAATCCTTCTTCGTCGAAAAACGTGTTCTAATATTCCATCACATTTCATGTTCCTTCCATTGCTCATAGTTTCAACTTTTCACCATCCCAGCATCACCCGATCGAAACTATTAACTTTATCGTGTCAAACAAGCACTCCTCGCTGCAGAGTGCAGATGTTGTTTGGAAAACTTTTCGCCGTCACAGCCGAACAGCACTATCGGGAACGAAGGGCTGTAGAAAATTCACCGTTGCCAAAATGGGGTCGCGCTGTTTCACTTCTAGGCTACACTACTCCGACCGGCTGTTTGATAGTATACAAATCAACAAGGACAAAGTCACATGCTTTATTTATGCTACGCCACACCACCGGAGCACCGGAGCAGCAAGCCTCCCAATTGTTTCCGTGGTCCTTGCTACACTGTGCTGTGTAGGATGGAGAGCTTGTAGAACTAGACGACAACTCAGCCGAAGCGTAGTCATGCAGTACCTAGGCGCGGTCTCTCTCATTCACACTAGCAATTGTCCAGTTTCATGGGGAATGAAGGGTGAAATTTATGGAAGATGTTTATAGAAAAATTATAACGTTGAAGTGTTACGTAGCAAAATTTCAGATTGTTTATGTACAAGATTTCTTCATGGAATGATCACCTGCACTTTGGAGGAACTTTCAATTCACCATGGAATCCAAAATTTTCAAGGATCCAACATTGCTACTGAATTGTTCTGTATTTTTCTCTCGGAAATTGTGACAAATATTTTGAAAAACTATTCACGGAGTTCGTGAAACAAATGAGCTGAAAATAAGATTAAGTGATTGAAGAATAAAAAATAGAGACACAGACAAACAGACGTAACACTTGCGAAATTTCCATCGACCACGCTTTTAACGATCATTTTAAATTTTCATAGTTGTGGCTTTCACAACCAGAGGCACGCGCATCGTTTTTCTATGCGTTTGACGTTTCACATTAGCGCCTTCTGTTGACGATATTGCACAACACAGTGATTCGTGCAACTTTTCCACCAGGTGATGGTAGTGTGAACTAGGCAATGAAATTCCATAAAAATCGTTCAATGTGTTACGTCTGTTTGTCTGTGATAGAGAGTTTTTGGGAATTGGTTTTCTATGCCGTTTGCGTACGGAAACTTGAACTTGAAACGTTATAAAATGCAGTAGGCAAGACAAAGTTTGCCAGGGACGGCTAGACTTTTTGATAAAAAAGCTGTACAACTAGCATTTTTGGCGTGAGATATTTTTTTAAATAATTTCGGACTTAATTTCTGGTTAAGTTTTGGACAGATTTTGTTTCTGGATTCGGGATGTAATCTATAGAAGAAATACAAGCAAAATCCATAGATTTGTTCTAAATATTGCAAATGAAGTTTTTGAAGAAACGCTTAAAGTTCTTGGTATAAGTTTTGCAAACGATTTTTCAAAAGTTTTCTTGATATGCCACAGGGAATTTGGTTAAAATGAGGCCAGAAACTCGTTTCATGATCAGTTTCATGGATTTTCGCAAAATCTTCTTTAAGACTTTCCGCTAGAAATATCACTAGAAAACTAACATTCCTCCTCGAGCTTAGATCAAAAGTTGATTTAACAAACTTTGTCGAAAGTTCGAAGGTCAGAAAGCGTTTAAATGCGTTTCAGGAGATTTCAGAGGGGTTTTGAAGGGCTTCATAAGTTCTCAGGTGAGCTTTACAATGGTTTCAGGATGGTTTCAGAAGAGTTTCAAGACGTTTCAATGTGTTTCAGGGTATTTTTGAATGTTTGTTTCAGAGTGGTTTTAGGGGCTCACAGGCTCGCAGCTGAGCTTCATGGGAATGTCAGAAGGGTTCAGAGGCAATTCAAGGCAATTTCAGGGTACTGTAAGTGTTGGTGAATTTGTGTCGGGAGTTTTACCGAGAATTTCGTGATTTGTGTTACGTGAAATGTTGAATTGTTTAAGGCAGGTAATACTCGTGGTTAGTGTAGGTGTTACCCAGCTAAAAAGCTCCCGATAGGCTAGATAGGACAACGTCAGGCAACAGCAACAGCAACAGCAACAGCAACCATCAATACTACACACTGTAGTTGAAACCCCCACCACCAGAGAGACTGGTTACCACTCATTGACCGGCCATGAGGGGTGGCGTAACGGGGCCATTGAGAAATGGGATGGCTGGAGAGGACAATGACCGAGGAACGAGGTCATGAACCTCAAGGCAGTCAACGACTCGGTATGCTATCACTTGCCCAGAGTTCGTCGACTACGACAGTTTGAAGGCTTAAAGTTAAAACAGAAGAATTCGAAATAAAAGTTTGGAAAGTTCTATGCAGAGTTAAGGTACACCGGGGCAAGTTGAAACGAGTGGGGCACGATGAAACAACAGCTTAACATTATGTTTCCTAATGATGATTAACAGTTTGATCGCCATAACACATAATTTTTGATTCAAACAATCTTTTAGCGAAGGAAAAATTTCCAAATTGTATTAAAATCTATGTCAAAACTTCGTGTTTCATCTTGCCCCACCCGTTTCAACTTGCCCCGGTGTACCTTATTGGAGACAGTTGAAAAGTGGAAGAAGTGTCAGAGAAGTGGACTGCAGGTAATACCAGTAACCGTAACATTTAAAACCTGTGATTAATGCCCTCTCTGTGCTACAGAACCCCGCCGTTTTTGGTGAAAAAGTGCTCGACCGATTTCCCTGCTGTGTCTCCGTAACCATCTGGGCAAATTCCGGCACAGAACCCGCCGAAGGCCGATCCGTTACCATATCGGCAGGACGGAACACGTAGGAGGTTCAGGAGCCCGTGCGGTACAACCCCAAGCCACCCCAAACCGTAGGACGTCGCCATCGCTGATAGCGGTGTGAAGTACCGTGCACCGCCATCGCGCACATTACTCAGGACACAGAGGTAGAAGGTGATCAGGAGTGGTGGAGTGCTGCAGAAGAGGGGACCCCAACGTGAAAGGTCAGGTTAGATTAAGAAAGTGGGAGATAAAGGGAGTAAGAAAGAAAGTGCCAGAAATACAGGAGAGTAAAACCCGTAATAAAGTGTAGTTGTCCGTGAAGTGCTGTGGTGATTATCTGTTTCAAATTGCGAGAGTTCCCTGCCCGCGACTTACGGGACGTGAGCGTGCCGACCCTGGGGCTATTGAGTCGGGGAGTCTCAGTACTGCTCCCGACCGACTTACCCGATAATTACAGTACTCAAGAAGGTTTCAGAGGGGATTTAGGATGCTTCATAGTTTCTCAAGTGAGTTCACGGGGGTTTCAAGGTGGATTAAGTCGTTTATTTCAATTCGTTTCAGGACGTTTCAGAAGGTTTAAGATGAGTCTTAGCTGGCTTCATTAGCTTGTGGATGAGCTTTTTGGGGTTTTATAAAGTGTTTTATAGCGTTTCAGGCGGTTTCTGAGCAGGTTATGATGTTTCAAACTGATTACGCTTGTAGATGCGATGTCCTATACTTAAGAGAGTTCTTCGAGATTCACAAACAGATATTGAAATCATTATTTAACAGTAGGTACATAGTTACAAAAGGCTGTGCAAGGATGATTCCGAGCGCTGTTATTCATAAGAGGTATGGGATTCATTTTTCATGCCCCACTTAGCAGCGAACTTGCACCTTCATCTGCGGCTCTACGTTAACCCTTTGGGGCTGCAGTGGTAATATATGACCCCTGCGAAAAAAAAAAAACAATTTTGGTGGAAAATCTGTAATTCATACATATAAATCTGTATATATGGCATGGCTGCTGTAAGTATTGTGTATGCTGTAATCCTTGAACAGTTCTGATAAAATACTTGAGAAGAATTCGTACGACAATTTAGAACCTTATGATGTTTGGCCTTATGATGCCCGAAGTTTCGACACTGGGTAGCTTAAATTTCGTTTAATACAATAAAGAATGCGTTGCCGAAAATCATAATATTAAACCTTACAGTCAATCGATCACCAGTTTAAACAATTTAGAACGTCACCAGAGAATTTTTAAGGGTTCTGATGAAAATCCTGAGAGGATTTTGTCAAGAATCCTGAGGGGATTCTGATAAAAACATGGGAGGATTTAAACAATAATTTTGACATGATACTTCTGAATAGATTCGGATGAGAGTTCTAAAAGGGGAATACCAGGGTAATTTTGATATGAAATCTGAGAGGACAGGAACCCTGGAAGAAAAAAGATGAGGATTCTGTTGAGAATTGTGGATAAAATTTGTTAAGAATTCTAGTAGAATAAAGAGGAATCTGATCAGAACCCTGAAAGATTCTGAGGGAAATCCTTAAAGGATTATTATAAAAAAAACTCAAAGAAATCTAACTGAGAATACTGAGACGATTCTGATTTCTCAAAAGATTCTGTAGAGAGTTATGAGGGGTTGTTGATGAAAATCGCGAGAGAAATTTTATGATAACGATTCCGAGAAGATTCTGTTGAAAATTTTGAGAGTTCTCATGGAACAATTTAGAATGATTCTATTAAGAGCCCTAGAGGGCCTCATATAAGATGATTCAAACGAGAATTCCAAAAGGGTTCCTGAGAAGATTCTCATCACAATCCTGAGATGATTCTAGAGATAAAATTACAATCCAGTGATGGGAATTCTAAGAGTATTCTGATAAGAATCCTGATAGGAGTCTGATAAATACTCTTAGAGGATTCTAATATCAATTGTGAGAAGATTCTGATGAGAACACAGAAATGATTAAAACTCTGAAGAGTTCTAACAGTGCCTCTCTTAAAAAAGTCTCTATCTCGTATAGCTGACCTTCATTCGTTGAGCTACGTTTAGGTGGGATCCGTTTCAATTGGCCACCTGTTTGGTGGGCCAGGTAAAACGAAATTAAACGTCAATTTTTTTAGGGACATGATCAAATGCGTACAGTATCTAGATATGTTTAAAAATTCAAGCCATTCGATACCAAATTTACTGAGTTATATCAGCAAGTGCCCAAAATAGGTCCCCCTGCCCAAATGGTTCCAGATCCTATATAGTATTTCTCAAATGTCAAAACTGGCTAAGCATGATTTTTCACCGTGAGAAATTCTAAAAACCAATGTCAATTTTTTGACTTTGCCTTGGCTCACCAAGCCATGCGGGAAATTACACTGTTGAAAATGCTTTGACATCCATGTGCACAACAGAACATGTGCTCAATGAACAAATTGAGATTTGAAATTATGAAAAGAAATCCACGTACTCCGGTGAGACTCGTACTCACGACTCCCAATTCGCTAGACGAGCGCTTCTATTCCTTCAAGCTACGGAGTCCCTCGACTATCTCCGTCGCCAGTAGGCCGAGTGACTCCGTCGCTTGAAGGAATAGAAACGTCCGTCTAGCGAATTTCGAGTCTCATCGGAGTACGTGGATTTCTTTTCATGATTTCAAATCTCAATTTGTTCATTGAGCACATGTTCTGTTGTGCACATGGATGTCAAAGCATTTTCAACACTAAAAACCAATGCCCAATGCCCAAAAATTCTGGAAACCAATTTTGTGTTTCGCCGGGCATTCACTAGATGGCGGTAGTGAGTAAACGTCAACAAGGAAGACGATGCGAGCGCCACCAATGGTCAATCGACTAACTACCGAGGTAGTCGATGGATGGTGCAGTTGAAAATCGAAAATTTTGACACGCCAAAATTGTTGTTTTTTTTTTTTTTTGCCGGGGCCCGTGGCGTAGTTGGTCACACGTCCGCTTCATATGCGGATGGTCATGGGTTTGATTCCCAGCCCCGGCACTTGCAATTTCTCGTCAGTTGCTCTTCCCCCAGAGAGCGGCTGACATTGACCCTCTTCTGAGCCTACGGCTCAAACGGACCCGGATACCTGGACATCGGCGAACTGCAACTCATAATGGACTCCCAATCGAACTGGAAAAGGAACAGCAGCCACCCATCCTGGTGCTCTTCATTCTACCATGAATAGAGTAGAACAGTGAAAGAAGCACGAAGGCCACCAGTTCGATATATAAGAATAGAATAGAATACATCTAGGCGCAGCACACATGTGTAAGTGCAGCTGTCAATTGTTATCGCTCACGTAGTGCCCAAGTTGACAATAGAGCTGTAATTTAGGTTAAGTGATTAAGAATAAAAAATTTAAAAAAAAATGATTTTTCTCCTAAATTATGCGTCGAACGTAAGTCGGGCATAGTGCGCTGGATAGGAAGACCAGATCTGCTATTCAGCGCAGCACACTACGTCCAACGTTTCACGTATGGATTTGGAGTAAAATCGGTTGTCGAGTGTGGGGAAAACTTCTGGTTTCAACCGCGACGATAATAAGTAGAGGGTGACGTCTTTTTTATGTGCAAATACCTCGAGAGTGAGTTAGAAAAAAAGATGCGCACGCTAGTGGTTGCCTTGATGTAGTCGTTCCTTCATCTTGGTCATCCGATCTCACCATTTCCTCAACGCTTAAATTTTCACCGAAGTTTTCTTCTACCTTTCGATTACCGTGTTTCTGTTTTTATTTAATTTCTTCGCACTGCACTTCTTCAACATGGGTTCTGTTTTCTCCCGCGAGATGAGGTTCTGTTTCTGTTTGCATCGTTCCACATTCTATCGGGTACCATACTGCAGCAATACCGCTTGTATTACGTTATATTTCATCAAAGCCACTCTAAAAACACCTTGTCAAAGCAATCGTTCCGTTGACTCCGATTCACGTAACCGACTCACTATTAGAAAGCTCCGATTTGACCGTTTTCCATCATGGAGTTCGCTGGAGAAGCAACATCGAACTGATCCTTGTCTGGTAACGTTATCTCTAGATTCTGCGCATAAGCAAAGGGGACATTCGGTTACTACAGTCGCAGATAGACCGATTCGGAGTGGATACAGGGATAGGAGTTGGAGGGTAAGAAGCTGAATATCCAAATTGGGTCTTTTTACCCTTCTTACACCCATAAGAAGGGTATAAATACCACTCGAAAAAACGACTTTCGATCCGAGGCCCACAGGGCCGAGTTTCATATACCAATCAACTCAGCTCGACGAACTGGGCAAATGTCTGAATGTGTGTGTATGTGTGTGTGCGTATGTTACAGAAAAAGTCTCGCTCGTTCTCCAGCCGTCTGACATCCGATTTTGATTCTCTTAGCTCCAAATGAAAGCTACAACATCCTAGAAGAACCCTATTGAATTATATTACGATTGGACATTTGGTTACCGAGATATCTTTAGAAGAATACTTGGAAGTAATTCAGATTAGCTTTTTGACAGATTTTATACCAAGTGTATCATACAACATCCTAGTAGAATGCTCTGAAATTTTATTTCGATTGGACATTTGGTTACTGAGATATCTTGCGAAGAGTACTTAGGAGTTATACAACTAAACTTTTTGAGATTTTTTACCAAGTGTATCATAATAAATATCTCAGCCGTCTATGAACCGATTTCTGTTCTCCAGGCACCAAATGAAAGCTTCAACATTCTAGTAGAACCCTTTACAATTTTATGAGGATTGGACACTTGGTTACCGAGATATCTTTCAAAGAATACTTGGGAATAATACAGGTTAACTTTTTGAGAGGTTTTTGACCAAGTGTATCATAATAAATATCTCAGCCGTCTGTCAACCGATTTGGGTTCTCTTAGCACCGAATGAAAGCTACAATATCCTTGTCAAAGTCCTTGAAATTTTATTTCGATTCGACATTTGATTACTTACATATCTCTCGAAGAGTATTTCAATAAATTCTTTTTTGCCTTTCTCGTACACCAAGGTGTACCGAAAGGCTATATGTTCACTCCAAAAACGAAAATATGATAGAGCCCCCGGAGGGGTCAAGTGTTATATACCAATCGACTCAGCTCGACGAGTTGAGATGATGTCTGTGTGTATGTATGTGTGTGTGTATGTATGTGTGTGCGTGTGTATGTGTGTGTGTGTACAAAAAGGTCACCTCATTTTTAGATAGTAAATATGATTCGATTTCAGCGACCGATGGTTTATTCGACGGGGTACATTGTCCCATTGTTTCCTATTGAAAATGGTTCAGATCGGTCCAGCCGTTCCGGAGTTATGGCCATTTAGGTGTTCCGGACCGGTACCCCAGGAAGGGGCCAGATATGAAAATGCAACAAACCCATGCATGCGACCCATCAAACCACGGCATTTTCGATTATCTGATGAACGGGATGAAGGAAAATAGTCTCTAACTATATCTGAACCGGTAGTGTTCCGGAACCGGTTCCGGGTGTCCCGCCGGAAGTGGCCAAATAAGAAAGTGAACATAACCCATGCATGCGACACGTCAAATAGCGGATTTCTCAATAACCAGTTGAATGGTAAGCAGGAGAATAGTTTCAGACCATGTTTGAACCGGTAGTATTCCGGAACCGGTTCCGGATGTCGTACCGGAAGTGGCCAATTAAAAATGTGTACCAAATCCATGCATGCGACACATCAAAGAGCGGCTTTTTCGATAACCAGATGAACGGTAAGCAGGAAAATAGTTTCAAACCTCGTTTGAACCGGTAGTGTTCCGGAACCGGTTCCGGATGTCCTGCCGGAATTGGGCAATTAAAAAAGTGAACCAAACCCAGGCATGTGACACATCAAACAGCCGCTTTTTCGATAACCAAATGAACGGTAAGCAGGAAAATAGTTTCAGACTATGTTTGAACCAGTGGTATTCCGGAACCGGTTCCGGATGTCCTGCCGGAAGTGGCCAATTAAAAAAGTGATCCAAACCCAGGCATGCGACACATCAAAGAGCGGCTTTTTCGATAACCAGATGAACGATAAGCAGAAACATAGTTTCAAACCTAGTTTAAACCGTTAGTGTTCCGGAACCGGTTCCGGATGTCCTGCCGGAATTGGCCAATTAAAAAAGTGAACCAAACCCAGGCATGCGACGCATCAAACAGCGGCTTTTTCGATAACCAGATGAACGGTAAGCAGGAAAATAGTTTCAGACCATGTTTGAACCAGTGGTATTCCGGAACCGGTTCCGGATGTGCTGCCGAAAGTGGCCAATTAAAAAAGTGAACCAAACCCAGGCATGCGACACATCAAAGAGCGGCTTTTTCGATAACCAGATGAACGGTAAGCAGGAAAATAGGACCGAAACGTCGGGCTATGCCAAACTAGCCGTTTCAATGCTCTTAGACTGAGAAAGCCACAACAGTTCAACAGGAAAATAGGCTTGAACAGGAAAACCGGTTGTGTTCCGGAACCGGTTCCAGCTGTCCCGCTGGAAATGGTCAATTAAAAAAGTGAACCAAGCCTATGCATGTGACACATGGAAGAGCGGGGTTTTTCGATAACCAGATGAACGGTACGCAAGAAAACAGTTTCCTACCGTATCTAAACCGGTTGTGTTCCGGAACCGGTTCCAGGTGTCCCGTCGGAAGTGTTCAATTAAAAAACAAAACCAAACCCATGCATGCGAAACATCAAATCATCAAAAATGTTCGTTAACCAGTTACACGGGCAGCAGAAAATAGTCTCTGATCACACTTAAGATTACCGGCAGTATTGCAGAATCAGAAATTACGCAGGTGAACAAAATCGATGCAAGCGATTAATATGAGTAAAAGAACAAAATCTTGATAAAAAATTAAGCGATCTTGTCAAATTACATCATTTAGATTCCTGAGGCATTATTTTCCAGTAGGATGGATCAACGTTGTATGAAAAAAATTAAATTTTATATCACCAATCCCCTTCTGCGTCTAAAATTACTGCGAACAATTTTGATGCAACTGGTTGAGTCCTCGCGCTCTGTAACACGGTAGAAATTTGAATGGGCTTTAATAGGGGAAATTTCGATTGCTTGCACTTTTTTGTTTGTCAAATTTTACATGAATCTTATAACTAATGATAATAAAATATAGGCTAAAGTGCGCAGAAAAAATAATTGCCGAAATGTCTTGATAATGATCGGCATCCAGTGCTAGTGAAGGTGATCAAGCAGTCAACTGAGAGATTTGATATTTTTCAAATCGGCCTATACGTTTAACATAGCATCGGAATATGAGCCATCAATAAGTTTCCAAATTCAATTATGGCTTTGATAAAATTCTTGCTTTTCTGAATAAGGCTGACACAAATTTTGATTTTCTCTTAAAATCCCCCTTGGAAATTTTGGTCGGAATTCAACATCTTCAAGAAGTGCACAAATAAATAAACCAATAGATTTATCAATTTTAAAGTGAAATTAGAGTCTTCCAGAAGTTTTTTATCAAAACCGATGAGTTAAGGCGAAACTGGAAGCCTTTCCTCATTTTTTGGTTTTTGATGTACTATTAAATAGCGAAGCAATATTTTCAAAATCGGTTTTCGTGCACATGCAGAGTGTGGATCAGGGTATCTTCTGATTTTTTTACGCGGTATAAAATGTTTTTCGTTTTTGCAGAAACCATGTTTGAACAAAATTTCACAAAAAATGGTTTCTGCAAAAACGAAAAACATTTTATGCCGCGTAACAAAATCAGAATATACCCTGATCCATACTCAACACGTGCACGAAAACCGATTTTGAAAATATTGCTTCGTTATTTTATAAAATAATCAAAAACCAAAAAAATTAGGAAATGCTTCCAGTTTCGCCTTAAGCGGTTTTGCTTAATTTTTTAAGAATTTTTACATCAAATACATTTATTATTTATCAACTCCACCCCTCATTGACGAGTCAACGGGCACTGTGACAAAAGAAGAAAATGAGATTTATTCCGTTCTAGAGTATTCTCAGGATTCAGGAACACTTCGGCTTATGGCCGGAAAAAAAATGTTGAGTACATATTCGACGAGAAAGGCACTAGCACCACTAGGTGGATTAACCTGGGTTTTATTATTATATTCACTTGTTATCTTGCATGAACTTTTGGCCAGTCTATGGAAAATTATTTTTCAATAAATAATGCTGACCTCATGTAAAGTGTATACTAGCAGGTTATTGTTTTCAACAAAATTATAAATAACAAATTACAAATAAACAGGAATTCTATGAAAACTAACAATATGTTAAATGAAAGCATTGAATTTATATACATATTGTGGGAAAAATGCAAGAACCGGAGAGCTAAAAAAACTAGCTAATGCGAAAACTGATTAACATAGTAGATATATAATGTTTGTCCTTTTTACACCATAACCATGAGTACCAAGTACTTCGGAGCTAATTTATTCGACTGATTAAGAGATATTAGAGAAAGTGTATCAAGCTGATTTTCTTATCTATGTGTTTAATCGATTCAAGATATTTGGGCAGTTAACAAAAGATACAATATTCCAGAATATGTACACACTTAAAACAGAATGCCGAGATCGGCTGTGCGGATCTCGGTTAAAGTTTATTTGCTGACATCCCGGCTAAACGCTTGACGTTTAATGTTTGATGATAGCGGCACCCATGGGTGCTGCTATGAACAAACTTGACTTTTTGCTGATATCTCAGTTAAATTGCGATTGCTGAGCGCTCGGCTGTGCGAATCTCGGCAAAAGAATGAAAATTAGCCGAGCTCAACTGAGTGTGTAAGCTATTTTTTAAACATTACATTCAAGATTCTGGGAGGTGTCTGGCATTTCTGGTAGTTTAGCCCATGGTCCATGATGCTATTTTGGAAACTAATCCACTAGATGCCAAATGTACAATATTTTCTAGAACTTTTGGTAAATCACACAAAATAAATATATTAAACACAAATAATACAACAATAATTTTAACAAGTGAAAGAAGGGTTCTGTTCACCATAGGTGGATTAAATCGGGGTTTTCTTCCTGCAGTTGCGCGATAAGAAATTATGAACAAAAATAAGGAAGCAGACGTGTCAGGATTGAACGCAGAATCTTCTGAATACACATCAGAATCGGTAACCATTAGACTACCAAACACACTTAAAACAGAATGCCGAGATCGGCTGTGCGGATCTCGGTTAAAGTTCATTTGCTGACATCTCGGCTAAACGCTTGACGTTTAATGTTTGATGATAGCGGCACCCATGGGTGCTGCTATGAACAAACTTGACTTTTTGCTGATATCTCAGTTAAATTGCGATTGCTGAGCGCTCGGCTGTGCGAATCTCGGCAAAAGAATGAAAATTAGCCGAGCTCAACTGAGTGTGAATCATTAAAATATTCACTTAAAAATTGCGGATATTCAACACTCCCCTTCATTCCCCTAAACGGCAGTGTGTACATGTACAACCTGATAGTATCCAATCTACAATTCATAGCTGGCGCTCTCTCTCGCTCACCATTGGTTCTGCAAAACAACGATTGGTTTGATAGCCCACCGCGTAGCCCTTCGAGTGCAGCAGCACTATAATGACATTCATAAAAAATCTTTATGACTTTATTTAAATTTCGGACGATAAATTTATGGCCCAGCAGACTCAAGACAAATTCTCAACTACAACTGCCCGTTCGACGCCAGATTGCTTGCTGGTAGTGTGCGAGAGGGGGAAACTAGGGGAACAACTTGTACCTACCCGAACATAAATGACTGCGATAGGCTATCGTTTTGTTGAATCTGAATAATTTGGTGTGAATGTGAAAATTTATTGATTTATGGAATATACATGAGCGAGCGCGAACCGCCAGCCAGCCATCCGGTGGCCACCGGAGTTTTCCTAGAACGGCCAACCGAGAGGGAAAAGTTTTGTCAGCCGAAAATAACTAAACTTTATCAGCGATGGCGACAACTCGATTAGGGACAGCCAGGCACGGACTGGGATGTGATTGGGAAACGGGCCTGTGTGTCCTGCCGTAAATTAAATCTCAACTCTGGCATGGCCGTGAGGAAAAGTTTATTGGTGGTAATGGGGATGATTTAGATATACAGTGCTTAGGAAATTTGAGATTTTTTTTGTGTTCTGTTAAAAGTTTCATTATTTTTATAATCTAAATTATAACCTTACAGCAAATCTGCAGTGTTTAGTTGACCAAAATAGCTATTTGGCCGGGGCTCGAGGCACAGTGGTCACACATTCGCTTCATAAGCTGATGGGCATGGGTTCGATACCAGATGAGATTTTGTTCATGCGCTGAATTTCCTAAATCATTTACTTTTGCATCAACACATAACCATTTTTTCTGACCTAACTTTTAAAATCAATTATTAATATAAAAACCTTAATTCATCCACCTAGCGATGATGACGCCTTTCTCGTGCCTTCGAAAACCCATTTCAATCAAAATCAAGTGACTTGTTGATGGATATCGCACTTTCATACGTTTAACAAAAATCCATTTCATGGCACCAGAAATCATATCGTTTATCTTAAAAAGCGTCTATCTTGAAACTTGAACCGCCATCTTAGATTTAAGTTCGCCATCTAAGATATTCTGGTTGCCATTTTTGGACTCCAGACTTCTTTCCCATACCAGATATACCCATATTACATGGTTTTAGAACCTCAAACTCCAATAAACAGTCGCCATCTTAAATTTGGAGCCGCAATCATGGATATTCTGGTCGCCATTTTTCGACTCCTGAAGCCTTCCCCATACAAAAAATACCCATATTGCATGGTTTCAGAGCAAAAACACCATTAAACAGCCGCCATCTTGAATTTTGAGCCGCCATATTGGATTTTAGACCGCCATCTTGGATATTATGGTCGCTGCTTTTGGACTCCGGACATCTACCCCATACTAAATACAGGGGATGGCCAAAATGATTGGGATAAGCAACTTTTTTTTCTCTCACAAAAATGTTTAACAAGCTATAACATTTCATAGAGCGCATCAAAAAATCCCAAATTTTGACTGTTTGTCAACCTATTATGTGTGCAGTGCATCATTGGTACAAATTTGGGCTCGATTGATTACTATTTCGCAAAGTTAGAACCGTTCATGTAAAACACTATTTTTCAGACAACTCATTTTTGAGCTGTCATATTTTGGAAACCAGTGAACCGATTTGAATGAAATTTTGAGCGAACACAAACAATATGTAGATGCTTCATAAATTATTAAAACATATGTACTTTTCAAACGTTGAAAAAAGTTATCATGGATTGGCACTTTTTGCATTTTTCTTGAAAATATGAAATTTTTTTACATCAATGTCAAAAAATTTTAGTGTTGATATCCAAAGATTTTCCACTTCTGTTCTCAAGTTGTCTCCAATCAGATATATTAGAGCCTATTTAGATTGAAGAAAGAACACATTTAGTAATTTTTGTGTGGTATTGTAAATTTGACTTATTTTCCTTTATATAGGTAAAAATTTCAATCCGGTATAACTTAATTCGCCGTGAAAAAATATTACCTTTTATAACGTCGTATCAAGTATCAATATATTGTTGATAAACGTTAAAAAATTCATTCAATTCGATTCACTGGATTCCGAGATATGACAGTTCAAAACAGAGTGTTAATGATTAATCATAAATTTAATCATGATTAATGATTAATGATTAAGATTAATCAAAAATCATTAATCATAATCACAAAAAAATCTCATTTAATCATTAATCATTAATCATAATCACACTGATTTCACAATTTAATCATTAATCAGTAATCATAATCATAAGAAAAAACATTAATCAAACATTAATCATTCATCACCATAAATGATTCACCGTATAAAATATATGATTCAATTTGAATTGGTTCAAATGCTGTTCTAAATAATATAATTTATGATTCTTTTCTTAAAAATCTCCCAGACAGAGTAACCTTTTACTTTTGGAACTACAAAAATATTTTCAACAACAAATATATTTTAATCATTTCCAGTTTTTTGTGATTGATTAATCATGATTAATCATGATTTTTAATCAATGGGCCATTTTTAATTATTAATCATAATCAATAATCACAGTTAAAATAATTTTAAACAATATTCATAATCATTAATCATCCCAAAAATCAAATTAATCATTAATCATAATCAATAATCATCGAAATTAGAATTTTAATCATCAATGATTAATCATGATTGAATTTTTTTGTTAATCATGAACGCTCTGGTTCAAAAATTAGTTGTTTAAATAAGTGTTTTACCCGAACGGTTCTTACTTCGCGAAGAATTAATCAATCGAGCCCAAATTTGTACCAATGATGTACATATAATAAGTTGACAAACAGTCAAAATTTGAGATTTTTTGATGCACTCTATGAAAAGTTACAGCATGTTAAATTTTTTAGTGGGAGAAAAAAAGTTGCCTATCCCAAACATTTTGGCCATCCCCTGTATATTCATTAAACACCATTAAATAGCCGCCATTTTGAATTTGGAGTCGCCATCTTGGATATACTGGTCACCATTTTTGGACTACGGACATCTTCCTCATACCAAACATACCCATACTGCCTGGCTCCTGGGCCTAAAACTCCAATAAGGCTGACACAAAATTTATTTTTGACTTTTTGTCCCCCCTTCCCTTGAAAATTTTTTGACTGGATTTCGCATTTTGAGGGGGCAAATGAAAAATATTTATCAAAATATCGGGTCTTGCTGAAAATTCTTTAAAAAATCCGATGAGTTTTTAATATTTTTCAGAATAAAGGCTGTATTATTTTTATCCCCCCCCCCCTCGACCAGCTTAAGAGTGGTGGGAAAAAGTGAAATAAATATTTGTAACGGCCTAAACAGCCGCCATCTTAAATTAGGAGCCCAAATCTTGGATCTTGACCGCCATCTTGGATATTCTGGTCGTAATTTTTGGACTCCGGGCGTCTTCCCCATACAAAATATACCCATATTGCATAATTTTAGAGCCTACAACACCATTAAACAGACACAGAAAAAAATATACATGTAAAATTCAGCGAGAAATCATGCATATAAAGGGAATGCTAGAGTTAGTGTATATTTACATGAGATATCATGTAAAATTACGTTACAATCGTGTAAATTTCCGCTAATAGTCGCGTAACCGGTTGTAGTCCATGATGGTTTACGCGATGGTTGGCGGAAATTTACACGATGGTAATGTAATTTTACATTATATATTTTTTTCTGTGGACGCCATCTTTAATTTGAAGCCGCCATCGTGATTGTTGGACGACATCGTGGAATTTCTGGTTTCCAGTGTTGATTTCCGCACAAAATTCGAAAACAATTGTGGAAAAAAGGAGTAGGATTTTCTGAAGCAATTCATGTGGGAATATCTGAAGATACTCCAGAGAATATCTTTACTGTCTCTTTCAGGGGGAACTAAGAAGACAATTCACACCATCTTCAGCCAGAGACTGCACAGACTGAACACATTACTTACACTAGACAACGGACAACACAGAACATCGAGTGGCCCAGTGATGGATTTTTCGTTTGACAAAAAGTTTCCACCGACTGGAGCGGTAATCGAACCCACACTCCGAGGCTTACGATACATCTTGGCAACTGCCGCCGCTAACCGCACGGCCACGGAGCCCACTAATTCCTGTGAGAATAAAAGAAAGATATTTCTAAAAAAAAATACTGAATAAAATTCTTAAGAAATTTTTGAAAGAATCCCTGGAAAATATTTTGATTATTATAAGATATCTGTGCAAATTCCTAGAAAACTTTCACTGAAATTTCTGAAGAAGTTATTTAATACTTTTGGAGGAATTTCTGAATAAACTCCTGTAAAAGGATCCTTAAAAAAAACCTGAAGAAAAATGAAAATCCCGAAGTGGTATCTAAAAGAATCCGTGCTGCTATTTCAGAAGTAATCCATGATAGATTTTGATAAATAATTTTTGAAAAAAATCCTAAGGAATCTGAAGAGGAATTTCTGAAAAAAAATCATTGGCGAAGATTTTAAGGGAATAACTACAAGATATAATGAAGATTTTCTGAAGAAATATCTGGAATAATTTCTTAAAGAAACTTTGGTGGAATTTCTAAAAAAACATTTTTAAGATTTTATAAAGGAATCAAAAAAAATCGGAAAAAAGAAATTTTAACGGATTTCTAACGGAATTGCTGAAGGAATTTCTAGAGGGGTCTGTGAAGATTTTTTTTAATACATGGAGGAACTACTGAGATAATCTTTGGAAGCTCAAGGAATTCTTGGATAAATTTCTTGTGTAATAACTGCATTTCTGAAGAAAGTCTGAAGAAAATGAAATATATTATGCAATTCCATAAGGAAATTTCCAAATGAACCCCGTAAAGATAATTTAAAAGAATCGATCAAGGAATTTCTCATGTGATCTCTGGAGAAAATTCTTAAATTTGTGAAACATCTTCATATTTATCTACGTTTATGGCTACAATTCCCACTAAAAACACTTTACGGCAATCGAGTGGAATAAGATATTTGTAAAGCACCATCAAATGTAATCGAAACGTTAATAATTTATCAGTAATGCAACACTTTAAGATGTTTACAAATATTAATTGACTTTTCTTCAGTTGACGATCAAGTATCGAGCAGCTGACTATGAATATGAAGACAAGTGAATGACAATTGGGTTTTTGAATTTTGAAAAATTTCTTCTTGTACCGACTTTTCGAACCCTCTAAGCAGAATACCCTCTTCGAATGAGTGTGATCAGTTTCGTACCTTTTAATTCCGCCCTAATTGCTTATCCTTTGACAGATACGCGTATTTCGACTACCACTTGTAATCTTCCTTAGTGTCAGTTATCCACTCTGACATTAGTATCTGGTTTGGAATTGCAAAACTCTGCAAAAATTTGCGTCCTGAACTCCAATTTTACATCAACAAATCAAGTTTTGAGACATGTTTTGGCAGTTTTTGGTGAAAAGTATTTTAAAAATGAATACTTTGACTAATAGTTCTTTCAGAATAAAGATAGGCAACGGAAATATCTACGAAAGCACAGAAGAGTTGAAATTGATCAAGCGGTAAAAAAGTTATCGGACCCCAATTTTTTTTGTTAAAAGATGAAAAAAAATAAATTAAATCTATTAACACTCATATCTTGCGAGACTTTTGAAATTAAATTAAATTATTCAAATTTTAATTTGTGAGAGATTCATTAAAAAGATTGAAAATCCGTTGAAAATTGAAAAAAAGTTATGAGTGAAAAGTTAAAAGTGAAAAAACCTTTTATTACTCGGAAATTCAACTTTGAGGCGATTGCACCACCTAATTTCAACCAAGGATCGGTATATTCGCCTCACTCCATTCATATTCACTCCTCTTTGCTGAAGCGAATCGAGAAAGATGCAGCAAACGGATAGTCATGATCAAACATGCAACCAGAGAGAAGCGATGGGCAAATTGTTCGACATGGATATTCGTTGCCGTTCGTCGCAGTTTGGATCGCACGCGAATGAATGAATGGCGAATGGTGAAGAATGCTGGTGAGCGATCGAAGCGGCTATTATCATAACTAGAAGAGAATTTTTGTATGTAATGCATACATTTTAAGTGTATTGTTGTTGAAATGCTAGATTAGCAAAGAAAATGATAAACATTCTTTGGGAACATCAAAAATTCGTATGCACAATATCACTCACGAATCGCATCACCGCTCGATCGCTTGCGATGCGAATGTGGACGAATGAGTACTTTCCAAGTGTGGCTTCCCACCGTTCGCCGGAGTTTGCTGTCGTCGCTGACAAGCAAGCACACAAACTAAAGTGACAACCGTTCGCTGCTGACTGTCTTCGCATGTGGAAGAAGATAAAAAGTGGAAATCAGGAACCCTGATTTCAACAACTGTTCGAAAGTAAGCCTACTATATAGCTTTCTAAGGTTCTGTTCCAATTGGAGATTTAAAATTAATTTTCACTAAACTTGACAGTTCGATAATTATTTCCTTAGGAGAACTGTTAAGTTTAAGTGTCGAACTGTTAAATTTAAGTAAAAAATCATTTTAATTCGCCTATTGAAACAGACCCTAAGTAGCTTCTTTCAGAACGTTGATAAAATTCATACAGAAACAAAAATGTATTTTTTAGAGATTAATGTCTGAAATTGTTTCCAATATTTTTTTCACACACGTCGCTCCTAGGTAGATTTGAACTGGATTCTCCTGCCATGCGTAATAGCCTGCTGACTATCCGCTGCACTGCTGAAGACACTTGACAAATCCAAGCTAACTTCACTACTGTACAAGCGTGCAAAACTAGGTGCTCACAGACAATCGATTCAAGTAAGACTTCACCCGCTGTTCACTTAAACGTAATTGTAGTAATGCGGTAGACTCAGTGGATAACTGACACTGAGGAGGCTTACAAGTGGTCGGCGTTAAATCAGACTGGACCATCTGTTTTTCAATGATTTTGGAAAAATGTCCTGCAAAGCTTAGGATATCAAATCAAGCGTATTATTTTTTGAAAACTATTACTGTTTTGTGAAATGAAGCATCTGCATCAAAATAACATTGAAAAATTCAGAGTTATTGAATATCTCACTTATCTTTACCTGCCCAAAAAAATCGCGTGGTCCACTCTGACTTAACGCCGACCAAGTGGTAGTCGAAACACCGATAGTCGGTGGAAATACGCGTATCTAACTTGCAAACATCTCGATGACACCACGGAAGACTTAACCCTTTGGAGCCATAAAGATGTTTTATATTCTGAGATGTTCTAGGTGTTCCAAACTGTTCTATAGTAAAATCATTCAAATCTACAAGAATAGTTGTATTTTCGCCACAAATAAAAGCATTGCATAACCTACATGAATCTCTTGATATCTACAATGTCATTTATAAACACTATAGGGATATTTTAGGTCAGCCAAACTACCTTGAAGTTCAGAACTTCAGGTCTACACTCGTAACAAGAGCCATATCTGTTATACTGTGTAACGTTGCATAATCAACCGCAGTAACTGGAATAATCTTAAGGTAAAGATATGACGAAGCCACACTTCAATTTTTCAAGAGTATAAATCTGAAGAACCGAATGTCGGATTACGCTGAAAAGTTGACCGATTGGTTACAAGCTGGTGGTAACCAATCGATCAACTTTTCAGCACAAACTGACATTTGGCTCTTCAGATTTGTGCTCTAGAGAAATCGAGGTGTGGCTTCGTCATATCTTCACCTTAAGTCCACAAGCTAATTACAAACCTTTGGGATATTCAGGATCGTCCAAACTGTTCTATAATGAAGTCCTTCAAATCTACAAGAATAACTTTATGTGTTTCACTATAAATAATAGCATTACATAATCTGCTGGGATCCGCTCTTGAAATCTCAAATGTCATTTGGAGACACTACAGGGATATTCCAGGTCAGCCAAACCACCTTGGAGTTCAGGACTTCAGGTCTACACTCGTAACAACAGCCGTATCTGCCATACTGAATAATGTTGCATATTTATCCGTGGTTACTGGACCAATCTGAAGTCTACTTGTTTATTATAAACCTTTGGAACATCCAGGTTTGTCCAAACTGTTTTATAATGAAGTCCCTCAAATCTTCAAGAAAAACTGTATGTGTTTTCTCCATAAATAATAGCATAGCATATTCTGCTGAAATCCGTGAAGCTCTTGAAATCTCAAAAGTCATTCAGAGACACTATGGGAATGTTCCAGGTCAGCCAAACTACCTTGGAGTTTTACCAGAATTTCAGGACTACACTCGTAACATCAGCTATATTTGACATACTGAGTAACAATAAATCGCGTTGACTGGACCAACCTGAAGTCTACTATATATTATTATGAACCTTTGGGACATTGAGAGTTGTCCAAACTATCCTGAAGTTCGGTTCTTGATAGCAACAGTAGTTATTCTCACAAGAAACTTGTAATCACTTGTAATCTGTAATCACCCTGACATATCATAAATCATTTCAAGGTAGTTTTGAGATATTCCAGATCAACAACACTACTCCGGAGACCATAGCTCAGGTCTACATTTGTGATAATAGCTTTTGCCACTACGTTAAATAGTGTTGCATAATCCGCTGTACTTACCAAAGTAGTTGGAGGAACAATGAGCGTTGTTGTATATTTTTGGGATATTATGGGCTTCCTAACTGTTATGAAGCTTAGTTGATAAAAACAACCACTGCGACATGAGGCGATTTCGTTTCAGATAGTAATGTTGCACAGTTTTTTTTTTTGATAATATAGCTATGTCGTAGTCTCTGGTTGTATGCTGTAAGCTCCAGTAAGTATAATAGATTATACAACATAACTCTATATAGCCAAAACAGAAACTTCAATTGCTATAGATGCTGGATATTAAACGTTATTGTAGTTTGGATGCTCCCAGCTAATCTTATGATGTCCATTGAATATTCTGAAGATTTACTGGACATGACAGACTACAAATCGTTACTTTGTATAATGAAGGAAGCTACCGTTACACCCGTAGACTTAAGAGTGTAATCTCAAGAACGGTTTGGATGACCTAGGATAGTCCGACTGATCTGGTACTGTCTATTGAACTTTCAGAAGACTTACTGGACATGATAGATAACAAATTGTAGCTTTATATACTGATAGAAGTTACCGTTACACCCATAGACTTTAGGATCTAAACTTAAGAATAGTTCGGATGACCTAGGATATCCAGAAAAAAATCTGCATGATATTCTACCCTTTTATGCTATTGAGCACCAAAACAACAGAAAAACGCTGAAAAAGTTCCATAATAACGTTTGGAAAAATTTCGGCAACAAAGGGTTAAACATCTCTAAAACCGTGGTAAGCGTTCTTTATCATATTCTTTTCAAGCTGGGACAAAAGCATTTTGGAATTTGATTCAATGACCATGTACAACAAAATAATAAGACCATGCTCAAGGAGAATCTACTCGAAGTATTCGTGTGATGAGCGCAAATGACGATCTTTGCATTTGTGGAGTGTGGCGGAACTGCGAGTACGCTGCACCCGTATAACGAAATTGATTTTTCGTCTTCAAGGCTTCCGCCATGTGGAATCTCAACAACTTACTTCCGTGTTATATTGAGGTTCACCTGTAAATAGAAACATGAACTACGTGCACATCGTAAACATTCTAACGGAGAAACATTTTAGTTCCAATAACAGTTTGCAATGAACTCTGAACAAGTGGACAACTTTCTACACCGCCATCCATCATGCTCGAGTGCAGCGGAATATGAGAGTAGTTAGAGAAAACAGGACAAAACTTTTCCTGTTCTGCAGTTTGTGAACTAAAACTGAGCGTAGTGTAGTTCAGAATTCCCTCACTGTCGTTAGAGTTTTTGTAAACATTTAGTACGATCCAATAGGCTCCGTCCGTACATTTCCAGTTCGATAGTTGGTGTCGCCTAGCATTGCGACAAAGTTATTTCCGGACTCCGGAGGCGGTTACATCAGATTCTACCACCGCCACAGCAGACGGGTAAACATAATTAAACAACGTAAGAGAGTCACGTGTCGCGGTCAGTACGATACAGTGCCGAGTATCGCTATCCAGACATCTGATGATTTCGGCGAAAAAGTTAATTGAATTCGTCCTGCTTCACCACCGCCACTGGAACTGGAAGTGTTACATATGTTCGTTCATACCAACGAACGTCGGTAATAGCAGCGAGAGTGGCTGTTTGCCCTGTACGGTTATAATGTGCTAATAGGTTTTTTTTTCTCCGACCAGATCCAATGACGAGCCAAAAGATCAAGTAGGATAAACACAGAAAACGAATCTGGGTGGAAAGGCGTCGTCAATGTTGCTGTTATTGTTGCTGACCTTCCGGTTGGCTGGGTTTGCCAATTCAAGAGATGGAGGGTGACCTTCCCGGAATAAGGGAAACGTTAGACATGCATTTATGAAGGTTTCATATCGATTGACATGGGTCGACGCGACGGCCAGATGAGTCACACATTTGTAATAAAATTGGATACGCTTGTAATGTGTATTGGAAACAGATTTGAACAAAATTAGTTAAGTGATCACCAAAACAGTAACATGGTTTTCCGTCGAATCTAATTAGACTGATACGCGCAACGCTAAATGAACAAAAACCAAGTATTCGAATCGCGGTGGAATCCATCAGAAGCTGCCAGAGTAGTTCCAATATGAATCTGCACAAATTATCGGTGGAATTTTCAGTGTGAACCATCATACATTTTTCGACGCATTTCTTTAGAAGTCCTTTGATCCTTCATTTAAAATTCGTAAAAACGATATCGAAATGGCTTTTCATCCCTTCAGCTTCTTCATTATCCTATTTTCATTAGGAATTCATCAAACCATAAATTACTCAATATCACAGAATCAGTTTCCCCATTCGGATCACGTTTCGAATGCCCCCTGAAATGACTGTGAATCTCACAATGAAATGTAAAAGTACGCTCTACACTACTGTCGTCGCTACTTACCCCGCTCCACTCGCCGGTGACCCATTTGGGGCACTCCTGGACGTTGCACGTTTCCTGACTTTTCGGTCGAACGCCTCGGCAGGCCTCATCCGGGACTTTGTTTTTAGCGCCGTTGCTCTCCTCGGCGCAGACGACCACCCGCTCTCGGATGCCACCTCCGCAGGATTTGGAACAAGGCCGCCACTCATCGGTGACCCATCTGGAAAGAGGACGACGACGCACGGTGCAAATAAAACTAATTAATATTCAGTTTGCGTGAATGGATTCATCTGATTTTGTCGTTTTTGGAAACGTGCACTAGTCGGGCCATGTCCGACTGATAATCAAGGTGGAATTAAAAGTTCTAAAACGTATGGAAGTGTTATGTGATCGATCTGTGTTAGTAACTGTTTTTCAATTGGTGATTATCGACTTTTCTATTTATAAAACGGACAGCTTCTTTCTGAAATATCTTTTATATTTTGGCCGTAACATTAGAAAAGCATTTCACAATGTTGAAAAAATACTTCATACATAATTACAACTGGATAAATTTGCGCTAAGCCCCTATCAAATCCATTGCTTAAAGTTTAACAGTTATAGTCTGAAACTTTTTTTCCTGCTTACCGTTCATCTGGTTATCAAAAAAGTCGCTATTTGCTGCGTCGCATGCATGGATTTGGTACACTTTTATAGTTGGCCACTTCCGGCGGGATACCTGGAACCGGTTCCGGAACACACACACACAACCGGTTCAGATATGGACTGAAACTATCTTACTGCTTACCGTTCATCTGGTTATCGAAAAAGCCGCTCTTTGATGTGTCGCATGCATGGGTTTGGATCACTTTTTTAGTTGGCTACTTCCGGCGGGACAGCTGCAACCGGTTCCGGAACGCAACCGGTCCAGATATGGTCTGAAACTATTTTCCTGCTTACCGTTCATCTGGTTATCAATACAACCGCTATTTGGTATGTTGCATGCCTGGGTTTGGTTAACTTTTTTAATTGGCCACTTCCGGTGGGACACCTGGAACCGGTTCTGGAACACAACCGGTTCAGATATGGTGTGGAACTATTCACCTGCTTACCGTTCATCAGGCTATCGAAAAAGCCACTGTTGGATGTGTCGCATGCATGGGTTTGGTTCACTTTTTTAGTTGGCCACTTCCGGAGGGACACCCAGAACCGGTTCGGGAACACTACCGGTTCAAATATAGTCTGAAACTACTTTCCTGCTCACCATTCAACTGGTTATCGAAAATGCCGCTTTTTGACGTGTCGCATGCATGGGTTATATTCACTTTTATATTTGGCCACTTCCGGAGGGACACCCGGAACCGGTTCCGAAGCACTACCGGTTCAGATATAGTCTGAGACTATTTTCCTACTTCCCGTTCATCAGATAATCGAAAATGCAGTGGTTTGATGGGTCGCATGCATGAGTTTGTTGCATTTTCATATCTGGCCCCTTCCTGGGGTACCGGTCCGGAACACCTAAATGACCATAACTCCGGAACGGCTGGACCGATCTGAACCAATTTCAATAGGAAACAATGGGGCAATGTACCGCGTCGAATGAACCATCGGTCGTTGAAATTGGTTCATATTTACTATCTAAAAATGAGGTGACCTTTTTGTACACATACACACACACACACATACATACACACAGACATCTTCCCAACTCGTCGAGCTGAGTCGATTGGTATATAACACTTGACCCCTCCGGGGGCTCTATCAAATTTTCGTTTTTGGAGTGAACATATAGCCTTTCGGTACACCTTGGTGTACGAGAAAGGCAAAAACGTCCGTTTGATTTTGTCGAGAGCAGCTGATTTTTGTATACTTTCTTCCACCAGTAACTTAAGTAGTATTCGTGTAATGCAGCGTGTATGTACGTACACTCCCGTTCAAAAGTTTGGGGTCACCCCCTCAAAAACATGTCATTTTTTTAGGCCCATATCTCTGCCAATTTGCGTCCGATTTCAAAACCCTAGGTTTCATTCAAAAGATAATAAGTCAAAGAAACTTTGAACATGATTTAAAAGAAACTTTTTCAAAAAAATTTGTTCGTAAACTTAACCCAAAGTTGCCAAATTTTCTAAAAAATGAATATAAACTTACGGCAGTGTCGCTGGAAGTTGGGTCGACCAAATTTTAAGATGAGAGCGGTAATATGACCCATTTTCTATTAGCTTTCAACTGCTTTTTACAGAACTTAGCTAAAAAATCTAGAAAAAAAGTTATTAAGTAAATTAATCCTTGATGTCATCGACCAAAAGTTTGGGGTCACCCCTCAATATGATGTATCGGCCAAAAGTTTGGGGTCACTTTCGTAAAACATGGAAAAGTGATTTGGTGATATCTTCGTCATCTGTAGTTCAATTTTAATTCTTTTTGGCTCATTTCAAAGATAATTAACACTGCTTATACCAACAGGGTTTTTGTAACGTAAAGTACCGACAGGCAAAAAAACGTGGAACTAATTTTTTTGCACATCCATATCTCAGCAGTTAGTGAACCAAATTTCAATCTTTTTGCGTTAACGGAATCCTACACTATCCTAGAGAGGTGTAGTGAAAGCCGATTGGAATTTCATGCAGCTTCCGGTGAGAACCAGGCGAAAACATTAGTTCCACATTTTTAACTTCTTCCGGTTCCGTTTTCTTCCCGGATTGGTTGTGAGTACCATGTCTTTGTAGCGAGTTCTTTCGGAACCTCGACAAGATAGCAACATTCTGTCTTCGGCAAAGTTGTTCAGAACAACAACCCCTTCCTGGTGATGGGTTTCATAGTTCCGAATTTCCCCACCACGTGGCGCTAGCGTACATAGTGACTTCCGGTATGACTTTGGTGGGATATAGCACGAGATTGAAGCCAGATAGGAAGATGCGATCTTCGGCAAAGTTGTTCAGGACTACGAGTACTTCCGGGACATGAAGAGCATAGTTCAAAATTTCACCACCACGTGGCGCTAGTGTACATAGCTACTTCCGGTATGACTTTGGAGGGATATAGCACGAGATTGAAGCCAGATAGGAAGATGCAATCTTCGGCAAAGTTGTTCAGGACTACGAGTACTTCCGGGACATGAAGAGCATAGTTCAAAATTTCACCACCACGTGGCGCTAGTGTACATAGTGACTTCCGGTACGACTTTGGTGGGATATAGCACGAGATTGAAGCCAGATAGGAAGATGCGATCTTCGGCAAAGTTGTTCAGGACTACGAGTACTTCCAGGTCATGAAGTGCATAGTTTGGAATTTCACCACCACGTGGCGCTAGTGTACATATTGACTTTCGGTATGACTTTGGAGGGATATAGCACGAGATTGAAGCCAGATAGGAAGATGCGATCTTCGGCAAAGTTGTTCAGGACTACGAGTACTTCCAGTTCATGAAGTACATAGTTTGGAATTTCACCACCACGTGGCTCTAATATACGTAGCTACTTACGGTGTGACTTTGGAGGGATATAGCACGAGATTGAAGCCAGATAGAAAGATGCGATCTTCGGCAAAGTTGTTCAGTACTACGAGTACTTCCAGGTCATGAAGAGCATAGTTCAAAATTTCACCACCACGTTGCGCTAGTGTACATAGTGACTTCCGGTACGACTTTGGTGGGATATAGCACGAGATTGAAGCCTGATAGGAAGATGCGATCTTCGGCAAAGTTGTTCAGGACTACGAGTACTTCCGGGTCATGAAGAACATACTTCAAAATTTCGACACCACGTGGCGCTAGTGTACATAGTGACTTCCGGTACGACTTTGGAGGATATAGCACGAGATTGAAGCCAGATAGGAAGATGCGATCTTCGGCAAAGTTGTTCAGTGCTACGAGTACTTCCAGGATATGGAGAGCATAGTTTAAAATTTCACCACTACGTGGCGCTAGAATACATAGTGACTTCCGGTACGACTTTGGTGGGATATAGCACGAGATTGAAGCCAGATAGGAAGATGCGATCTTCGGCAAACTTGTTCAGGACAACGAGTACTTCCAGTTCATGAAGTTTGGAATTTCACCACCACGTGGCGCTAGTATACGTAGCTACTTACGGTATGACTTTGGAGGGGTATAGCACTAGATTGATGCCAGATAGGAAGATGCGATCATCGGCAAAGTTGTTCAGGACTACGAGTACTTCTAGGTCATGAAGAGCATAGTTCGAAATTTCACCACCACGTGGCGCTAGTGTACATAGTGACTTCCGGTACGACTTTGGAGGGATATAGCAGGAGATTGAAGCCAGATAGGAAGATGCAATCTTCGGCAAAGTTGTTCAGGACTACGAGTACTTCTAGGTCATGAAGAGCATAGTTCGAAATTTCACCACCACGTGGCGCTAGTATACATAGTGGCTTCCAGTACGACTTTGGAGGGATATAGCACGAGATTGAATCCAAATAGAAAGATGCGATCTTCGGCAAAGTTGTTCAGTGCTACGAGTACTTCCAGGTCATGAAGAGCATAGTTCAAAATTTCACCACCACGTGGCGCTAGTGTACATAGTGACTTTCAGTATGACTTTGGAGGGACGTAGCACGAGATTGTAGCTAGATAGGAAGATGCGATCTTTGGCAAAGTTGTTCAGTACTACGAGTACTTCCAGGTCATGAAGAGCATAATACAAAATTTCACCACCACGTGGCGCTAGTGCTAGTGCGATATATCAAGATGTTCAGGATTACGATTACTTCTAGGTCAAGAGCGTAGTTAAAAATTTCACCACCACGTGGCTCTAGTGTACAATGTGACCAGATAGGAAGATGCGATCTTCGGCAAAGTTGTTAAGGACTACGAGTACTTCCAGGTCATGAACAGCATAGTTCAGAATTTCACTACCACGTGGCGCTAGTGTACATAGTTACTTCCGGTACGACTTTGGTGAGATATATCACAAGATTTATTTTTTTTCTTTTTTTTTTCTTTTTTTTTACACACCGAAACGTAGGACAGTAGATGCGAAAGGCGTTTTAGCTGCTTAATATAGACTGAAAGAGCCGTAAAACAAGCGAAATTCTCGTCAATACAGTCGTTAACAGTCAGTCAAATTCACAAGATTTAAGCCAGATAGGAAGGTACCATCTTCGACAAAGTTGTTGAGGGCTAATACTTCCGAATTTCACCATCACGTGCCACTAGTGTACGTAGCTAGTTCCGGTATGAATTTGGTGGGATATTGCACGAGATTGAAGCCAGATAGAAAAATGCGATCTTCGGCAAAGTTGTTCAGAACTACGAGTACTTCCAGGTCATGAAGAGCATAGTTTAAAATTTTACCACAACGTGGCGCTAGTGTACATAATTACTTCCGATACGACTTTGGTGGGATATAGCACGAGATTGAAGCCAGACAGAAAGGTGCGATGTTCAGCAAAGTTGTTCAGAACTGTGATCTAGGTAATGAAGAGCATAGTTCCGACTAACACCACCACGTGGCGCTATATCATTAGAATGATGTCAGATAGGAAGGTGTGATCTACGGAAATGTTATTCATGACTACGAGTACTTCGAGGTCATGGAGAACTTAGTTCCGAATTCCACCACCACGTGATGCTGGTGTACATAGTGACTTCCGATACGTCTTTAGTGAGATGTATCACAAGATTGAAGCCAGATAGAAAGGTATGAGTCTAGCTCCCACGTTCAAGGATCAATGATCAAGGATCATTTCAGGACCACTAGGAGAGTATTCCCTAAGAATATCTACAGAAATACTTTCCGCGAATGCCAATGGCGTTTCTCTAATCTCTTCTAGTAGAATTATGGTTTTAGTATAATTATTGCAAAAGCTTTGATCTCGTGGCAGATTTTTGTTTTCGTGAAAAATGTAAACTTCAGAAAGATATTCTTATATTGATGATTCACACAAGTTTTAGCAAAGATATTCAAATAAATTTCTGGCTCCAACTTCATATTTATTATCCAGAATAATATTTCAAACCCATGACCATCGGCAAATAAAGGGGGACATGCGATCAACTGCGCCACGGACTCGGGTACTCTGGCGAGGAATTTTCGAAAAAATCATTGCATAAATTTCTGAAGGAATCTTTCGCGAACGATCTCTAGGAAAAAAAATACGTAGTAATCCCTGCAAAACATATTCCGCAAGCATCACTAAAAAACTTTCCTATATTCGTGAGTATCATAATGAATCTCTGAAAGAATCTCTAAAATTTATCGTAAATGAATTGCCGAAAGAAGCTCCGGAGTGATTTGAAATTAAATCGCTGAAGTTTTCAAGCTCCGGAGGAATTTCTGAAGAAATCCGTGGGGAAAGAAAGCGTTAGAAGATGGGTTCATGAAGGAAAATACAAACGGGCATCTAGAGGAACTCCAGAATCCCTGTTAAAAATTCGCTGTAGAAAATATAAAGGTATGCTTGGGTAAATTTTTGAAGATATCACTGGAAAATCTCCTGAATTCCTGGAAAGATTTGCAAAACAATACTCAAGGATCCCAAATGGATCACCCTGAGGATTTCCCGAAAGAAATCTTGGAAATAATCCAGAAAGGACCGCTGAAGGAATTTCCAAAAAATTACTAGAGGAATCCCGATAGAATCCCTGGAAGAATTTGGCAAAGAAATCGCAGGAGCAGTGTTGGTAAACTCACACTCAAAGCTTGCTCATGAACCGCTCCTGCGTGAGCAAACTCACACGCGATTCTGAATCGTTTTCTCACGCGCGAGAATTTCATGCAAAATCTCGCTCTCACGAGTCAAGCGTCGAAATCTCGTTTGCTTGTAAAACGAATTCATATCAATTTTAACGGCATTCAATGTTGTTGTACCACAGACAAACAGACGTAACACTCTTAAAAACGGCTTGGCACATGCATTTAACTATCGATTCAAATTTCATTTGATTTCCGCGATCCTTCCACCAGAGGCGCTAATGTTTGTTTGCTTTGACGTTTGTCAGTGTACACGTTGCTGAATGATGCAATCGAAAGTTACAGGCGATTTGTGTAGTAGTGTGCGTGTTTGACAAACATCAAATCGAAATCCATTATGGCCGACAGTGTCGCGCGCGGTTCTACCAACAGGTGGCAGTGTGCTCATAAAAAAGACACAGGGCAAAAGTTTTCGAGGAATTTCCTCTAAGTGTTACGTCTGTTTGTCTGTGGTTGTACGCTAGATTTGCTTTTGTTCTATCATACAGTCGTAAAAACTTTGATGTAAATATCAAGAATACCAAGAAATAAAGCAATGAGTGAAATCATGATTTTTTCGGCGGTGAATTTGGCGAGTCAAGAAGCGCACGTGAAACAAGTCAACCATGAGATTTGAGAATTTGAGTTTTTACCAACACTGCGCAGGAGAATAGATATTCGAAGGAATCTTGGGAGGCATTTCCGAAGCAATCTCTAAAAAATCCCTAAGAATTCTTGGAGAAATTTTGAAGAATTTTTCGAATACCTGAAAAAATCTTTGAATGAATTATTCAACTATTTCTTGAAGAATTCCTGAATGAATATTTCAAAAAATTCCAGAAGCAATTCCTTTACTGGAAGAAATTCAGCTGGAATCTCTGGAGGGATACCTGAAGGGTGTCCGTGAGGAATTTTAGTAATAATGACTGCATAAATTCCTTTGGGAATTCCACGAATGAATATTCACAGGAATCCTTGGAGGAGGAATTTCTTGAACAATATTTTGAGTAATTCCTGGAGGAATGCTGTTACCGAAAATCAACAAATTACCGGTCGTACACAGGGTTTCTTGACGGCTTTCTAGCCTCGCAGGACCAGTGTCACCACACTCGCACTAGAGGGGCTAGCAGATATCGTTCTGCTAGGGAATGATCAGCCAAAATGCGATCACGCTGCCTTGTTGCCCTTTCACCGTAAAGAACAACTAAGACACACCTTTTAACACTGGGATCGCGCCAAGTCTTCTCCTAAGTTCGCGAGCTTAGGAGATTGCACTAGTCGAGGACGTAAAACAGAACGACCGAGGAGAATAAAATACTTGGGTTTTCGGACCGTGGTTAAAGTTCGTCTCGTCTCGACGGCAGAGTATATTCAACTGAATTCGGTTTTCATTTCAATTTTAATAGAGTATAAAATTTGTTGTAATTAGGCTCAGTTAGATATATAGTTTTAATAGAAAAATAACAAATTAATGTAGTGCCCTATCATTCCGGCCACCTTAAAATGGCTAAGCCGTTTTAATCTACGTATACAATTTATTATAAAATAGTATGGTTTTACTTCATGATTCAAGAGCAGAATCTATGTTTGTATCTTGAAAAGAGAATGAAGAAATTTGCATATAATGTTACATGGCACCTTACGATTCCTCGGTATCGTCAGCAGGCATCGGTAGGAAGGCCAACTTCGTAACTGGACGAGTCATACTGTTGCTGGATGATGTTCGAAGCGTGACGACTCGCACAATTCCGTCCGGTCCAGGGTGGACATCTGTGATGCGCCCCAAGGGCCACTGTGCTGGTGGCATGTTGTCGTCCTTCACGATTACCAATCGGCCCTTTTGAATGTCAACGGGCGGTTTGATTCCCTTCGTCGAACGGGCTTGAAGCTGCTGCAAGTATTCGGAGCTCCAGCGCTTCCATATTGCCTGGAGTCGTTTCTGGAGCAGCTGCCACCGATTGAGCCTGTTGTCCGGTATTTGTTTGAGGTCGACTTCTGGAATCGCTTGGAGGTTACTTCCAACCAAAAAATGGCCCGGAGTAAGGGCCTCCAGGTCTGAGGGATCGTTAGATAGTTCCGTAATAGGCCTTGAATTCAGACACATTTCGACCTGAGTGATGAGTGTCAGCATTTCTTCGTAGGGGACGATGGTCTTGCCGACCTCCTTCAGGAGGAGATTTTTTGTGGATTTCACCGCCGCCTCCCATAGTCCACCAAAATGTGGGGCGCGGGATGGAATGAATTTCCACTCTATGTCGGAATTGGCACACCAGTCGAAGATCAATTTTCGGCTGCCGTTGTCCGTTTTTAATAGTTGATAGAGCTGATTGAGCTCGTTGGCAGCCCCTTTGTAGTTGGTTGCGTTATCCGAATGGATTTCGGACACCTTGCCACGTCGCGCAACGAACCGCTTGAGTGCTGCCAGGAAGGCCGCTGTAGAGAGGTCCCCGACGAGCTCCAGGTGTATGGCCCGTGTCGAAAAACACACAAACACAGCGATGTATGCTTTGGTGGGACTTGCTCTTCGGTGTGGGGCACGCAGGAAAAATGGGCCACAATAATCGACCCCGGAGATCGCAAATGGCCGAGATGCAGTTACCCTAGAGCTTGGTAGATCTGCTGTCGTTTGGTGAATTAGAGCAGGTTTCCGGCGGAAGCATGTATGGCACTGGTGATACACCTGGCGAAGCAGATCCCTACCACCAAGCAACCAGAACTTGATTTTAATGGTGCTCATCATTAACTGCGGTCCAGCGTGCAAGAGTGTTCTATGGTAATGATCGGCCAGCAAGTATGCCAATCGATGCTTTTTGGTGAGGATGATCGGGTGTTTCATTGTTTCGGTGGCCTTGGAATGCCGGATTCGGCCACCGACTCGGATGAGGCCGTCTTCGGAGAGTTCAGGTTTGATCCATTTCATTGGAGATGATTTGTCGACCAGTTGTTTGTTGATGAGGGCTTTCATCTCCATCGGAAATGCTTGACGTTGAGCAATCAGACAGAGTGAAATTTCTGCGTCTCGCAGTTCGGAAGCAGTCAAATATTGCGTTGGAGCGTAAGATGTCCTTTTAGAAGCAGCACATGCCCCATTTGGGCGGGACTTGGCAGCTGACGCATGCAGCACTCGTTTGTACCGCAGAATGTAGGCCACAGTCCGCCGCAACTTGGTGTACGATGAGAATCGACTGAAGAGCAATTCGCCTAACGGATCACTGGGGGGCGTAAGTGATGCTAGACACGCCTTGCGTTCCTCACTGAACGCCCTGGAGGATGACGAAGCGACGACAGGTTGATTTGGCCAACAGTCATTGGCCAGCTTGATCCATTTTGGGCCTGTCCACCAGCGGTCGCGGTGTAGCAGGTCGGCCGGCGTAAGACCACGGGAGATGTCGTCCGCCGGATTATCCTTTCCTGGAACATGGTTCCAGGGACAGCCAACCGTTGTTTCTTGAATTTTGGATACGCGGTTCCCCACGAACGTCTTCCAACAGGAGGGAGGGGATTTCAGCCATTGAAGCACCGTCATGGAATCTACCCAAAAAAATACTTCGACATTTGTCTTGAGCGAACGAATTACCTTTTGATACAGTTGGGTGGAGAGAACTGCTCCGCAGAGTTCCAATCGGGCGATGCTGTGGCGAGTTTTCAGGGGTGCGACCTTTGATTTGGCCGCAAGAAGCTGGACGGACACCTGTCCACGGGAATCTTCGGAGCGCATGTATACACACGCGCCATAGGCTTTCTCAGATGCATCCGAGAAAAAGTGCAATTGCAGGCGATCTGTTCCGGCCACCGAAGCAAATCGAGGAATACGAATTTCGCCAAGCAGGTTCAGGGTGGTGTGGAATTCCTTTCATTCGTGTTGTAGTTTTTCAGGAAGCGGTTGATCCCAAGAGTACGGTTTTCCCTGGTCGGAAGTCAGCGCCCAAAGATGCTGCATATACTGTTTAGCGGTCGATACAACTGGTCCTACCAAGCCCAGCGGGTCGTAAATTTGGGCAATATAAGATAGGACGATCCTTCGGGTGAGTACGGCAGCAGGAAGTGGTAGTTGGATGTTGAATAGCAGGATGTCGGGGCTCGGTTCCCAGACAAGCCCAAGGGTGGTTACCGATTGAGTGTCGGTAAGGTCGTAAAATGGCTGAATTCCACGCTCAGCCTCAGGGATTTCCGCCAACACTTCTGCTGAATTTGATGCCCATTTTCGCAGTGGAAATCCTGCAGTTTTGAGCATGTCACTGGTCTGCCGACGTACTTGGAGAGCCGTTTCAACGCTGTCTGCCCCGCTGATACAGTCATCAACATAAAAATCCTCGGCCACCACCGAGTTGGCCAACGGAAATGTCTCGCCTTCGTCCTTGGCGAGTTGTGCGAGTGTCCTTGTAGCAAGATAAGGAGCGGAGGCGGTCCCGTACGTGACCGTCCGCAGCTCGAAGGTAGATATGGGATCCGATGGGTGTTTCCGCCAGAGAATCCGCTGAAGAGGCTGGTCTTCTGGATGAACATCGATTTTGCGGTACATTTTTTCAATGTCCGCCACAAGTGCAATCGGTTTGATTCGAAAGCGCAAGATAATAGACAGAAGGTCTTCCTGCACAACTGGCCCAACAAGAAGGATGTCGTTCAGAGAGTGGCCAGATGTTGTGCGGCAGGACGCATCGAACACGACGCGAATTTTGGTCGTAGTGCTTGTGGTTTTGAAGACCGCATGATGCGGCAAATAGCAATGATCGATGGAGTCGTTTGGTGGGTCGGCGATCTTCCGCATGTGGCCGAGTCGTAAATATTCGGCCATGAACTCGTTGTAGGCAGCCCGAGTGGGTTCGTCTCGCTGCAATCGTCGCTCGAGACTCAACAGACGTCTTTCCGCTATGCTTCGTGATTCGCCGAGCCGGACACTAGGTTCCTCTGTTCTAGGAAGTCGGACAACGTAACGTCCAGATAAATTGCGTGTAGTGGTGGATTTATACAGCTCCTCACAAGAAGCTTCTTCTGGTGACAAGAACCGGCCTGGTTCTACTGCTTCTAGGGTCCAAAACTTCTCTAGGATGGATTCCAGGTTACGTTGAGTGATGGCAGCGTGGCAAACAGGAGAAGATGGTACAGTTGAACCGTACCAGCGACCGATAACGGCCCATCCGAAAACAGTCTCGAATAAGACCGGCGAGCCTTCGCCGAGGAATATTCTGCCACTTTTTAGATATTCGTGAACCAGTTCAATTCCTAGTAGCAGATCGATGGGACCCGAAACGTTAAACGTAGGGTCGGCCAAAGGCACGGTCGGCGGAATTTTCCACGAAGACACGTCCACGTTGGATGAAGGGAGTTCTGCGGTTGGCTTGGGAAGGACCAGGAATTCTAGCTCACTGGAAAATTCAGCGTTTTTGGAGCGAATTGTGGAGACGACGGATTGGGTAACCGTCACCGTTGCTTCACCGATTCCGGTGATAGGGACGCTGACTCGGGCCGGACGTAAACAAAGGCGACGAACTAATTTCTTGGAAATGAAGTTCGATTGCGAACCGGAATCGATTAGGGCTCGAGCGGGATGGAGATTTCCAAACTGATCCTTTATCCAAAGTGCGACGGTGGAGAGGAAAACGGTACTTGGAGAGGTACGGTGAGCTGCAACACTCACTTCCCCGGACGGAGCGACTGAATCGCTGGGGGCTTCCTGAATAGGCGTGGGCTGAGCTGGTTTAACTGCAGGGTTGGAAGTCGACTTACTTGGACTGGCTGCTTGATGCAGCAAGGAGTGATGCCGCTCGTGGCAGTGGCGGCAGGTGTACTTCGAATCACAGTTTCGAGCAACGTGGGATGATTTGAAGCAGTTCCAGCAAAGCCGCTTCTGGGAAATGAGCTCTCGGCGTTGTCCGACGGCCATTCCTTGGAAGGACGGACATTGAAACAGCAGATGTTTCTCCGAGCAAGCGATGCACGTGGGTGGGTTTGGTCGAGAGTTGGAGGTAGTAGCGGTATTGACAACCGCCTTCGTAGCAGACGTTGTTTTCTTGGAGAATGTCTGCGAACCGGCCACCTTGACCGGTGTATTTTGCGTACGATGCTGGATTTCGGAGGACACTGTCTGCAGTATACGCACTCGTTGGTAGAGAAATTCGATGCACGCTTCGTACCCTACATCGTCTGAATTTGCTGCGTACTCCTCCCACGCTCGAAGGGTTGCTGGGTCGATTTTGTAGGATAACATGCATACCAGCAGGGTATCCCAAGTCTCTACGGTTTCTCCAAGCTTCGCTAGGGCTTTTACATGACGTTGGAAATCATCCACGAGGTTATGGAGGTCTTGGGCTGATTCCTTACGAATTGGAGGTAGATCGTGCAACGTTCGGTAGAGTTGTTTCTTCAGGAAGCGCTTATTGTCATAGCGCTTCAATAGCGCTTCCCAGGTGGTGAGGTAATTGGCTGCTTCGATGTCCACCGTTTCATATGGTTTCCGCGCTTCACCTTCCAGAGACTGGAGCAAAAACTGTAGCTTAGCTACCAGTGGGATGTCATGTGCGTCGTGCACCATGGACTTAAAAGTATCGCGGAATCCGAGCCACCGAGAATAATCGCCATCAAACTTCGGCAAATCTATTTTCGGAAGCCGCAAATGGAAGGTGGTTGGTGGTGGAGCGATGTTGCCCGCAGTATTGATGGTGGAGTTCAGATCGGCTACCTTCCTGTTCATCAACCACCCTTTCGCTGCACAATACCTCGAATCAAACAATCTACGTTCCTGGAGATGTCTGACTAACGGGGCATCCCCGTTGTCGAGCCTTTCAAGTTCAGCCTGGACCTTCACATGTTCGCGATACAGTTGATCTAATAAGTCCAACCATACAGGCACTTGCGCGAAATCACGATCTTCTTCATAGTTTTCTACGAACGACTCGACCGTTTCGAGTGACGACACTAAGGAACGCCGGGCCACGAGCTTCTCTTTAAGTTTCTTGTCTTTCAACTTCTTGGCGGCCATTTCGCGACGAAGTCACTGTCCGAGTGATGGCCTTAACGGTGTGCACGCGCGACGAAACGTGGGTGCACCGACACGTGAAGCTCCTTCCCGATTACGTACGGTTCTCTTTCCCGACGCGTTCGCGAGCGCGGAAACGTATCGTGCAACCCGGCCACCAACGAAACTAAAGCACTACTCACCACAACTCCAATTATCGAATTGCACTAAATGCACAAAGTGCCACCACAGTACGGTTTCACACGGGTCGATGAAGCAATTGTATCAACTAACAATGCTACCTATCGAGGATGCTCACTTGCTTTTGTACGTCGGCGTGGCGTCACTACGGTTTGCTGACCTTCACAGGCACAACGAGATAATCAGGCACGATTGTTTCGTGCCAACAAAGAACACTCTGCCGCGCTTGGCTTGGCTTGGGGAGGCGTGTACAGAACGGCTTTCGTCCACTTCTGTACCACGCGGGATTCTTCGTGCTTTGTATGGCCTCAAAATACACTTTTGGTCCCCGGAATGTCCTGTGTATCCGGTTCGAAGGACCAATGTTACCGAAAATCAACAAATTACCGGTCGTACACAGGGTTTCTTGACGGCTTTCTAGCCTCGCAGGACCAGTGTCACCACACTCGCACTAGAGGGGCTAGCAGATATCGTTCTGCTAGGGAATGATCAGCCAAAATGCGATCACGCTGCCTTGTTGCCCTTTCACCGTAAAGAACAACTAAGACACACCTTTTAACACTGGGATCGCGCCAAGTCTTCTCCTAAGTTCGCGAGCTTAGGAGATTGCACTAGTCGAGGACGTAAAACAGAACGACCGAGGAGAATAAAATACTTGGGTTTTCGGACCGTGGTTAAAGTTCGTCTCGTCTCGACGGCAGAGTATATTCAACTGAATTCGGTTTTCTTATAATCTACGTTCTACAAAATTGTGCTGAATGTGTATGTACAGATAGTACGATCGACAGCGATCGGATAGTGTTCGGTGTACTGAGATGTGTGGGTACATATGTGTATAATCAATTAGATCACATTCGTTTAATGTAGGGTTTTTTACAAATATTGGTCATTTCAATTTTAATAGAGTATAAAATTTGTTGTAATTAGGCTCAGTTAGATATATAGTTTTAATAGAAAAATAACAAATTAATGTAGTGCCCTATCAAATGCTTTGAAAAATATCCGGAGGAATTCCTGGAGACATAATGAATAGGTGAGTTTATTCCAGAAAAATCACCGGAGAAATGCTTGAATAAAATTATAAATAAATTCCAGTAGAAATCTGTGGAACAAAAATCCCTAATAAAGTTCTCGAATACATCATTGAAAAAAATCCCAGGACTAATCCTGAGCAAATTCCTTGTCGGAATTTCCTTGAGGAATTCCCATACAAATAGCTAGATAAATTGCCAGAACATTCCTTAGAGTGAGTCAAAGAAGTCCCAATCTGGCCTAAATTTCTCTTACATAGCTCTTAAAAATCGTTTTTTTTTTGTATACTATCAAAACGTGGTGGTGAAATTTCAAACCCGGTAGTGCTGGTAGCCCTGAACAATTTTGCCTTCCTATCAGACTTGAAGATCGTGCAAAACCTCATCAAATTCGTATCGGAGATTAGTATGTACACAAGCGCCAGGGATGGGAACACTCACTTGCAAAGAGTTACACTCATTTGCAATTTTCTCAGCTCAGAAGCGTGCAATCAAAAAACGATGCAGGGACGACTTTTACCTTGTGGTTTTGTCTAAAAGTTTGCCGAATAGAGTAAGGGTCGCACACGCATATCAAAGCTGTGACAGAGCTGTGAAAGCTACTCTCCACGAGGTGAGTGTAATTTACATTCACCTCGTGGAGAGTTGCCTTCACAGCTCCCTCACGACTTAAGTATGCGTGTACGGCCCCCACTCTATTCGGCAAACTTTTAGACAAAACCACAAGGCAAAAGTCGTCCATACATCGATTTTTGATTGCACGCTTCCGAGTTGAGAAAATAACAAGTGAGTGTAACTCTTTGCAAGTGAGTGTCCCCATCCTTGACTAGCGCCACGTGGTGGTGACGTTCGGAACAGGAAATACTTGTTGTCCTGAACAAGTTTGCCGCAGATCGTACTTTCCTGTCGGGTTTCAATCTCGTGGTATATCCCACCAAAGTCGCACCGGAAGTAAATATGTACACTAGCGTCCGTGGCGGTGGAATTTGAAACTATGCTCTTCGTGACCTGGAAGTACTCGTAGTCCTGAACAACTTTGCCGAAGATCGCATCTTCCTATCTGACTTCAATCTCGTGCTATATCCCTCCAAAGTCATACCGGAAGCAGCTATGTACACTAGCGCCACGTAGTGGTGAAATTTTAAACTATGCACTTCATGAACTGAAGGACTCGTAGTCCTGAACAACTTTTGCCGAAGATCGCATCTTCCTATCTGGCTTCAATCTCGTGCTATATCCCACCAAAGTCGTACCGGAAGTCACTATGTACACTAGCGCCACGTGGTGGTGAAATTTTGAACTATGCTCTTCATGACCTGGAAGTACTCGTAGTACTGAACAACTTTGCCGAAGATCGCATCTTTCTATCAGGCTTCAAACTCGTGCTATATCCCTCCAAAGTCGTACCGGAAGTCAATATGTACATTAGCGCCACGTAGTGGTGAAATTTTAAAGTATGCTCTTCATGACCCAGAAGTACTCGTAGCACTGAACAACTTTGCCGAAGATCGCATCTTACTATCTGGCTTCAATCTCGTGCTACATCCCTCCAAAGTCATACCGGAAGTCAATATGTACACTAGCGCCACGTGGTGGTGAAATTTTGAACTATGCTCTTCATGACCCGGAAGTACTCGTAGTCCCGAGCAACTTTGCCGAAGATCGCATCTTCCTATCTGGCTTCAATCTCGTGCTATATCCCACCAAAGTCGTACCGGAAGTCACTATGTACACTAGCGCCACGTGGTGGTGAAATTTCGAACTATGCTCTTCATGACCCGGAAGTACTCGTAGTCCTGAACAACTTTGCCGATGATCGCATCTTCCTATCTGGCTTCAATCTCGTGCTATATCCTCCAAAGTCGTACCGGAAGTCACTATGTACACTAGCGCCACGTGGTGTCGAAATTTTGAACTATGTTCTTCATGACCCGGAAGTACTCGTTGTCCTGAACAAGTTTGCCGAAGATCGCATCTTCCTATCAGGCTTCAATCTCGTGCTATATCCCACCAAAGTCGTACCGGAAGTCACTATGTACACTAGCGCCACGTGGTGGTGAAATTTTGAACTATGCTCTTCATGACCCGGAAGTACTCGTAGTCCTGAACAACTTTGCCGAAGATCGCATCTTCCTATCTGGCTTCAATCTCGTGCTATATCCCACCAAAGTCGTACCGGAAGTCACTATGTACACTAGCGCCACGTGGTGGTGAAATTCCAAACTATGCACTTCATGAAATGGAAGTACTCGTAGTCCTGAACAACTTTTGCCGAAGATCGCATCTTCCTATCTGGCTTCAATCTCGTGCTATATCCCACCAAAGTCGTACCGGAAGTCACTATGTACACTAGCGCCACGTGGTGGTGAAATTTTGAACTATGCTCCTCATGACCTGGAAGTAGTCGTAGTCCTGAACAACTTTGCCGAAGATCGCATCTTCCTATCTGGCTTCAATCTCGTGCTATATGCCACCAAAGTCGTACCGGAGGTCACTATGTACACTAGCGCCACGTGGTGGTGAAATTTTGAACTATGCTCTTCATGACCTGGAAGTACTCGTAGCACTGAACAACTTTGTTGAAGATCGCATCTTCCTATCTGGCTTCAATTTCGTGCTATATCCCTCCAAAGTCATACCGGAAGTCAATATGTACACTAGCGCAACGTGGTGGTGAAATTTTGAACTATGCTCTTCATGAACTGGAAGTACTCGTAGTACTGAACAACTTTGCCGAAGATCGCATCTTTCTATCAGGCTTCAAACTCGTGCTATATCCCTCCAAAGTCGTACCGGAAGTCAATATGTACATTAGCGCCACGTAGTGGTGAAATTTTAAAGTATGCTCTTCATGACCTGGAAGTACTCGTAGCACTGAACAACTTTGCCGAAGAGCGCATCTTCCTATCTGGCTTCAATCTCGTGCTATATCCCACCAAAGTCGTACCGGAAGTCACTATGTACACTAGCGCCACGTGGTGGTGAAATTTCGAACTATGCTCTTCATGACTCGGAAGTACTCGTAGTCCTGAACAACTTTGCCGATGATCGCATCTTCCTATCTGGCTTCAATCTCGTGCTATATCCTCCAAAGTCGTACCGGAAGTCACTATGTACACTAGCGCCACGTGGTGTCGAAATTTCGAACTATGTTCTTCATGACCCGGAAGTACTCGTTGTCCTGAACAAGTTTGCCGAAGATCGCATCTTCTT
This sequence comes from Aedes albopictus, assembly GCF_035046485.1. Classification (NCBI taxonomy): domain Eukaryota; kingdom Metazoa; phylum Arthropoda; class Insecta; order Diptera; family Culicidae; genus Aedes; species Aedes albopictus. The sequence continues at coordinate 225,866,669 of NC_085137.1, read as the reverse complement.
ATCAGGCTTCAATCTCGTGCTATATCCCACCAAAGTCGTACCGGAAGTCACTAGGTACACTAGCGCCACGTGGTGGTGAAATTTTGAACTATGCTCTGCATGACCCGGAAGTACTCGTAGTCCTGAACAACTTTGCCGAAGATCGCATCTTCCTATCTGGCTTCAATCTCGTGCTATATCCCACCAAAGTCGTACCGGAAGTCACTATGTACACTAGCGCCACGTGGTGGTGAAATTCCAAACTATGCACTTCATGAAATGGAAGTACTCGTAGTCCTGAACAACTTTTGCCGAAGATCGCATCTTCCTATCTGGCTTCAATCTCGTGCTATATCCCACCAAAGTCGCACCGGAAGTAACTATGTACACTAGCGTCCGTGGCGGTGGAATTTGAAACTATGCTCTTCGTGACCTGGAAGTACTCGTAGTCCTGAACAACTTTGCCGAAGATCGCATCTTCCTATCTGACTTCAATCTCGTGCTATATCCCTCCAAAGTCGTACCGGAAGTAGCTATGTACACTAGCGCCACGTAGTGGTGAAATTTTAAACTATGCACTTCATGAACTGAAGGACTCGTAGTCCTGAACAACTTTTGCCGAAGATCGCATCTTCCTATCTGGCTTCAATCTCGTGCTATATCCCACCAAAGTCGTACCGGAAGTCACTATGTACACTAGCGCCACGTGGTGGTGAAATTTTGAACTATGCTCTTCATGACCTGGAAGTACTCGTAGTACTGAACAACTTTGCCGAAGATCGCATCTTTCTATCAGGCTTCAAACTCGTGCTATATCCCTCCAAAGTCGTACCGGAAGTCAATATGTACATTAGCGCCACGTAGTGGTGAAATTTTAAAGTATGCTCTTCATGACCTGGAAGTACTCGAGCACTGAACAACTTTGCCGAAGATCGCATCTTACTATCTGGCTTCAATCTCGTGCTACATCCCTCCAAAGTCATACCGGAAGTCAATATGTACACTAGCGCCACGTGGTGGTGAAATTTTGAACTATGCTCTTCATGACCCGGAAGTACTCGTAGTCCCGAGCAACTTTGCCGAAGATCGCATCTTCCTATCTGGCTTCAATCTCGTGCTATATCCCACCAAAGTCGTACCGGAAGTCACTATGTACACTAGCGCCACGTGGTGGTGAAATTTCGAACTATGCTCTTCATGACCCGGAAGTACTCGTAGTCCTGAACAACTTTGCCGATGATCGCATCTTCCTATCTGGCTTCAATCTCGTGCTATATCCTCCAAAGTCGTACCGGAAGTCACTATGTACACTAGCGCCACGTGGTGTCGAAATTTTGAACTATGTTCTTCATGACCCGGAAGTACTCGTTGTCCTGAACAAGTTTGCCGAAGATCGCATCTTCCTATCAGGCTTCAATCTCGTGCTATATCCCACCAAAGTCGTACCGGAAGTCACTATGTACACTAGCGCCACGTGGTGGTGAAATTTTGAACTATGCTCTTCATGACCCGGAAGTACTCGTAGTCCTGAACAACTTTGCCGAAGATCGCATCTTCCTATCTGGCTTCAATCTCGTGCTATATCCCACCAAAGTCGTACCGGAAGTCACTATGTACACTAGCGCCACGTGGTGGTGAAATTCCAAACTATGCACTTCATGAAATGGAAGTACTCGTAGTCCTGAACAACTTTTGCCGAAGACAGAATGTTGCTATCTTGTCGAGGTTCCGAAAGAACTCGCTACAAAGACATGGTACTCACAACCAATCCGGGAAGAAAACGGAACCGGAAGAAGTTAAAAATGTGGAACTAATGTTTTCGCCTGGTTCTCACCGGAAGCTGCATGAAATTCCAATCGGCTTTCACTACACCTCTCTAGGATAGTGTAGGATTCCGTTAACGCAAAAAGATTGAAATTTGGTTCACTAACTGCTGAGATATGGATGTACAAAAAAACAGTTCCACGTTTTTTTGCCTGTCGGTACTTAGCGTGTTAACTAAATTTACGTTTGATGTCTTCAACTTAACGTATTTAACGATTTTTGTATATAAAAATGTTATGTAAAGTTAGCACATTTTACCACGCTTCAAAAAATGAGGCAACTTTACGTTAAGTTTTAGTATGTAAATTTCAACAAATATGTGTGGTTCAATGTCTATGCAGTAAGTATCATTCATTTTGTTTCAAATAAGCCAAGAAGAATTAAAATTGAATGAAAGATGACAAAGATAGCAACGAATCACTTTTCCATGTTTTACGAAAGTGACCCCAAACTTTTGGCCGATACATCATATTGAGGGGAGACCCCAAACTTTTGATCGATGACATCAAGGATTAATTTACTTAATAACTTTTTTTTCTAGATTTTTAGCTAAGTTCTGTAAAAAGCAGTTGAAAGCTAATAGAAAATGGGTCATATTACCGCTCTCATCTCAAAATTTGGTCGACCCAACTTCCAGCGACACTGCCGTAAGTTTATATTCATTTTTTAGAAAATTTGGTAACTTTGAGTTGAGTTTACATACAAAATTTTTTGAAAAAGTTTCTTTTAAATCATGTTCAAAGTTTCTTTGACTTATTATCTTTTGAATGACACCTAGGGTTTTGAAATCGGACGCAAATTGGCGGAGATATGAGCCTAAAAAAATGACATGTTTTTGAGGGGGTGACCCCAAACTTTTGAACGGGAGTGTACACGCAAGCAAAAACCACTATAGTAAGCTGCAACGCTTTTGGGAGCTCGAAAACTGCTGAAGTGGCTGACGCTGAAGCTCGGCAAGTGGTTACCTTCGCGGTCGCCCACGTTGATCACTCGATCATCCACCGATACTCGGATCTTGGAAGGTTACTTCGGGTAGTCAGCTACTGTTTTCGATTCTGCAGAAACGCTTTCGAAGTCTGCCAAATCGTCGCGAAGTTGGTCCTTTTCAGCCGCCTGAAGTGGATTACTCGATTAAATCGCTCATTCGTTCCGTCCAAAGAACAGAATTCCCAGAAAAAAAAAATCGTTGTTACTCTGCGAATCCTCAGCGGCGATCCCTTCATCTAAAGACTCTTCATGCAGGGCCAATCCTGCCACTGGCTTACTTACCTTACCGATCAGGCTAAGGGCGGGGTGGCCTCTGCTGTACATAGTAGCCGTCTCCATTCCACTCGGTCCATGGCTGTTTGACTCCAGTTCCGCCCTCTGCGTAGGGTCCGCAGAATGTCCTCTACTTGATCGACCTACCTAGCTCGCTGCGCTCCATGTCTTCTTGTACCAGTCGGATGACTCTCGAGAACCATTTTAGTCGGGTTGCTATCCGACATCCTGATGCCTTTACCTGCCTACCGTAGCATCCCGATTTTCAAGGTATGGACGATGGTTAGTTCTCTCGGCAGCTGATGCAGCTCGTGGTTCATTCGCCTTTTCCAAGTCCCTCCTGCCATCTGCATTCCTCCGTAGATGGTACGCAACACCTTTCGTTCGAAAACTCCAAGGGCGCGTTGATCCTCTGCACTTAGGGTCCATTTGTCTATAGGCACGAATAGAGGACGACCAGCGTTTTGTAGATATTCAACATCGTGTTACTAGGAACTTTATTCGATCGTAGAGTTCTGCGGAGTCCAAAGTAAGCACGATTTCCTGCCACAATGCGCCTCTGAATTTCTCTGCTGGTGTCATTGTCGGCGGTCACCAGTGAGCCCAAGTACATAAATTCTGTAACCGTCTCGATTTTATCACCGTCGATATAAATTCGAGGTGGCGGGCGCGGTGATTCCTCCCTATAGCCATTTGCCATTTATTTATTTAGTTAACATCAAATTCATGATAATACTGAATCAACAATTTGCCGCCATAATACTCGATTTGCAGCTGCAGCTCTCCAACGTCGGTCACGCCCAACACTCGCCAGATCACGCTCCACCTGGTCCACCCATCGTGCTCTCTGCGCTCCACGCCTTCTTGTACCAACCGGATGGTTAGCAAACACCAACTTTGCAGGGTTGTTGTCCGGCATTCTTGCAACATGCCCTGCCCACCGTATCCTTCCGGCTTTGGCCACCTCCTGGATGCTGGGTTCGCCATAAAGTGCAGCGAGCTCGTGGTTCATCCTTCTCCGCCACACACCGTTCTCCTGCACGCCGCCGAAGATCGTCCTTAGCACCTGTCGCTCGAAAACTCCGAGTTCTTGTATGTCCTCCTCGAGCATCGTCCACGTCTCGTGCCCGTAGAGAACCACCGGTCTTATTAACGTCTTGTACATGGTACATTTGGTGCGGGGGTGAATCTTTTTTGACCGCAGTTTCTTCTGGAGCCCATAATAGGCACGACTTCCACTGATGATGCGCCTTCGTATTTCACCAACGTTATTGTCAGCCGTTAGCAAGGAACCGAGGTAGACGAATTCTTCTACCACCTCGAAAGTATCCCCGTCTATCGTAACATTGCTGCCAAGGCTTGTCCTGTCTCGCTCAGTCCCACCTACCAGCATGTACTTTGTCTTAGCCGCATTCACCACCAGTCCGGCCTTTGCTGCTTCACGTTTCAGGCGGGTGTACTGTTCTGCCACCGTTCCAAATGTCCTAGCAATAATATCCATGTCATCCGCAAAACAGACAAATTGGAGGGATTTCGTGAAGATCGTACCCCGGCTGTTGAGCCCAGCTCGTCGCATAACACCTTCCAGGGCGATGTTGAATAGTAGGCAGGAAAGTCCATCACCTTGTCGTAGTCCCCGTCGAGATTCAAATGAACTGGATAGCTCACCCGAAATCCTTACGCTGTTCTGCACACCGTCCATCGTTGCTCTTATCAGTCTAGTCAGCTTCCCGGGAAAGCTGTTCTCGTCCATAATTTACGAGCAATAATATCAATATTATCAGCGAAACCAAGCTAAACGGACCTCGTGAAAATTGTCCCACTCGTGTTTCTCCCCGCTCTCTTTATTACACCTTCTAACGCAATGTTGAACAGCAAGCACGAAAGACCATCACCTTGCCGTAACCCTTTGCGAGATTCGAAGGGACTTGAGAGTGTCCCTGATACTCGAACTACGCACATCACTTGATCCATCGTCGCCTTGATCAATCGTATCAGTATATCCGTGAATCCGTATTCGTGTATAATCTGCCATAGCTGTTCTCGATCGATTGTACGACTACGACTGCTGATTGCACGAAAATACGACTGCTATTGGCTACCATTCGGCAAAAATTGTGTCCTTTGCGTGGACGCGATCTCGTTCGTAACCGAAGTAACACACTTGGCACAGAAGTGTCACGGCGGCGCAGATTTTTGTTACGTAGAAGTCACTGTAACTTACTTCTAGCAAGTAAGTATTTATTTGCAAAATGTAAGTCACAGTGACTTCTGCACAACAAAAACCTGCGCCGCCGTGACTCTTCTGTGACAAGTGTGTTACTTGGGGAGGTCGTTCGGCAGTGTGGGACCTGCTTTTGCTGCGCCCCGAAGCCGATGGAGCAGTTTATGGCTACTCTACACGCCTGCACGAGTATTCGCGAATAATGGTATGTACTACTGTGGACCCTTCGGTATTCGTCCGTTAGTTGGGAGGGGAGCAAACGTAAAAATGTACGTCGCCGTGGTCGTTTGTATAGTGGTGAAGGTGGTGCACCTCGAGGTGGTCACCGACCTTACCTCCGTCGCGTGTATCAATGCGGTGAAGTAGTTCATCGCACGTCGCGGTCGCGTAGTGAACTTGTATTGCGATAACTCGACGCCATTCGTTGGCGTTGATCGAAAACTGAAGCAGCTTTGTCGTCAGTACCTTCAGCAGTATTCGACAGAACAATGGAATGGATACTGTCTAGAGCATAGGTTTCCAAACATTCAGGTGCGGGACCCCTTTTTGTCAGTAGACGTACTTTTCGCGACCCACCATAGAAATTCTCTCATTTATTGTCTGTTATAGTAAAATATTCGACTGTCCCTAGCGACCCCTAGATGATGGCTGGCGGCCCCTCTGGGGGGTCGCGACCTACAGTTTGGGAAACCATGGTCTAGAGAGTGGAATAACGATCCACATCATCCCTTCTCGTTCTCCCCACCACGGTGGCCTGTGGGAAGCGGGGGCCAAATCGTTTAAATGCCACCTACGTAGAATCCTTGGCTGTCGATCGTTTAGGTTGGTGGAGTTCAACACTACAGTGGCTCAAATCGAAAGTATGCTGAACTCCCGACTCTATCACCACTGTCCAGTCACCCGCAAGATCTGTCCAGCCTTACTCCCGGTCACTTCCTTGTTTTTTATTACAGAGCCTGACTATATATTTAGCACATCCTGTTATCAGGAAATGAAGAGCAGTGTCGAGAATTCAGGCTCGGATTAAGGACTGTGGTGGTCCGGGGCCCGAGCGGATGCGGAGGCTCCTTGGCGATGAGCATACAAAAATTTCTTTGTTTTCAAACAGTATTTGAGCAATTTTATTATTATTATTATTATATTTTATTAAAGACAATTTACCATGCAATTTACCAAATAAGTTGGTATTCGTGTCCAATTTGAGCAAAATGAAACATAGAAGTAAATGGCCAAAATAGACGTAGACATTTCTCTTCCATAAAATCACTGCCGGCCAGTAGGAGATGGATTGTACAGTAGCGTGGGTCATCGGAACCGTTTTCTCAGATCAAAGCTTTTTTGGTTCCGTTTTGGGTCCTGAATATCTGTGCAAAACTTGAGCACGATCGGCTGCGTCTACACTTTGCGCATTGCAATTGAAATTTGCATGGGAAACATACTTTTTTGCATTTTTGTAATAACTTGGAAAAGTTTGTCTGAAACTTTTTAACCGATAATGTAAAATAATGGCCTAAGATGTTCTGAAAAACTTTGTGGAAGACCGCAAAGTGATCCGAGGCTAGTAAAAATATTTATAATCAACAAACCACATGCATGAGTTTATGTTTTAACATGTAAAGGAATAACAATAGCAACAAAATCATGCTGTTTCGGCAAGCAATGCCAACGCTATAACTTTTTTCATAAGCTTCAGATCACTTCGTGGTCTTCGACAAAGTTTTTCGGAACACCCAAGACTATGCTTTCACAATATAGGTTACATGGTTTTAGAAAAAATCGAGCTTGTTATGAGAGAAATGCAAAAAGATGTGTTTTCCCATGTAAAATCCCATACAAACTTTAAACGCGATGGGCAAAATGTAACCGATCGTACCCAAATTTTGCACAGTTGTTTGGGTCCTGAAATGGGACTTTGTTCGGGTAGGATACCATCAAATTTTTCATTTTTCCATATAACGGATGACTCACTCTATTGTACATACATACATTCATACAAAGCTGACGATTTGAAATCGATTTTTGCTCTATTTTAATGCAAAGTTGCTCTCTTCAAACATCTCTTTTTCCGTAACCAGTGCTCCGAGTGAGCTGAATTTTTTAATGTAACTGGCTCGCATCTAACATTTCAAATGTAAGTTGAGAAAGAATTTCTAAAATAATTTTTTCTTCCTTTTTTTCCATCTTAAGGTGTCTTACTGCATCACTAAGTTTTCAAACGAATCATTGACTTTTTGCTTTTCAATGATTGTTTGCCTCGCATTTTTGAAGTGATAAAAAATCGTCAATTCTGCTGCAACGCAGCAGAAAAAGTATCATCTCAATCACTGCGAGTGAGCATATAGGATGATACTTTTTCATACGAATATTCGCTTTGATGGCAGTAGTGTTGCATTTGAACTGAACGCGAGCCAAAAATGAACTGAACGCGTTCAATTTTTTGAACGTGAACGCAGTAAACATTGAACTTGCGTGTCAGAGCTTTTCACTGCTCAAGAACGCCCGTTCAGATCCCCATTCGGCTCAATGTTCTAATGCACTATTCTTTCAATATGTAAAGCAAATGAATCGGTCCAGCCGTCCAGAGTTTCGTAGAAATGAGACTTCATGGAACATGGCCCTGTACCACATAATACCATATTAGTAATACGTACATACATACATTGCATTGTGGGGTTGGGAAGGAAGCGGATCGAATCGTCCGGGGTGACAGCGCCTCGGTTCTTATGGCGCGTTTTTATGCAAAACAACGTCCAAAAGCTTGGATGCGTCTTCATATCCTATATGCCTTCTTTTCTAGGACTTTGTGACGCATTTGCATACATTCGTTGTTGCACGGAAAAATGCGCCATACCACCTAGGCCATTGTGGCATCGGGCATTAAATTCTGCACCGAAATACGGATTATCCGCAATCCACGGTGGCCGGACCGGTTCCCCCTCACAATAGAAGGTCAGATTCTGAATCCAATGAGCCCAAGATTGCTAGAATTGGCGAAAAAATGGCAGAAATATAACCATTTCAGTTTAGCGGGTACCAGGGTATCATGTTAGCATGTTGGCATTATACTGGTGCAGTTCTTGCTCATTGTTCAAGGTGCGTTCAATTTCGAGCTCGCTCGCGTTCCAAATTTTGAACTGAACAATGTTCAAATCGTTTTGATCGCAGCGTGCCGAATTTGAAGATGAACGAAAATTGATCGCGTTCAAATGCAACACTCCATTGGCAGAGAATTATCACTTTGAAATTTTGAGGCTCATATACAACTTGGCTGCCGATGCTGATGATGCCGTAAAAAGCCTAAATTATTTTTTTGGAAATTTTGCTCAAATTTAAGGAGATTGGCACATATAATCACCAATATCTCGAATCTCATTAATTTGATGCAAACAATATGTTCAGATGATCGAAACATGTTATATTCAGCTTTCTATTTATGCAAAAAGAATGAAAATTGGATGACTGCAACATAAGATATTTATATTTTAGTAAATTCCATATTTTTTAAACTCTATTTTCAAGAAAAACTCAAAAACTGTTTTACGACTTTCACGACTTTCGTTTTATTTTGTAAACTAGTGTAAGCTGTATATACAGTGTCGAACGAAACAATAACACCACTAGCCATTTTTCATACAAAATAGCCGAGTTTGACGATATGGTACTCGGTTCGTAGTAGATTAATTTGACTGAAATTTTGACAGCCGACCTGGAATACGTGAAGTTTGATTTGTTTTTAATTGATTGAGTTCTGTTCACTACATCAAAAGTTACAGATATACGAAACGACAAAATAATAGGACCACTTTCAGATTACCATTACCAAAAGATATATGAGAGATTCTGATGTTTGATGATTGATAAACAAGTTCTAAAATTAAGTAGGGGGATTAGGGGCATAATGGACACCCGGGGCGAAATGGACACCCCTGTTTTTGCCGAAACCGTTGACTTTTATGTAAAACTTTCAATGCATAAGTGTAAAGGAACAAGTCATTGTTCTATTTATCAAAAGTACCATTTATATTCCTTTAAAATAACCAAAATATCATTGAAATTGAAGTATGTTTTTCATATGGTGGATTTCTTATAATTTCGAAGCAGCAGCAAATAAGGTATTACGAATGATTGAGTGTTTCCACCATACAAACTAGTGAATTTTTAGCTTATCTACATGTATTCGCAGATTTAGCAATGGATGCAGTATTACATTTTTGATCAGAACTTACTCAAAATAGCAATTTCAATGTTGTAGTCTATTCGGGGCAAAATGAACACTGGCAATTATGAATGGATGTACGCGCGTTGCATACTGTTAGGCGTTTTAGAGAGTTTGAAAAAAATCAATCCGATTGTTTTAGCCTAAAATTTATTTAATTAACTTTGAAGTTATGTAAACTCATCTAAGATGGAGTATTATATCTGTGGTATTGATCTCAGTTGGCAAATTACTTGACTAGTCGATATTATCAAAGATACAGCATAAAATATGCATGGGTGTCCATTATGCCCCGATGGGTGTCCATTTCGCCCCGTACCTCTCCTATCAGCCCCAAAAAACACACGGTTTTCAATTCATTATTTCTTCACAATAATGACATTCTACCAGCTGTAAATGATTGAAATACGTAGGGAACAAGTTAAAGTTGTAAGCCAACTGATAATATGTTAAGTTTTTGTCGGTTATACAGGTCTAACATGCTCATATGCTTAGGGTGTCCATTATGCCCCTAATACCCCTATGCCATTTAAACTTAGGGATTTTTTTATAAATGACCACAAAAAAAAAACGATGATAAAAATCTGGTGTTTTTGTTTTGTCGCACCGTAAGTGGTGAACAGAACTCTATCAATTTAATACAAATGAAAATTCCCGTAATTCCAGGTCGGCTGTCAAAATTTCAGTCAAATTAATGTACTACAAACCGAGTACCATATCGTCAAACTTGTCTATTTTGTATGAATTAAGTCCGGTGGTCTAGGGGCGGGACAGCTCTAATATTGATTAGCGATATTAGCAGTATTAGAGGATATTAATCCCAGCGCCAGATCATATTTGAACAAAGTAAGCCATGTCAATAGAATTGAATTGTTTAGCAATGACAACAATAACAAATTACAATAAATTAATGCTCTGCTTTCATCACTATAATGTTGTTGGAATATATAAATCAAGAGTGGAAAAACAAAATTGACAAATTAAAGATCTTTTATCGTTTTTCTCATACCAAGAGAATCAACTACGGACATATCTCTAGCGAAAATGATGAACAAGATCACCAAACTGCAGTTGTAGTATCTGTTGGTACATACTCTATAACGCAAAAGTTTTCTTCTGCCCTGACCGTTCGAAATGAAGATCTGATGCAATTCCAAGGTCATTCCACCGGAAAATATGTGTTAACCATTGGCTCAACAGTCTATAGCTAGCAGCGATAATGTGGAATCCTAGGTGGTATCCTATCTTGTATTCTAGCTCATTTAACCACAAAGAAATAAAACTGAACTCTTGACTGAACTGCTTTATTGGCAAACATGAAAAACACACCGTCATATGCGCTCAGTTTTTGTTTTATTATCCAAGGTTGCAACCAATTAATTGTGATTAACGTTTTCCATGCAGTTATTAAATGATGCTATTTCTTTTGAATTCTCTAAGAACAGCCATGGGCTTTCGATAGCCACATCCCCAATGATAACAAAATGAAATCCAAGTTGTTTTTACTGCTAAAATAATCAATAGAGATTCAAGTTAATTTAAACAAATTATAGAAAAGACACAGACAAACCGTATTTTCAAGCAGCGTCTTCGTGACAGTTATTTGTTGCATGAAAAGTCATGACATACTAGCAAATAGTTATTTATGCAATGAGTTGCAAAAAGTTGATTTTTTCAGCACGAGTTGTACATTTATCCAACGAGGCTTGCCGAGTTGGATAAATACTACGAGTGCTGAAAAAATCGTGTTTTGCAACGAGTCGCATACAAAATTTTATGCAATTTTTTTTCATAATGCAACCCATTTGAGTTGCATAATGTTCATAATGCAACCCAAATGAGTTGCATTATGAACATTATGCAACTATCTTTCATTATGCAACTCATTTCAGTTGCATAATGAGCCTGTACGGAAAAGGAGGTCATTATTATACTGAAATGAGTCAGATAAAACTGAAATTATAATACTGAATTGCATAAAAAATATTTCGGTCGACGTTGAAGATTAGGGTATTAATATTTATTAGGCAGTATTAGAGGCGGTATAAGAAGCTGTCCCGCCCCTAGCCGGTGGTTTTATTTTTTATCTGACACTGTATAGTGAATACAAACCAAGGCCAGATCAAACTTAACTATGCAGCTTCTTTTTTAATCATTGTTTATCGCTGTTGTCCGTTTTATAAATAGTATAGTCCTTATGTTGCATTCCTATGTTTTTAATTTGACTTTTCAATTTACGTGGCCATTCCAAAACGACAAGCAGTCATAAACCCAACAAAACGTAATTTACATTCGTTTTATGACTGCAACCAAAAGCTTCCGACTTCAAATTGTTGGTGACGTGTTTGAGTATTGCAGGTTAACCTTCACGTACCCGACCCCCAACATCTCATTTTCAAAATGCTGGCATTTCGTCAACTTTCATTCAACTTTTTTGAAGTCGCCCTCAATCGATCATAAATTGGTGCAAGTTAAGTACACCCAAAAGGCCATGCATATCTGGATCCATTCCGGAGATATTTCTGATTGTAACTGGGGTCAGGGAGGGTGCCGAAATGGCTAAAAATTATTATTTCGTGTGTGATTGTGTTTGAGCCATCGATTTTCAGCGGAATTTTCATTGCGAACAATAAAACACAACTGCGATAAGCACATTTGAATAAGTTGACCCATCCGGATCACCGTGACAGGTTCCGCGGGGGCCTCATTGGGGTCACTTCTGGTTTTTATCCAAAACATGTCGTGCGACATATCGAACTTCATGATTTCGAATGACTGTGTCAGAAACGATACCCTGATGTCTGTATCAACTAATATGGCCACCCAGGAACATCTAGCACAGGTTCCACGGGGGTGACATCAGGGACATTTCTAGTTTGCAACTAAAACATGTGGTGCGACTTTTCAAACTTCATGATTTCAAGAGAATGGGGCTGAATAAAAATGATTGAAGTATGAAGCAACTGATATAGCCGCTCCGGAACAGCTGAAATGGGCTCCACAATAAACACAATAACACACGAAATAATCACTTTTGGTCATTTGGAAAAACAGACAACTCTCCCACCCCCTGATCGCAATACAATCTAGAATATCTAAATAATAATAAACTTGCACCAATTTATGACCGATTAAGGGCGACTTCAAAAAAATCGGATAAAAATTGACGAATTGCCAGCATTTTCAAAATGAGTTGTCGGGAGTCGGGTATGTGAAGGTTAATACTCAAATATAATATTTATCATCAAGCCCGTGCACAGAAAATGTGATAAGGGTGATAAAGGTGATAAAACCCCTTTTCCATTTTTTTTTGCAAAGGGCGGCGGGGAGCCTATTGCATAGAACATCGACAATGGGAGGGGTTCATCCCCCTCCCTTATGCATGGGCTTGATTGTCACTATTTTACTATCTAAAATATGTTATAAATTGAAACAAATTTTGTTCATTCTCATATGAATGACTGATACCCAATTTAAATCTTACTTTGGTGGACAGAGGTGTGTATTACACTGGACGACAGTGGGCTCCGGCCTTGATGATGCGTTGCACAGCGATTCTTCTACATCTACTCCTGTCACCCGATTCCTACACGTGGGCATAGCCATTTTATAGCCTGAAAGGACATAATAGACAGAAAGGAAAATGAATGAAATAGTGTTGATGCCATTGTATTGATTGAACGCCGTGAAAACGAAAATATTCATTAGCTTAGTAGCGAAATTGGATATTTGCTTCAATAATCGAATTCCGTTTCAAGCATACGTCTACCCCGATGAAGAGCATGATCCGATTAGAGGACGGTCAGGCATGCGGAGAAGAAAGAATTCTCGCAAATAGCAAAGCAATCACATTCCCGATTTTCAAGTGCGCTCTTCTGAAAGGCTATTTCTGTAGAAGAGTCTCCTTCGTTTGATTTCTTTAAAGCTTCCGACGTAGTAGAATGTATACTTGAACGGCATCGTAGGTTAGGAACCGGCACCAGAACAATGACACATCTGAAGAGGACTTTCCCTCTTGAATCCTCCATGTTCTCTGTACGCTAACCATGAGCTCAGCCAGGCGCGAAGGTGTACGGTGCGGATGGATGGGTTCACCTGAAGTAGTATCGAAATTCACTTACCGCCTCCACAGGTGACGGAGCAGAGAGACATCGGTGCTATCTCCCACTGGTACAGGGGCTGGGTGCAGGACGTTCCGTCTCCACCGCACACCCCACAGACGTCGATCTTCTTCGTGGAACCGATTTTAAGGTCACATCCGACGCGCTGTAGAAGAAAAACGAAGTGAGATAATAAATATAAATATGTCTCGGAATCATGTGGATGGGTTGCTTTCTGGCGGAGTGGTGTTTTGTGTCGTGACAAATATATAACGTCTTAACAAGATTTGGAAAAGCCATTGATTTATGATTTCAATGGATTAGAAGTCTATACAAACCTAATTCAACTTGTTGACACTTTTTCGTAGTAGCTTTTAACGGCTTGATTAACAGCACTCTTTTGATGCAATGGTAAGTATTACCAAGAATGCCACTGCTAAAAAAACATGCAATGCAAAAATGCAAATTTTATGGATGCTCCCAAAGAATAGAAATTAAAATCTTCGATGTAGTGGAATAAAATCATTAACAACCTTCTATGTTAAAAACAACTAAGTGGATAATCTTAATGATTTTCACTACAATCGTGATTTTATGCGATTTCTTTTTTAAGATTACATGGATATCAACATGAAATCTTAAAAAATCGCATAATACACGGTGTGTTGTGTAGAACAACTTTATAATAAAAAAATAAGTAAGTCTGAAATTTTGCCCAGTGATACTTTGGGCCATTCCCTTCAATTTGCTGGGTCGGTTGAAAACATCTATCGGGGGGTCTAGAACAAAAATTTTTTTTGAAGGTTTTTCATGCAAAAACAGTTAAAAGCGCATATTGTAAATTATTGCATCTCCTACAAATATTCACAACTTTTTTGTCTTTGAGGATAGAACCATAAAATTTTCTGGCGTTTCGAAGTAGTATGCGTAGATGACTGTGTGAAAATTTCATTAAAATATGTTGAATGGTTTTCAAATAATAGCAAAACTATCAAACGCATTCTAAAACACTAAGCTTAGTAGCAAAAGTCCAACAAAATATCTATATTTTTTATATAATAATAAATGAAACATTTTTAATTCTAAGGACCTTCAGTCATTATGATGGCGGTATGAACTGTGAAAACTTGTTTTTCAAATAATGAACAATTCCATAGTCAAATACATGAAAGGAAAACACACACATTGCCATTATGTAGCTTTTGACTAAAGTATTAATTATTTATCTCAAGAACGCGGTTTTGCGTGTACATGTTCATTTTTTCCATTTTTTTAAATGATTAAGGTCTTATCTAAGTATCAGATTGCAAGCGAAAGGCTTTAGGAGAGCGTGGCGCAATAATTTGGATTACAAAAAAACTGTTTGTTATTTTTTTTCGAAAGAAATAGATTTATGTTGAAAATATTCTACTAGTCAACGACGCCCTAACAATGATCAATCACTCTTCCTCATGCTTGAAGGAAACCACAGAAAATATTTTTGAGACATCATATGCAAATCGATAACACTATTTAAACCATTGTTATCAAATTGTTTTTCCTTGGCTTTATGCTGAACAGCCTAATTTTCATGCCTAATTTAGAAACATTTTCAATAAGTACTCCGTTCTTTTAACTCTTCTTTCAGAACTTATTATCAGTTATTTGTTAATAAACGGTGGCATAAGTAATAAGCATCATATTGCTATTAAATTTAAAGACAAACCTAAGTTTAGGTCCAACAGCTATGTATGTCAAATATCGTGGAATAATCCGGAAACTATGTTTAGTACCGTAAAGTTGCCCTTCATCGAATATTGCCCAACTGAATTCTGTTTTGATTTCAGTTCTCGTTATTGTGTCCTGTCTTGGTTTAATGTGGACTCATACCCACAACTTCAATGTTATTATGAGGTCTTTAACAGAGTTAACTTGTTTTTATTCATTGACTAAGGTGAAATACTATTTAATTTTGAGCTTGTAAACATTAATTCCAAAATAATTTAGTTTCTATACTTTTTCTTCGAAACAGAGACGTTTCCCAATCCTCGAGTGCTTTTCTTGGCTTACCAAATAACATTCAAATATTTTCTTTAGGGAAGGCCGCCGTGCTCAGCAATCATGATAATTGTGTTTATTATAGGATCCGTAATAGAGGCATACTACTTGTACTTGTGAACATGTATACGCAAAACCTCGTTCTTGAAATAAATAATAATTACTTTAGTAAAAAGCTACATAATAACAGTGTGTGTTTTCCTTTCATGTATTTGGCTATGTATCTGTTCATCATTTGAAAAACAAGTTTTCACAGTACTTCCATCATAATGACTCAATGTGTTTAGAATAAAATATGTTTCATGTATTATTGTATAAAAAAATATAGATATTTTTTTGATCGTTTGCTACTAAGCTTAGTATTTTAGAATGCGTTTGATAGTTTTGCTATTACTTGAAAACCATTCAACATATTTCAATGAAATTTTCACACAGTCATCTACGCATACTACTCCGAAACGCCTAAAAATTGTATGGTTCTATCGTCAAAGACAAAAAAGTTGTGACTATTTGTAGGAGATGCAATAATTTACAATATGCGCTTTTAACAGTTTTTGCATGAAAAACCTTCAAAAAAATTTTTTGTTCAAGACCCCCCGATGGATGTTTTCAATCGACCCAGCAAATTGAAGGGAATGGCCCAAAGTATCACTGGGCAAAATTTCAGACTTACTTATTTTTTTGTTTTAAAGTTGCTCTATAAACACACCGTGAATACAGAAGTAATGTTAAAACCGAATCGAAATCAACAGTCGCCATGCCAACCGGTATATTTAAATTACCCCATTAACGATTTATAAAAACAAATTAAGGAAGCGGTAATTTTGAGAACTACAACATTTTCACAAAATTGGTAATAGCATAGGAAATTAATTGTCTGATTAAAACAGGAAACTGTGTCAAATACCCACAAGTTTAATTACGTGAAATAATTTACACAATTTCATAACATTTTATTATTTGATTCAACTTGTTTGGTAATTCCCTTTGATCCCCTTTGGAATTTTTTCTACAATTCCATTGGTAATTTATTCGGAAACTGCTTGGACAATTCCTTATTACCGATTTTATCTGAAAAGCGGAGATTTTTTGCCTATCATTTCGGGAATTACTAAAACACTTGTTTTTGTTAATTGCTTCAGCAAATCTTTGGTAACTTTAAATTGCCTGGCTATTTACTGAAATTTATCCAGTAATTCTTCCTGAACTCTTTTTTAGAATTCATTCTCTAATTCATTCGTTAATCATTGATTCGGCAAAGCCTGTGGGAGTCTCTTCCCAAGTTTCGTTGGAAAATTCTACAGCATTTCCTTTGAGACATGTTTACTGTGAATCCTTGGGAAATTTCTTCCTTTTGTACCTTTTGGAGTTCCCTTGGCAGTTTCTTTGAAGAATATATTAAAAATTCTCTGAACAGAACTATGCAAAAATAATTCAAAAATTAATTTTATTGAATCGCTTCTGCAATTCCTATGATTTTTTTGGACAATTTCTTTGTGAATTCTTCAATAACGATTTTAGGCTTTTCTGCATCATTTTTTTTTAAACAATGTCTTCGACAATTGAATTGGCAATGGAACTTGCTTCGAAACGTTTTTTTTTTCAATTCTTCGACAATTATTTTAAAAATTTCTCAGGCAAATACCTTTGAGGTTTTTTTCGAGAATTCCTTGGATAAAATCTACGGCAATTATTTCAGAACTCCTTTGGCAATGACTTCAAAAACATCTTTTAAAATTCCTTCGAACGGAAGTTCCCTTAGGGGCCGTCCATAAACCACGTGGTCACTAGGGGGGAGAGGGGTTCTGGTGTAGCCTGAAACCACGCAAGACCACGGTGGGAGAGGGGGGGGGAAATGACCACGTGATTTATAGACAGCCCCTTAGCAGTACCTATGAGAAGTTCTATTGCAATTCCTACAGTTCCTTCGGTTATTATTTTGGAAAATCCTCGCTTATTAGTTATGGTATCACTTTTGATGAGTATATTATTTGAGAGGTCCTTCATAATTTGTATGTGAATTCCCGTAGAAATTTCTAATAAAGTTTTTTTTAGAAAATTCTATTGCTTTAGGAATTCTGATTTACAATTTTTATTTAAATTCATCGAAAATGTTTTTAACATTTTCTTCGGCAACTGCCATAGATTTTTTTTTGGCAATTTCATGCAATTTTAAAGGAATTTTGCCAGATTTTGTGTCTCTTACACAAATGCCTTTGCTAATTAATTCTCAGATCCCATGTTTGGCAATTCTGGGAGCATTCTCTTGGCTATTTTTTTTGCAAATCGTTTTTTTAATGCCTCGTGAAATTACTTCGAAAAGTTTCATCAGAATTTCCAAAGGAACTGATTGACAAATTTCCAAAGGAATTCGGAAAAAATACCTTGAGAATTACTAAACAATATGACGAATACGCTGAATGAAAAAAATCGCCTGCACTGGTCTTGGTCCTAGGCCAATCGCTTCCAGTCACTCTGAACGTTTAGAGTCCTGAGGTTCTCTTCAACTGAAAAAAGTAAACTTTTGCGCGGCCTACCACGAAACCGACCGCTGTTTCCTGGTTCTCTGCTGAATATGGGTTCAGCTTGTCATTCCTCCGGCATACGAGCTACGTGCCCAGTCCACCGCACTCTGCCGTGTTTTATTCGCTTCACTACACACTAGGCCGTCCCTTATTTTGCAAAAATTGGAAATGTTATAAGTTCGTTGTTGGAAATTGATCGTTTTAGCTCAGAAATGATCGTGTCAAAATTTGAGGTTCGTATCCCAAGGCTAAGTGGTTCCTCAAGGGGCCTAAAGTTGTCAAAAATTGTATGGGGCTAAAAAACATGATTTCCACTCGTTTTCAAGTTATTGAGCAAAGTAGTGTAAGTCTCCTTCGGGATCTGAAAAAATAGTCAAAAATGCTGATTTTTCTGCTGTAAAAAACAATAACTCAAAAACGAGTTGAGATATCGCAATTCTAAGCACATTGTTGGTCCTAACGGGTTCTAAAATCATATCTTCTAGTAGAATAGCGTATTTTTATGTCGAAAAAAAATCATGTTTTTTAGTCCTATACGATTTTTGCCAACTTTAGACCCCTTTGAGGGACGATACGAACTTCAAATTTTGGCACGATCATTTCTGAGCTAAAACGATCATTTTCCAACAACGAACTTGTAACATTTCCAATTTTTGCAAAATAAGGGACGGCCTACTATACACTAAAACCCTAATTTACGCATACTTCATTTGTAACAAACTTAATTTAAGCCAGCTACGCCCCCCCCCCCATTTACGCGCTAATCCCCAAATAATGCTCCCCCCATTTACGCACCAATTTTCAAATAGCGCTCCCTAGGCGTAAATTGGAGTTCCAGGTTTTCGATAAAAAATAACGTGTGATGCATATGTATAGTGGAAATTTGAAGTTGTTTATGAAATTCTCGGAGCTCTGCACCAGCAGTGTTGCAAACTTTAGTGGTTCCCAGTGGAGATTTTGTTCCGGATTCTGGATCTCTAGGAGCATGTATTGGCAACACATCTACTTTGAAGATACTCCTCCTTGAGATGACCAATCCAAAAAAACATGTTCACATCTACCTAGCACTTTTGGTTCTTGCAAAATTCTTGTAGCCCGTGAACAAATTGTAATCAGTGCTCCGTGTGGCGCGAATAAAAAAAAAAACATATTAATTTTAGCAGTGATATGTTGGCGGCGTAGCAGTCTTTCCACAAATCAAAAACTAATTTGTTTCTATGTCCGACGTTTCGATATATTTAACATCTTTTTCAAGGATTCTACAATTATTACAAATTTAAACATTAACGTTATGTGGTCAAGGAAATTTTACAAAACTTACAGAAACTTTAGCTTTTTTGTCAGGTGGCTCTAGTTGCTGAGCAGTAGTCACAGAACATACAAACATCCGAACAAAAAACTTCCTACAAACATCATTAAAAACAATCATCATTAATATAAGGTCACAATCTTCTAAAATTATAACAATTACCGACACAAAGCACTTAATTAACAAACACGTATTATAATATTATCTTTTTCGTCGCAAAAATAATTTGGCCAACAGTCGTTTTGGTCTTACTTTACTGAATAATGTTGTATGCAAGTTAGCTATCAAGTTTAAGTTGGGTCACGATCGTCTTCGGGTGGCTCTTGTTGTTCTCTCTCTACGTCGTTGTGTTTGCTTCTTTGGTTTTTAATTGTGTGTAGCACACCAGCATACTGCGAAGATAAATAGTCAACATCTGATCGCTTGTTTACAGTCTGATCAGTGTTGACTATGTGACACCGGATATCGTTCTGGCAGAAGGTTCGCCAGAAGGATCACAATGTAGAGCACTTAGTTTGTTGCCATTTTTTGTACACTTAAAGGTAATTAGTTGGGTGTTTTATGATTATACTGGTCAGGTACCATTTCAATATATGATATCGACGAAAAAGTTTACCAACATTTGATTTCATTACAGAAATATCGGCCGCGAACCTCCAAAATAAAAAAGCATCGCACTTGCAAAAGATGCGATGCACTCGTTGGCGTTCGTGTCGTACGATCGTGAGCCATAGACGTACGAACACCATCGCACAGCAAAGGTTTGCGATGCGATGGCATTTTTTTGTAGCGCGTTAGCACACGTTCGCGATCAATTTCCACCACTGCCGTACCCAAAAAGCGCCAAGCGCTGGAAAGTCCAACGCGAAGTTTGATTTTAAAATTTATTTCTTCAATTAATGAAAGTCGAGTAGAAAACAATAATTTACCTTTTTGAGTACTAAATAATCACTAAATCAGAAATCCGCGAATGCCGGCTGCACCGACTTCGAACGTTACACTATAGGACAAATACATAAATTAAATTCACAACTTGGTCAAATTTACTCCAATCACTTTTTACCTTTTCGGTAAACGTTTATAACTACTGTGTTCACTAATAGAAATTATATGCAAAAAATTCTAAATTTGGAACAACTCGCGAGACTTCTGAATACCAGCCGTTGTGGAAGCGAAATGACCGAGTCTAAGTTTTCCTAAAGCTAAGAAACCTGCTCTAATAATGAGCCTATTATCTTCAATAAATATTGCGCTCAAAATTGAGTTTGAAATGGCGACATAGAGTTCGCGCCTTCGGTAACTCGATTAACAACTCACGAATAAAACATTACAAATGTTACACATCACTACACATAGACCATATTGGGTGACGTCACGTGTAACATTGACTTAGTTTAGACACAAACCTTTATCGACTAATAATTTCTAACTGAGCTCAATCTAATTCGAATTCAAGTTAATTTACTTGAAAAGATAGACACGTCAAAAGATTACTAAACTTCTAAAATTTTAACTCTGAAAAACGTAAAACGTTACATAGTTTTTGAGAATTTCGCGTGATCATTTATTAGTAAATTCTGATCATTGAAATGTATCTGTATCTCCTTGAGATAAACAATCCGAGAAAAAAACATTTGCACTCCTTGCCACAATTTCTCAGCTGGTGTCTTGGTCGGCGGTGACCAGTTGTATACGAATTCTTTAACCGTCTCGATTTCATCACCATCGATAGAAATTTAGTATGGCGGGCGTGGGGATTCCTCCCTGGAGCCCTTTGCCATCACGTACTTTGTCTTTGACACATTATAACCAATCTGATTAGCACGACGGGCTTGGTGGTCTAGTGGCTACCGCTTCTGATTCGTATGCAGAAGGTCATGGGTTCAATCCCTGGCCCGTCCTTTTCATCCTATTTTGTATCTTTCTATCCACTTTCTCTCGCTCTCTCTTCTCTACATATACAACTCATGTATATTCATATGTTCATAGCCATCGCTAGAACCAGAAACGAATTGAAAAAAAAAAGTCGTTTCCCTCCCTTTCAACTTCCACTCACAGCGCAGCGTATATATAACGCCTATAAGTTATGCAACCAAAGCGTGCTGTGCCGCTTGACCTTATTCACCACACAATCTATCACGAACACTATAAATAACCCCTATCCATGGATCGCATCACCGACCCAACGGTGACTCCCAGATCTGCCATCCTTTCCGTCTAACAAATACCCCAGTCCGTGCGGGTTGTGGGGACGCAGAGTGCTCTCGGTCTCTAGTAGCAACAACCAGTACACTCTAACATTCCTTTCCCTTCCCAGCTGACTATAAGGACTTGGCCGGTGCCGTTATTGATCGAATATGCATGAGCTGCTAAAACTGCACTTTGAGAATAAGTGGAATGTCCCAGCCCCTTATTCAGTTGGATCTCAGTGCAATTGGTACCAGCTCAGATCAATCACGGAGGAGCAACCATTGACATGTATAGTCAGAATTGATCGTTATTGATCGTTTCGACACATTATAACCAATCTGATTAGCCTAACTTCGTGCTTCAGTTGGATGTACGTTTCCATCATCATCTCAAGTTTGCGAGTTATAATATCAATATCATCAGCGAAACCAAGCCGCTGAACGGACTTCGTTAAAATTGTTGCACTCGTGTTTATCTCCGCTCTCCTTATTACACCTAGGGGAAGACGGGGTAAGAAGGCCCGCCGGGGTAAGACGGACCACCTGCAGTTCAGTGTGAAAATGCCGTTTTCTATAAACTTTCACCTGGTACTCTATTCAAGTACAGGATATTTGTCATTTTGAGCCATTTTGTGCAATGTTTACATTAAAATTTTCAAAACAAATAAACAAAACAAAGATTTTGATTCATGATGATGTATTTGATCTAAATTTGTCGCATATAACCTTAAGGATTTTGATTCGGACAAACGTGTTCAAACCAAAAAATAACCAGTTCATAACTTTCCACTAATGTTAACAAAGCATAAGAGGAGCAGCGTTGAGATTGAAAACAAAAAATCATTAGGAACTAGCCTCATAAGTAAAATTTGCTCAAGCGGGGTAAAAGCGACCACCTCCAACGGGATAAGACGGCCACCCCCCAATTCATAGAACAATATAGCTGCAACGAAAATTGTTTGTTAAAACATGCAATTTCACATAAATAAACTCATGTTTGCGTTGTTTGCGCTGGACGTAACCAGAAACAACATTTTTGTCATAATAATGGGTGTTTGAGTATCCACATTTACAGTACCCCAAATAAAAATCGTAAATGGTAACCCTTGGATAGTTATGTTAACCAATTATCCATGCGAAGGACTTAAGGGAGTCGTATAATGTTGCAACGAATGGAATTCAAACATTTCTAATCATTATTATTTAAAAAAAATCGTGATGGTCCTTCTCACCCCTCTGGTGGGCCGTCTTACCCCGTCATTAAAAAATAATGTGCTTTTTAATCACATTTTTAAATGGCTCAAAATTATAGAAGTTTCAACAGCACGAATCGCAAGATAATTTTCTTGCATGCCTAACCCTTCAAAAAAAGATATGCTGTGTTAAAACTAGTGTAATTCATTGTCAGTTTTAGGTTATGATTTTTTTAGCTTAGGGTGGCGGTCTTACCCCGTCTTCCCCTACTAACGCAATGTTGAACAGCAAGCACGAAAGACCATCACCTTGTAACCTTCTGCGAGATTCGACGGGATTCGAGAGTGTCCCTGATACTCGAACTACGCACATCACTCGATCCATCGTCGCCTTGACCAATCGTATCAGTTTATCCGGGAATCCGTATTCGTGCATAATCTGCCATGGCTATTCTCGATCGATTGTATCATACACCACCGATGAACAAGTGATGTGTGGGCACGTTGTATTCGCGGCATTTCTGCAACACCTGGCGGATGGCGGACATCTGATCCATTGAAGCGCGTTCACCCATGAATCCAGCCTGATATTGCCCCACGAACTCTCTTGCAATCGGTGATAGACGGCGGCATAAAATTTGAGAGAGTACCTTGTAGGCAGCGCTCAGTAGTGTGATCGCGCGATAGTTCCCGCAATACAACTTGTCGCCCTTTATGACTTCCATCCACTCCTCCGGTAATACTTCCTCCTCCCATATCTTGGTAATGACCCAGTGTAGTGCACTCACCAGTGCTTCTGCACCGTATTTTAGTAACTCGCTTGGTAGTTGATCTGTTCCAGCGGCTTTGTTGTTTTTCAACCGACTAACCTTCTCTTCAATCTTTTGGAGGTTAGGGGCTGGAAATCTTTCGTCCTGCGCACGTACTCCTAGATCTGTTACCGCGCCACCCTCGGTACTTGGAACGTCACCATTGAGGTGCTCATCGTAATGCTGCCGCCACCTCTCGACCACCTCACGCTCGCTCGTGAGAATATTCCCGTGATTATCTCGGCACATGTCGGCTTGTGGCACAGGGCCTCTGCGCGAGCGGTTCAGCTTTTCGTAGAACTTCCGTGTGTCCTTAGCGCGGTACAGCTCTTTCATCTCTTCCCGATCTCGTTCTTCCTGCTTGCGCTTCTTCCTCCGGAAGACTGAGTACTGCCTGTTCCGCGCCTGTCTATAACGTGAATCATTTGCTCTCGTGCGGTGTCGCAGCATTCTCGCCCATGCTGTATTCTTCTCGTTTTTTAACTGTTCACATTCGCAGTCGTACCAGTCGCATCTGTGATTCGGAGTCGCGAAGCCTAGTGCTGCAGTCGAGGTTACTACCTATGGCGGATCGGATGTCCCTCCGGCCATCTTCAAGTGTAGCTGTGCCAAGCTGCTCTTCCGTTGGTAGGGCCACTGCTAGCTGCTGCGCGTAGTCTTAAGCCACTTCTACGTTACGCAGTTGCTCGATGTTGAGCCGCGGCGTTCGACTTCGACGCGTGGTAATAACTGTCGAAAGTTTTAAGCGCATGCATACAGCGACGAAGTATCCGAATCTATATTCGTACTGCGGTATTTGCGGACATTGTTTATGTTCGAGAAAAAAATACCGTCGATTACACCGTGATCGATTTGGTTTTCTGTCTGATAGTCAGGTGATCTCCAGGTAGCTTTGTGGATACCTTTGCGGGGGAAGAAGGAGCTTTTGACTGCCATACCACGGAGGCTGTACATCTCCTCCCTTCCTACCTGCTCGTTCATGTCGCCGACAACGATTTTCACGTCCCGCGGCGAGCTATTTCTAGTCATCAGGTCTCCCTTCATGTGGGCAGTGGACGTTGATAATGCTGTAGTTGAAGAAACGGCCCTTAACTCTCAACATGCACATCCTTGCGTTGATCGGCTGCCACCCGATCACACATTGTCGCATCTTATCCAACACTATAAATCCTGTTCCCAGTTCATTGGTGGGCCCATAGCTTTGGTAAAAGGTAGCCGCTGGATGCCCGCTTTTTCACACTTTCTGCCCAATCCAACAAAGTTCCTGCAACTCCACGATGTCGAAGTTGCGGGATGTAATAAGTCGTAGATTATCCTATCACATCGTAAGAAACCAAGTGACTTGCAATTCCATGCTACAAGTTCCCAATCGTAGTCCTTTTTTCGTCTCGTGGGTCTTTGCCGATTGCATCGAGTCGTATATTCGCCTTGACGGAGGCTCTCTGAGAGAATGCGCTGTCCGTGAAAACAATTTTTTTTAACATGGGAAAGGATAGGAGCTGCATTTTCAAATGCTTCTAATTCTTTATAGAAATTTTTTTGAGTAAAACGTTCTTAATGTTATCGAATGAGATTTTGATAGGCTATATTATAGACATAACATTGTGATTTAAAAACTTTTTGTCTAAAACCAGTTATAGTGTAGCTGATTTAAAGTATATTGCAAAACATTAACACTTTCTTCAATCTGGGGTCCCTAAAATATTTTAGAAGCATTTGAAAATGCAGCTCCTATCCTTTCCCATGTTAAAAAAATTGTTTTCACGCACAGCGCAATTCTCTCAGTGAGCCTCCGTCAAGGCGAATTCTCCTATAGACGAAAAGAGATGTTATTCGCAATGGAGATTTTTACGAGTGGCTTATTGGGCCTACGCCAACACTCCTGTCTGGCTGGAGAGCCGTCGTGCTAGTTCTGTTTAACGTCCCAACCAACACTGGGACGACCACGCTGATGGGGCTACCACCTTGGGTCCAGCTGGGTGTGATGCAGCGTTTCTTACTCAGCCTCTGGATGCCAGAACAGACGCTGTTTGAGCCATCGTTCTGCCGCCCGTAGAAATTTATAAAGAAATTGATGAAAGAGTTCCAGAAGGACAAACAAATTTCAAAGAAATTATTTGGTAATCCTTGGCAAAGAAACTCTTTAAGGCATTACAAAAAAAATTCCCATAAAAATTCTCACACAAATTTACTTGGAAATGCTGAAAAATGTAATAAATTAACATCGCAATTTCCCCTATGGAATTGCTGAATAAATTCCAATTGAACTACCAAAGACATTTCAATTTCCTTGCTGAAGGACTATTTAAAGAAATCAGCTAAGCAATTATCAAGGAAATTGACGAGGGAGCTTTGAAGGAATATTCGGAAGAATGCTTCTAAACTTTGACTGTTCTCCATGAGCCCTCCAGAAAGGCCACATCGACCTCACCCAATCCGGCAACGCTATCTCAAAATTTGGCACGTATGCAGTGGTAACATCCGGTTGCTTCAGTCGCACTACGCCGTACCGAGATGGTCGTCATTACCGTACGTTTTTGGCGATAGAAAATTTTGATCTCAACAAACAGCACAGGTTACCGATGCTAACCTGTCAGACTACTACCAAAGTTTCTTCCGGAGTTTGTTGCGCAATCTTCCCTGGGGTTGAAAAAAAAAAAAATCGGAGTCTTGGGTTTAGCTACCATTAGCGAACAGAGCTAAATTTGAAAAATAACTCACCAAGCTGATTTCCCCGACAAAACTTTGGATCATATTTTCCTGAAACAATAGTACTGAAAACCCGCTCATCAGCATTATAAGCACCGTCTACTTAGAATGGCATCATCGACCTTGCAGGCAAATTAAACCGCGCCATGCCTCTCGTGGTGGAATTGCTCTTGATCCGGAGCCTCTGTTTCGATCCGCTGTAATAAAGCACTGTAATTTAGTGATAAACTTTTCCCGTTTCGTTTGTACATTATTTGCCATGAAACCCTGTAGTCTAGCCTCTCCACGAAGCATATCCCGCCCCAAGGGCGTAGGAAAATTTCCTTCAAACCTCCGGCAGGCAGTCAGTGTATAGGAAACCTTCTAAAAGATTCAACCATCTCGCGTAAAAATATTGCTTGCAGGGCATGCTGCAAACCGATTTCGTTCCCGCTCCGAGCGCGGCGCGATGAATATTTAAAGCAACTTTTATTGCGCCGCTTTTCCCGAAGAGGAAAAAAATTGAGAAAAATCTCGCGTGAACCATTCGCTCGGAACTCAGTTCGCCAAAAAGCAAATTGAATTAAAGCATTGATTTTGATTATATTCGGGTGGATATGCTCCCCGAGACGGCTAGGGCTTTTGCCTAGCACTTATTCGTTCTATGTGCTCCATATTTGAACTAGGGGGAAATGAGATTAAATGCACATCTTGATTCCTTGGTAGGTATTTCAAAAATGTTTGAATCCAGGTCGTGTACAAGCAGTGGTCCAAAAAAGTTCAACCCTTCTTTTTGGACATCATTTCCCTGCTGAGGGGTCCCTCAATTTGCTTCCACTTAAGGACAAACGTCTTGAAATCCCGCTTCAACAGTGCATCAGAACTTCAAACGCACAAATCTCAAGAAGCAAGCTTCAAACAACAGTGCGTTTTATTATTCTGTTCTTGCTCACTTGTAATGAGCTTAAAATAAAAAGCTCAGGTGCGCTGGTTTTGCTTACGAAGAGATTTGTGCCCTCGAAATCGTCAGTAGGTGTCGAAGTCGGCCATTGTGGCGGCCATTTTGGGATTCTAACAAGTCTGTCCTTAATGTGCATTCCGCTTTCAGTTCCCCTATTCGCAACGAAAATGATTTTCTCTCATTTCATCCCTAGTAGAAAGAAGAAAAAAAAAACAATTTTCCTACTTTTCGCGGAACGATTTCGGAGCAAGTTCGCCTTCGGCAAGCAGTCATCAGAGCGTTCCATCCCCAGGAAAGTTGATCTTTTATTTGCCTCCGCTATTTATGCGATTTCCGGCCTGTTTCCAATCTGGACGGGCCAAAACGGTCGGTCGGTCGGTCGAACGAACCGTGTACAAGCGGAAGGTGGGCGGCACTAGGCAGGCACTTTCGGGTGTATAGTGACTTTTGAACGAACTCTCTCGATGCGATGCTCCTCGATGCTTTCTCGAGTAAACTTGTTGACATCTTTGACGCACATGTTGAGCTGGGAGAATAAATGATGGTTTCGCATTTGGGCTGACAGCAACGCAACGACACAAGTTTTAAGTGAAAAGAAACATTCCGGAGCGATGGGAAAGTTTGAATGCCTACTACTATTTGCTCATTGCGGTACAAATGGGCTTCGAAAAGTCTAATGGTATTTTATCATTATAGGAAATAAAACAGAACCAATGATAGACCCAATTATGATCTGGAAGAGGAATATGAAACGTAAGGGACATAGTGAACAAATGACATTTATGGTGAATCGTTATGTCGTAGCGTGAAAACTTTTAAGAATGTTGAGGATATTAAGAGTTTTTTTTTCTTTTTGAAATTTTAGAACTGCCGACGAGCTTGGTGGTCTAGTGGCTACCGCTTCTGATTCATATGCAGAAGGTCTTGGGTTCAATCCCTGGCTCGTCTCTGTCCTTCTACTTTGTATCTTTCTATCCACTTCCTCTATACTCTCTCATGTATATTCATATGTTCATTGTTCATAGCTATCGCCAGAACCAGAAACGGTTGAAAAGCGGTTTCCCTTGCTTTCAACTTTTACAGCACAGTATCAATCTATCAGATAACGCCTACAAGTTATTCAATCAAGCGAACTGTGCCGCTTTAGCTTCATAGTAATAATCGCACTAATCTATCACCTTACGCCTGGCATCCACGCACCAATGTGTGAACCATCTGCCAACCATATCCCACTAACACTCCGACATCTGCATGAGTTTGTGCAGACGCAGGTGTATATTCGGTTTAATGTGGATACAAACGATTGCAATAATCACTTCCTTCCCCTTTGATCTGCAGCCTGACGTGGTAGGCGCCAATGTCGCCTAAAATAGTAGATCACCAACGCTCACACACTAAAGATGCTCCCGACAGAAAATCTTATTGGTTCCTTGTTTGAGTGTAGATGGTCTGGCGACGCTGGAGTAGCATCTACGGGCGGTCAATCATGCCTAAGCTCAAGCTCTGTAGGATTTTCTTAAGCAATACCAGAAGAAGATTTCCGAATGAATTTTTGAAAGATTTCTTTTGTGTTGCGTAAAATATTTCCTGTGAGAAATACTGTAGAAATTTCCAAATAAACTTCTGAAGGTATTTCTGAAGGAATTGTTGGAAAATATTCTAAAAAACCCTTATTAATCCACCTAGCGGTGATGGTGCCTTTCTCGTGCCATAAAATATTCTTTCAACAAAACACAAGTGACAAATTAAGTCCACTTTATATAGATATATTTTATATGAGCATGATTTGAAATTTCGATCATTGTGGATTTTTATGATTCCGGATAACTTTCTCAACTAACCAAGGAGAACCATTTTTCTTGGTTTCAGAGAATAAACTCAAGAAAACAATCGCCGTATTCTTCATTACACCAACGAACCTAACCTAAAAATGACTGACAAATCTCAGGTCATTTTGACAGATGTAAAACGAGCATGAAAAGGACGGCAACAAGATCGATAAAGTAGAATATGTTATCCATCTTTTTCGTGCATGTGTGTGGTCTGTCAAAATGACCTGTGAATTGTCAAACTTTTTCATGGCTAGCTTTGTTGGTGTAATGAAGAATTGAGGCATCATCTAGATATTTTATTCATCTTTTTTTTTAAATCTTATTTCCCATGCACAATTTACACAGCAAATAAATTTACTAGTTTACCCAGGGGGAGCGACACTAGTTTTGCCAAGCTGAAAAACCCCCAAAAAAAGTCGAAAAAAGACTAAAAACCCGCAAAACTTTTTACATCAATTCATAGCATTTTTAATTTTCTGTCTTCTCAATCAACTAAACTTGGAATTTTACTAACTAATAAAATATCAAAATTGATAAACGATTTCAGGCATTTCTGATATAAGAATGTGAAAACTTTTTTCGCGGATTTGGAGGTCAAAATGTAACAAAGTTGCGAAACTTGATGTGAAAATCTCTTTGTTCACTCGCAAAATTCACGGTTTGTGCAAAAAAGTGCCGTCCTCCTCTTCTTGGCGTAACGTCCTCACTGGGACAAAGCCTGCTTCTCAGCTTAGTGTTCTATGAGCACTTCCACAGTTATTAACTGAGAGCTTCCTCTGCCAATGACCATTTTGCATGTGTAAATCGTGTGGCAGGCACGAAGATACTCTATGCCCAAGGAAGTCAAGGAAATTTCCTTTACGAAAAGATCCTGGACCGACCGGGAATCGAACCCGTCACCCTCAGCATGGTCATGCTGAATACCCGTGCGTTTACCGCCTCGGCTATATGGGCCCGTTTAAGTGTAAAAATCCAAAATCGCGAGTACTTTTGGGGCAAAATGCGCCAGCCTTCGCCGTAACTCCAACACAGCCGTTGGCGTTAACACTAAAACTGATCAGCACTAAAACATGTAAGAGCTACTCATAAATGCATAATTTCCATACCACTCATAAAATGTGTAAGAGTTACACATTCACAAAATCTGCTCCTACACTACACAGCAAATAATTTTGTAATATCCAGGCGCGTAATTTCTGGTGATGTATCCATTTTCGAACGTAATCTCACTCGGATACATCGTTTTCCAACAATTATCACACTCACCATGCACCCTGGTTGGCACCGGAAAGTGTCAACAAACCCATTCCAGCGGATACTTAAGAACCAGTATCATATTTATCACCTTCCTTGTAATTAGGTGAAATAGCCGAGAGGCAAGGGATATGCCTCACAATCAGCGGATCAGTGTACGAATCCATGCCAATATTTTACTTATATATGAATCATCTATCGTTCCGGTTCTAGCGATTGCTAGACTCACTTTCAAGCTACGGCGCTTAATTTGCTGTGTGGAAAGGATGTAATTTGTACATCATTTTTACGACGCGAGTGATGTGCAGCGGAAGTAATGTGATATCACAAGAATTTTTTTGCTGTGTACCCAAGTAACAATTCAAAATCATTAATAAGCATGCCAGTTGATTAAATGTTCTACAAAGGCGCCGACTGTTGTACAAGAGTATATATTGAACTAAATGGCGAATAAATGTTTCATGCAAAGAAAACTTCACGTTTGTTAATCATATTTCTGCTCATTGAATAACTAATCGTACACTCTTAGAAAAAATCATGTAAATTTAAGTTCCCTTGGATGCACATAAAAGGAGCGGCCCGTTTGACACACATTTACGTCTTGTATCACAAATAAAGTCGAGCTTGCAATCGCTAAAACCGAATCGCCAGATAAAACATATGAAAGTAAAATAATGAACTGGATTCGAACACAGGTCCACTGATTGAGAGGCATGGACTATACCCCTCGGCCTTATCACCGAGTTGTAGTGCAAGTGATAAATGTAAAACTGTTTCTACCTACCTGGTCAGACAGGTTTATTGACATCTTGTGCAATCAACTCGAACTTACATGATGGATGTAAAATTCAGTTAAATTTACCATTCAGTAATGAAATGTTTACATACGTTGATGGTTTACGTCACGTGTAAATTCCTAACTTCTTAAGAGTGTACAGAAGTTTAAAGACAGCTGCTTAGGTATTCACATCATCTGCACACTTAGAAATTCTGAAATTCCCACGAAACGAAATCACCAAAAAACGTAAACGTTTTCAAGACTGAATCACAAATTGGACTCAATTTTACGCGTATCATGTAAGTGCTGGTTGGTTGCGTGTTGCGTTAGATCCGCTTAACCAGAAACGTAGAATCAGTATCACGTTCATCAGCCACCTTTTAGCCGAGAGTTAAGAGATGTGACGCACGATCAGCAGATCCGTTGTTCGAATCCCATTCCACAATATTTTACTTTTCTATGTTTTATCTGTCAAATCGGTTCTAGCGATTGTTTGACGCTAAGAAAAAATAAGTTTTATTTTGGGGTGTCTTGAAGACGTAAATTTACATGTTATAACCTCTTAATTTGTGTTTTTGAAGATACTCGTGTATGTCAGGTTCAAGACATTTAACATTACATGATATTTTCTAGGTGTGTGTCTAATATTCTAATAGATGCGAAATGGCTATATGGTTCGCAAAGGTCACTAGTAAACCTAGCTAGGTAGCCATACAAAAAAAATGCAACTTTAACGATTTTGTGGACGCATGAGCAGATTTTGTGAAAGTGTAACTCTTACACATTCCATGAGTGGTATGGAAATTTTGCATTTATGAGTAGGTCACATTTTAGTGCTACGGCGGTTTTACTGTGTGTATTTGAATTATGACTGCAGTAACACAGACGAAAATCAGAACCTTTCAAATAGCATAGCATAGCATAGCGTAGCATAGCATGAATACTTGCACAAATCTTGGATGAAGTTGCAAAGTTTAATATTTCCATTGACATTGCTGATGTCGCTACTATCTACAATGTCATAGATTCACTCAGCTCCACACACCTGGCCAAGTCCTTGCAAGCATTTATAAATCCCTTCATCAACTTAGAAAGAGCCCAGAACTGAAGCATCTTCCAATAGATGAAAGGATGTTGAAAATAGCGAATTTTCAACTTATATGCAGTTATAAAGTAAATATACTGAAATAGAAATATTTTTAAATAAATAATATTGGAAAGATCTCACCAATTGTTGTGGGGTTTTTTGTGGTTCAATGCCGATCATCTAATTGTCTTGATAAATGTTCTTCTCTGTAAAGAACAACACAATACTCAGCAAAGAACAACACAATACTGAACACTAAACACCCGCGCATCTATTGTTTTGATTTTCACTCGAGACAATAGCGAACGCGATCGATTATGCTGCCATACTCACCCCTACAGGAGTGATGCATGCACAGCCAAGAACATCACAATACTCACGAAAATCAGAACCTTTCAAATGTGCATTAATTGCGTTATTAGCTGCAGCACTAACGTCGAGTAAACGCCGTGATGCATGCAACACCCAAATCACGTTATTTCTTGGCGTATGACACTTATACCCTAAAACGAAACAACACAGGCTTGTGTACAATGTACACAGATTTGTTTACTCACGGAACTACAAATCAACCCAAATTTAAGTTCTTTTGACACAATCCCGCAGCTCCGTAGAATTACTCAAATTTGCGTCAAACACCGATAGTGGTCACTAGGTAGTTCTCGTTTAATCGCTGCAAAATTTTTCACCCAGTGGTAAATTATTTTCACCCAGCGGAGGCCTTATTTGACGCAAATTTGGGTTTAGTCAAGATAACCCAAATTTGGCTTCTTCCATGGAGCCGCCAAAACTATCATAGTTTATAAGTCAAAAACATGAAATTGTAAAAAGTTTTAACTGAATTCGGCTCCGTTATGCCTGTTGGCGAATGTGCCTTAAATAAATGATTAAGTAAAAAAAAACTCCTTGCGCCATTTTTAAAAATCATAAGGTCCTATCTGCTCTCTTTGGTAAACGCACGGGTATTCAGCATGACCATGCTGAGGGTGACGGGTTCGATTCCCGGTCGGTCCCAGGATCTTTCGTAAAGGAAATTTCCTTGACTTCCTTGGGCATAGAGTATCTTCGTGCCTGCCACACGATATACACATGCAAAATGGTCATTGGCAGAGGAAGCTCTCAGTTAATAACTGTGGAAGTGCTCATAGAACACTAAGCTGAGAAGCAGGCTTTGTCCCAGTGAGGACGTTACGCCAAGAAGAGGAGAGGAGAGGAGGTTTACCTCTCTTTCGTTAATATCTCAGCTGTTTATTTGTTTTATGATTGTCTCCTTGCATTGAACGATGGTCGAAACAATCGTCTTTTGTTTTGTACTGTAAAAATAGTTGAAAAGTGTAACATTACATTGCAATATTTGAAAGAGAAAGTGAACAAAGAGAGCCTCTCAAATGCAGATAGGACCTATTGAAATGTTTGGCCTGAAATATCACATCACAAATACCACTTCGTCTGATGGGCCGAACCTGTGGAATAGAGAACATTGGGCTTATGCCTTTGCTTTTGAAAATGAAAACGTGCACTCATGCAGAAATATTTCCACTTACCCAATGAGTTGGTCTTACTTTATATCCAATTTAACGCCCAGATGTATGCAACTTAGCGTTATTACTTACCGTTACTTGACGTCCTTACTACATTCATACACCTAGGTAAATTTCTACTCAGTCACTGAGTTGGTCCTAATCAGAAATAGAAAAGACTTTTGTTTTCTTACTTAATTTCCGTTAAGTTAATACTGAGACAACTCAATGAGTTGCCTCAGTTCTAACTGAAACTGATCAGGAAAAAAAATAATAATTTGGAATAAGTCCATCTCAGTAACTGAGTATAAATTTTTCTCTTAATACCTCTTAAAACCCAACGGCCAATAAGAACATTTATTTCTCTTATAAGAAAAATTATATGAGGGAGTACCCATAAAAAACGTAACGTTTGATGAGTGAGGGGGGTTTGGGATGGTTTGTCACGTAAAAACGCAGGGAAAAACCCGTGCAAGAGGGGGGTGGGTGTGTACATTCCCAATTTTAGCGTGACGTACTTAATGGATGCTCCATGATGACTGTTCGCCAGATACACGTTTGGGAACATGGCAAAAAAATCTTGGGGAGCGTATACATCACACAGGGAAAAATTTCTACTCAGTGTCTGAGTTGGTCTTACTCAGAAATCGAAAAATCCTTTGTTTTCTTACTCAGTTTTCGTTAAAAGTGGGACAACCCATTGCCAATGGGTTGTCCCACTTTTAGCCGAAACTGAGTAAGAAAACAAAGGATTTTTCGATTTCTGAGTAAGGCCAACTCAGTCATTGAGTAGAAAATTTTCTCGGTGCACGCGTTGATGGGGAGAGGGGTTCAGCAAAGTGTGAAAGTGTGAGAATTTTTTTAGAGTTTTCATACAAAAAGTGTGACATAGGGGGAACGGGGTTTGAAAATCGGCAATATTCGCGTGACGAAATTTATGGACGTTCTCTTGTGATATCACTTTAAGTTTGCTGCACATGAAGTCGCCTCGTAAGAGTGATGCACGAATTAGATCTTTTTTAACGCAGCAAATCAGCCGCCGCCATTGAATGTGGGTCTAGCCATCGCTAGAACCGGATCAATACATGAATCATATATATAATGTGGTCAATTCATATAATATTATGATGACATTTAAAACTGTCCTAGTATGACAATTGAGGGGATACAAGGAAACATTATTTTTTATCTAAATTTAATTTGACTCTGAACCTGAATCTGTATGTACTAGAATCGCATTTGCCACGTGGTTTAAATAAAATGTAATTTTGAATATAAGTTACCTTAAATTACTGAGCTTGAATTTCCTTTAAATTTCTTTGAATATTCGCGACAATTCAAAAGTTCTGAAACCTTAAAAAATCCGAGAAATGCCTGAAATTATGTTAAGTACCGTACGGTATCGAGAATTTCCAATGTCCTAGATGCATACGGATATTGCCCATTGCACGGTGACGTCATCAAGAAATCGCTCTCTTTCTCTCCTACGGGAAATTAGAAAACAACAGGACCAATACCTGTCAAATTTGACGGGTTCTGGTCCTGTTGTTTTCAAACTCTCTGAAGGAGCAAAAGAGATAGAATTTCGCCGTGAGGTGGTCTATAGGTATCTTTTACAGGTTTGGCTTCCCGAACTGATTTATACAAGCTGTTGCAGGCATGTGGCTAAACTTCCGACGTGGTGGAACTGCTCATGTAGTTCATTATGAATTTCGAGCTCTTTATTAATAAAAAAGCTTAGACCACGATTATCAGGTAATATTTTGAAAACCATTATGAACTGCATGGAAACTGTATGAAATGATGATGTCTTTTGCTGCTTCATAATGTTAGCCTTTTGTAATTCTCTAAATCAGTTTGCGTAGATCTTACGGTTGCGTTCTGGCGGAATCTGAAGCTACCCGTTTCCACAGTAGCCAGATGAGAATCTTAAAGCGCGTAAATAAATACCTAATTATACTTGCATACCTACGCGTGTACGAGAACGGTTTTGACGACCGCCGCCCAGGGTACCACGTAACCATAATCGATGAACCACCGAACCGCCTCTGCCTCTGTAGGTCGTAGCACGTTAGCGCCGCTCTTTCGTCGTCGTTGTCTCTCTCACATTATCTCTTACTCTCGTTTTCGTGGTGTGCTGTGGCGGCCGTCGCGTCGTCGCGGTAGTCATCCACCAAGAGCCTGCTTAACCAAATTACACCTGTCGCTCGGGTGAAAAATGGTGGTCCGGATCACTAAATTGTCCCTAACTCCGGAACGCCTTGACCAATCCGAACCATTTTCAATAGCAAACAATGCGGTAAAATTCCGGTTCGATTCGAGCTATAATCCGAAAAATCGGCCAATGGGAAGTGCCTTAAAAGTGAGTGACTTTTTTTGTACACAGACATACATACACACATACACACATACACACATACACACATACAGACATCATCTCAATTCGTCGAACTGAGTTGATTGGTATATGTGACTTGACCCTCCGAGCCTTCTATCGAAAATTCGTTTTTTGAGTGAACATATAGCCTTTCAGTACACTTTGGTGTACGAGAAAGGCAAAAACAAACCTGGAAGAATTTCTGAAGGAATCTCTGAAGGTTTGTGAATGGATTCTAAAAAAAAATGCTTAAGAAATTTCTTAAAATATATCTGGATAAACTTCTGCAGTAATTCCTAGATGAATTTCTAAAGCAATTCTCGGACAAAATTCCCAAATACATCCTTGGATGGTTAATTTGATGATACCTTGATGGAAGAAACATTTTGGAGGAATCCTTGACGAAATCAACGAAATAATTTTTAGAGAACGTCTGAAGAACTTTTTTGAAGATTTTCAGAAAAAAACCGGAATAAGGACTGTTCATTAAAGAAAGTGGACACCTGTTTTTCAATAGAAAAAAAATTTCGAACATATTCATGAGTTTATTTTTTATTTATGACAATTAACATACATGTGGCCGAATTCACGTGAGTTTGAACATTTACTTCGCATTTCTGAAGAACGCTCGGACTTTTCTCTTGATACCTCCCATTAGATTACAGATGTCCACTTTCTTTAATAAACAGTCCTTAACTTCTAAATGAAGGTAATTTTTGGAGAAATCTTTGGAAGCCTAGGTAGGAACTCCTAGAAGAATTTCTGAAGTTTTTGGAAGATTTCCAGTAAAACCACCGGAAGAATTTTTAAAGGAATCCATGAATGAGTTTCTTAAAGAACCACAGGAGAAATTTTTAAATTAATGTATTGACGAATTTGCGAAGCTATCCCTGAATAGATAGCTTAAAGAATCCAAGGAAAAAAAAATTTGAATAATCATGGATCAATTTTTGATGGAACTCATGCAAGATGTAAAAAAAATATGGATGTCTGAAGAAATTTTGTAAAGCATTTTTTTTAGAAGATTTCTGAATGATTTTTTTAAATAATCCGCGAAACATTAACTGAAAAACCCCATCAGCAAATTTTCGAAATAATCTCGGGAGGATTA
Organism: Aedes albopictus; assembly: GCF_035046485.1. Classification (NCBI taxonomy): domain Eukaryota; kingdom Metazoa; phylum Arthropoda; class Insecta; order Diptera; family Culicidae; genus Aedes; species Aedes albopictus. The sequence goes on along the minus strand of NC_085137.1, from coordinate 225,829,396 downwards.
TCTATAGGGATTTTTGGGATATTTTCTGAACATCCCTGGGAAGAAATTCTGAAGGCATCTGAGGAACTTTTAGCAGAAGCCATTAACGGGAATTCTGAGGCAATTACTGAAGAAAATTTTTGAATGCCTTTTTGGAATATATGATTAAAAACTCCAAGAAAAAAATAAGGAAGAATTTCTGTAGGAATCTCTGCAGAAATTACTAAATGAATATTTTTGAAAGATTAAAATACGAAACATTTGAAGGAATCTCTAGATTTTCTTAAAAAATCCACAAGAAAATACTGTAAAGGAATCTCTGCAGAATTTTTAAGGGAATTCTTGAAATAATTTTCTGAGCCACCCATGCGAGATTCAAAAAGAAATCTGAAAAAAAAATCTCTAGTTGAATAGTTGTGGAAATCTCTATAGGAATTATTAAAGTTACTTCAGAAGGAAGTTTTTTAATCAGTATTTGGAAGATATTTTGAAGGTATCCGTGAAGGCATTCCTGGAGGAAATTCTGGCAAAATATTTAGAGAAGTTTTGCAGGAATAATAAATGTAGGAAACGCTGGAGAAATTTCTGAACGAATATTTTCTAAAAAAAAAACACAACTACATAATTTCAAAGAATCCGAAGAAATTTTTTTAAAAATCTCTAGGAAAACTATGAAGGAATCCCTGGTACCTTTTTCAAGAAATTCAATAAAGAATCTCTAGTTGAATATTTGAGGAAATCTCAAAAGTAACATCTGAAGGAAATTTTTGAATCAAAGCTTGGGAGAATTTTTGAAGGTATCCGTGGAAGGTATGCTGATGGAATTTCTGGAAGAATCTTTAGAAAAGTTTTTGCAGGAATCATTTGAGGAAATTCGCTGGGCGAGTTTCTGCAGTAATTCCTGGACAAATTACAGAAGGAATATTTTTTGGAATATTAAAAAAAACACAATTTTTTAAACAATCTTTAGAAAAAAAAATCAAGGATACCCCAGAATATTTTTAAAGAATTCATGAAATGATTTCTGGAGCAATCCACACAAGATTTAAAAAAAACAGAAGTAATCTTAAGTTGAATTTTTGGAGAAATTTCTAGAGAAATTATTATAGTAACCTCTGAAGGAAATTCTTAAAGATATTTTTGAAGGTGTTCCCGAGGAAATTTTTGAGTTAGTCTTTAGGCAAGTTTTCGCTACAAACATTCGAGGAAATTCTCTATGTTTATGAAGATTTTCTAAAATATAAACGGATAATAAGCACGGTAAAGGCTGGGTATGCTGTGCAATTCAGATCCCATTGTGATCCACTAGCCTCTGCCCAGCAACTCCTATCCCTACCTCCACGCGGTACCGGCCGGAAACTATGAGCAACCTTAGGGAAGATCGGGTGGGAACTTGGTGGGAACTTTGGTCGTAGGCTGACAGGGAAGGGGGGGTTTTCTTCGGCAAACCTGAGCGTCTGTTCTCCAGGAGGAGCGGCTCACAACAGCGTCTGATCCCCATGTTAGGGGCGTCTGATTTACGTCCGAGTGCCAGGGAAGGACTTTAAGCTCAACTGTGCACTATGTTCCCCCGGAAAGTAGGGGGTTGGTGTCAGGCCCTACGTTCCAGCCGTAAAAAAACATTGTAGTGTAAAATCAGCAACAGAATAATACGAACCGAGACCACCGGCAACGACCCGAGCGAACCAAAAGGACTTGTGATTGGAAACTCGGTACGTGGAACTGCCGATATCTCAACTTCATTGAGAGCACCCGCATACACGCCGATCTACCGAAGGACCGCGGGTTCGGCATCGTAGCGCTGCAGAAGGTGTGTTGGACAGGATCCATGGTGCGAACGTTTATAGGTAATCATACCATGTACCAAAGCTGCGGCAACACACGCGAGCTGGGAACAGCTTTCCTAGTGATGGGTGATATGCAGAGGCGCGTGATCGGTTGGTGGCCGATCGACGAAAGAATGTGCAGGTTGAGGATCAAGGGCGGATTCTTCAACTTCAGCATAATAAACGTGCACAGCCCACACTCCGGAAGTACTGATGATGACACACAGCAAAAAAATTCTTGTGATATCACATTACTTCCGCTGCACATCACTCGCGTCGTAAAAATGATGTACAAATTACATCCTTTCCACACAGCAAATTAAGCGCCGTAGCTTGAAAGTGAGTCTAGCAATCGCTAGAACCGGAACGATAGATGATTCATATATAAGTAAAATATTGGCATGGATTCGTACACTGATCCGCTGATTGTGAGGCATATCCCTTGCCTCTCGGCTATTTCACCTAATTACAAGGAAGGTGATAAATATGATACTGGTTCTTAAGTATCCGCTGGAATGGGTTTGTTGACACTTTCCGGTGCCAACCAGGGTGCATGGTGAGTGTGATAATTGTTGGAAAACGATGTATCCGAGTGAGATTACGTTCGAAAATGGATACATCACCAGAAATTACGCGCCTGGATATTACAAAATTATTTGCTGTGCAAGGACGCATTTTACGCGCAGCTCGAACGCAAGTACGATCGCTGCCCAAGCCACGAGGTCAAGATCATCATAGGAGATTTGAACGCTCAGGTAGGCCAGGAGGAGGAATTCAGACCGACGATTGGTAAGTTCAGCGCCCACCAGCAGACGAACGAAAACGGCCTACGACTCATTGGTTTCGCCGCCTCCAAAAATATGGCCATACGTAGCACCTTTTTCCAACACAGCCTCTCATATCGTTACACCTGGATATCACCACAGCAGACGGAATCTCAAATCGACCACGTTCTGATTGACGGACGGCACTTCTCCGACATTATCGAAGTCAGGACCTATCGTGGCGCCAACATCGACTCCGACCACTATCTGGTGATGGTCAAACTGCGCCCAAAACTCTCCGTCATCAACAATGTACGGTACCGGCGACCGCCACGGTACAACCTAGAGCGACTGAAGCAATCGGATGTCGCCTCAGCATACGGGCAGAATCTCGAAGCCGCGTTGCCAGACGAGGGCGAGCTCGATGAGGCCCCTCTAGAGGACTGCTGGAGTACAGGGAAAGCAGCCATCAACGACGCAGCAGAGAGCACCATCGGGTACGTGGAACGGAATCGACGGAACGAATGGTTTGACGAAGAGTGCAGAACGGTTTTGGAGGAGAAGAACGCTGCGAGGGCGGTAATGCTGCAGCAAGGGACTCGACAGAACGTGGAACGTTACAAACAGAAGCGGAAACAGCAGACCCGCCTCTTTCGGGAGAAAAAGCGCCGCCTGGAAGAAGCGGAGTGTGAAGAAATGGAACTACTGTGCCGTTCCCAAGAAACACGGAAGTTCTACCAGAGGCTCAACGCATCCCGCAACGGCAGGAATAAAGACGGAGGCCTCTTGACGGACGGACGTGAGGTGATCGAAAGGTGGAAGCAGCACTTCGATCAGCACCTGAACGGCGTGCCCAAGCAGCACACAAGTTGCAAAGGAGTGTCGACAGCGCAAGTTTTGACGTAGGACTACGTCTCTGTTTTCTATACCCGGTGTCATTTCAAAATTTATGAAACCAAGAGCGTTACGTTTGAGTGAAAGATTTTAAACGCTCACAGTACCTTTCCCACTGAACGAAATGATAAACAAATCCCGTTATCCGAGAGATGAAACTCCCGCGTTCAATTTGTAATATTCGGTGAACCTAAAAATCATTGATAAATAGTTAAAAAGTTGTTTTAAAGTTAGACATTGAAATCGCTGAAATCTATAAATATGGGTAGCGGACAAATTTTCTCGTTCAGTATACCAACGCTCTCTGATTGGTGCGCATCGTGGGGGCAACTACGATGCAGGAAGGAATGCGATCATGCGAGAGCTGATCGTCAGTTCCATTTCGACCACCGTCGAGGTGACACGTCGAGCTGGGCAGCGGCACATCGACTCAGCGACGACAATTGGCTATTGTACTGATAGCACCAGGAATCTCATTCACGGCAGCAAACGGCGGGCCAGTTTTCGATTGCGTCTAGCGTTGAGCGCGGAGAAAACCAACACGAATTGCGTGGCATTGTAAATTCATCAAAATCGTCCATTATTCAAACGGTTCTTTTCAGGACCATCGAAAAAGATTTCTCAAGAGTTAATTGGATGAATTCCCACCCTCGATCGAGAAAGGTGAACCTAGTACAAAGCAAGGACAGAGCGGCGTTTCTCAGCAAAAGCAAAGCCGGTCATTAATCGCATGCACGGCAGCAAGCGGCGGGCCAGTTTTCGGTGGCGTTCAGCATTTAGTGCGGAGAAAACAAACACGCATAGTGGCATAGTGAATTCATTTAATTTTCCTCCTAATTTAAGGACCATCGAAAATGATTTTTCAAGAGCTGTGAATCGGATAATTCCATTCCAACGAACGGGAAAAGTGTAGTACAACCGAAAAGTGAATGATTTTGAATGCTTGGTGACTCAGCCAGCAACAATTATGACGTCTAATTGTTCCACCCGGACTTTGGCAACGCATTATCATATCCGGACCATTTTGCGTGAAAAATGTTTCAATTCTAACATTTTCCAAATTAAAATGATCTAAATCATCTAATATTTTTGTTACATTATCCGTTCAATGGAAATTTTCTCATTTCTCGGTTGATTAATCGTTTGATGCATCTGGAGCATAAGGGGCGGGTCATGCAAACGAAATTAACTGAAAAGCCAGCCGAATGGGAGGAGCTTCATCTGCCAATCTAGGGGTATAAAAGCAGTGTTCTCTGTTTTCTTTCGTCATTTTCGTTGGATCAGTCAAGGAGGTTGGAGGTGGATGTCACCTCCAGCAAGGCAGCAGCACAACAACCCAGCGACTACTCTCGGATATCGTGCTGATGATAGCACTTGGAATCGCATCCATGGCAGCGGCAGTGGGCCAATTTTCGACGGCGTCCAGCATTCTCCGCACTCCGCAGCGAAAACCAACACGCATTGCATGGCATTTTGAATGCATCAAAATCGTCCATTATTCAAACCGGTCCTTTTCAGGACCATCGAAAATGATTCCTCAAGAGTTAATTGGATAATTTCCAACATCGATCGAGATGTAGTGCAACCAAAAAGCAAAAGACAGAGCATCGTTGCCAGCAATAGTGAAACTGGTCATTATTGTAATCCACGGCGGTCCAGTTTTCGGTGGCGTTTATCATTCAGCACGGAGAAAACCAGCACGCATTGCGTGACATGGTGAATTCATGCCATTTCGTTCCTAAAATCGTCAATTAATCAAACGGTCTTGTTCAGGACCACCGTTAATTATTCCTTAAGAGTTTGTGAATCAGCTAATTTCATTCCATCGAACGAGAAAAGTGTGGTGCAATTGAGAAGTGAAAGATTGAATACTTGGTGGCCCAGCAATAATGATGAAACCGGTCACTAATGGCCTAATGGTTCCACCCGGAATTTAACAACGCATTATTCTATCCGAACTATTTTGCGTGAAACATTGTTTAATTAAAATTAAGTTTAAACATTTTTCAAAAATGTTCGAAGGTGAATATATGACGAAGCCACACCTAGAATTTTCTAGAGCACAAATCTGAAGAACCGAATGTCGGTTTGCGCTTAAAAGTTGATCGTTTGGTTACCCGCTGGTGGTTTGCTCATTTCTCGGCTGGTTAGTTGCTTGATGCGTCTGGAGCATTCGGGGCGGGTCATGCAAACGAAATAAACTGGAAAGCCAGCCAAATGGGAGGAGCCTAATCTACTAATCAAGGGGAATAAAAGCAGTGACCTCTGTTTTCTTCCGTCATTTTCGTTGAATCAGTCAAAGGGAATGGATGTCACCTCCGCAGCTGCGCACCAATCCTGCGATGACTCTCGGCTATTTAGCTGATAGAACCAGGAATCTCTAGAATCTGGAACCAGGAATCTCAGGCTATATGGAACAGGGCCCATATAACCGAGGCGGTAAACGCACGGGTATTCAGCATGACCATGCTGAGGGTAACGGGTTCGATTCCCGGTCGGTCCAGGATCTTTTCGTAAAGGAAATTTCCTTGACTTCCTTCGTGCCTGCCACACGATATGCACATGCAAAATGGTCATTGGCAGAGGAAGCTCTCAGTTAATTACTTTGGAAGTGCTCATAGAACACTAAGCTGAGAAGCAGGCTTTGTCCCAGTGAGGACGTTACGCCAAGAAGAAGAAGAAGAAGAACCAGGAATCTCATCCACGGCAGTAAGCGATGGCAGTTTTCGATGGCTTCCAGCATTCAGTGCGGATAATTTTCAATTGTCTTGCCGAAATCTCCTGTTATTTAAAAGGTTCTTTTCAGGACCAGTGAAAATTATTCCTCCAGAGTTATGAATCGGATAATTAAAAGCGACAGACTGAAAACTTAGCAACAGTATAGCCGGCCTCTAATTGTTGTTCGCGTAACTATACAACGTATTGTTGAATCTAGCAATTGAGTTGTGTCAAATACACATGGCTACGGTGGCTCCATCTGTTAATTTCATAGCGGCAATTTTAGTTATTTTAATGATTGTTACGATCGCAATATGATGTTTGGGAAGCTATGGCTTAACGCCTTTCAATATTATAATCATTCTTTCCTTTCGACGAAAATTCTTTCAAACAACGGTTGAACATTTATCTTCAAAATAAAATAATACTCAACCCTCAAGTGAGGCGCCGTCCACAAATTACGTAACGCTCTAGGGGGAGGGGGGGAGTATGGTCGAGCGTTACGGCCCATACAAAAATTTCCGGGTTTTCATACAAAACAGCGTTATGGAGGGGGGAGGGGGGGTCGAAAATTGTCGATTTTAGCGTTACGTAATAAATGGACGCTGCCTGATGGCCAACCGCGCGAGTTACGGAAGGTTTAACTAATTAACATCTTATGAATGCGTTCAGTGAAATGGATCACATAGGTAACAACTTTAATCAACACATCACTCCGCCGATTTGAATTTTGCCAGCATACATTGTGTAGGCCTTTTATCGTCGGTTTCCTGCAATAGGGGCACAACTCAAAAAATGTGAATTTTCAGAATATGCGTTTGAAATTTGGCAATCATGAAGCACCTCCTGCAAATTCACTTATTTCTCTCATCATTTGACAAAAGTAAACAAATTTTGATTGTTGTATCATTGAAAGGGGCTGAAGGACTATCTGTTTCATGAATTTTTGACAACTATTTTTCAACGACTATTGAAAAAATTGACTGATTTTGAGTTGTGCCCTTACTGCGGAAAATTGGTGAAAATGCCCAAATCTCGAGTTTCTCATCGAATTTTGGAACGGGTCTTTGTGAGATGAAATTTTACATAGTTTTTCATCATTTGCCATCAAAATCTCAAAAATGACATATTTTGAGTTGTGCCCCTATTGCAGGAAACCGACGTTATGTGATAAATTCGTTATGCATTTATTTACGAAGGTCGGACAACAATGACACGAAAAATCAGCTGATTTAAGACTTCAAATTAAAGGGCCCATTTCAATATATAAAAGTCGGAACCTCATTCCAGCCTTTGTCCTACGTCAACAATGCGGTTATGTCTCAGACATTACCCACCCCTAGTTTTTTGGTTGGACACGGGTCATTTTCAAGTTATTCTGCCTTTGAGTTAGAATTACATGAATGTAGCTCCTGTGCAACCAAAAACCTGCGCTGTCGATACTCCTTTGTAACTTGTGTGCTGCTTGGGTGGAGAACGTAGGCACGGGAGCCCACGGCAACGGAAGAAACGACGATGCCAGTGCAGCGGAGTACGGAAATGAACCAATTTCCACGCTGAGGGAAGTTAAGGATGCCATTCACCAGCTCAAAACCAACAAAGCAGCTGGTAAGACGGATGGTATCGCAGCTGAACTCATCAAGATGGGCCAAGAAAAGTTGGCCACCTGTCTGCATTGGCTGATAGTCAGGATCATGGAAACCGAACAGCTACCGGAGGAGTGGAAGGCAGGGGTAATCTGCCCCATTCACAAGAAAGGCGACCATTTGGAATGTGAGAACTTCAGGGCGATCACTGTTTTGAATGCTGCCTACAAAGTGCTATCCCAGATCATCTTCCGTCTGTCACCTAAAACGAATAAGTTCGTGGGAAGTTATCAGGCTGGCTTCATCGACGTCCGGTCAACAACGGACTAGATCTTTACCGTTCGGCAAATCCTCCAGAAATGCCGTGATACCAGGTCCCAACGCATCACCTGTTCATCGACTTCAAAACGGCATATGGCAGTATCGACCGCGCAGAGCTATGGAGAATCATGGACGAAAACGGCTTTCCTGGGAAGCTGACTAGACTGATTAAAGCAACGATGGACGGTGTGCAAAACTCCGTAAGGGTTTCGGGTGAACTATCCAGTTCATTCGAATCTCGCCGGGGACTGCGACAAGGTGACGGACTCTCTGGACTCGCTCTGGAAGGTGTGATGCGACGAGCCGGGCTCAACAGCCGGGGAACGATTTTCACAAAATCCGGTCAATTTGTGTGCTTTGCGGACGACATGGACATTATCGCTAGAACATTTGGAACGGTGGCAGAGCTGTACACCCGCCTGAAACGCGAAGCAGCAAAGGTCGAACTGGTGGTGAATGCCTCAAAAACAAAGTACATGCTGGTAGGCGGAACCGAAAACGACCGGATCCGTCTGGGTAGTAATGTTACGATAGACGGGGATACTTTCGAGGTGGTGGAGGAATTCGTCTACCTCGGATCCTTACTGACGGCTGACAACAACGTGAGCCGTGAAATTCGGAGGCGCATCATCAGCGGAAGTCGGGCCTACTACGGGCTCCAGAAGAAACTGCGGTCAAAAAAGATTCACCCCCGCACCAAATGTACCATGCACAAGACGTTAATAAGACCGGTGGTTCTCTACGGACACGAGACATGGACGATGCTCGAGGAGGACTTGCAAGCACTCGGAGTTTTCGAGCGACGGGTGCTAAGGACGATCTTCGGCGGCATGCAGGAGAACGGTGTGTGGCGGAGAAGGATGAACCACGAGCTCGCTGCACTTTACGGCGAACCCAGCATCCAGAAAGTGGCCAAAGCCAGAAGGATACGATGGGCAGGGCATGATGCAAGAATGCCGAACAACAACCCTGCAAAGTTGGTGTTTGCTAATCATCCGGTTGGTACAAGAAGGCGTGGAGCGCAGAGAGCACGATGGGCGGACCAGGTGGAGCGTGATCTGGCGAGTGTTAGGCGTGACCGACGTTGGAGAGCTGCAGCTGCAAATCGAGTATTATGGCGGCAAACTGTTGATTCAGTATTATCATGAATTTGATGTTAACTAAATAAATGAAATGAAATGGAAGAGTTTCTTTTTTTTATCTGTATTAACGAGATTTTCAGCCCTAGGCTAGTTCATCTCGGGACCCACGCTTTACTTCCCTTCCGAAGGAAGAACTCACATGTTGCGAGTTTGTCGGGAGTGGGATTCGATCCCAGGTCCTCGGCGTGATAGTCAAGTGTTCTAACCATCACACCAGGTCCGCTCCACAGGAAGAGTTTCTTGAACAAATTCCAAAGAAAATAAGTTAAATAATCTTTCAATGACTTTTAGAAAGAATCGGTGAAGTTATTCTTGGGGGATTTCTGAAGGAATCCTAGAAGAAAACCCCAATGAAATTTCCGAAAAATCACACAATGCTGATCTTCTTAGTTGAGTTTGGGAAATTTCAGAAATATTTTTTTCGTTGTTCATTGATGTTGCATTGGAAATCCTTTGCGTCTTAAAAAAAAAAGGATGATTGATGACTGCACTAACGTCAATTCTACAGATTAACCGTAGTAAGAAGTTGAGGACAATTTGATCCAGGGAAGCACGCTGAATGTTTACTACTCTAGCGTGGTCATCTAAACATCCTCGGAGAGTTAATATATTGCCTTCATTCCACATGAAATTCATTATGTGTAACAAAAATCAATTATTATACAACTGATACTTCCGGTGTTTGGCAATATTTGGAATATTTTTGCTTCATAATTGTACCTTATCGAAGTCATGCATTTAAAGTATGTTTACTATTTCACAATATTGTCATAAATACTGGTGTTGATATTGAAATCAAATTCTGGTCCAATAGCCTTTGTTGACCGCACCGTCTGGAGCCAGCAATTGCACTAATATATCAAAGAACTGCCGGAATTCCTCTGTCACATAGCAGAGAGAAAACCACATGAAAGCAATATGGTAGGTACGCAAATTCCACTTTGCCCATCGTCACTTCATGGTTGGCCGTGCACTCGTTTTTCTTCACCCTGTTCAGTCCTTTTGCATTCCAGAGCGCATTTCCCCCATTCCTTGTAACGCTTTTACACACGCTAACGTCACTGGAGACGGGAGGGACGGATGGGCGGACGGTTGATGTACTTGAAGGCATCCGAAGAGAGTGTTCGTCCGTGTGCTAACTAGCTGGTGAACAGCGTAAAAGCATCAAACCTTTTCAAACGAGTCGATATGTTTTTCTTCAGATGCATTGGAAATTCGTATATCTGGAGAGGGTAAGACATGGTCGCATAGATCCTAGCCATGTCGGATGAGTGGATGGATAAATTTCGTTGAATATATGATGCAAATAAGGACATAAAATATGAAAAAGAATGAATGGAAGTTCTACTGTACTGTTCCGCTAGGAAAGAATTGCCCCACATAGCGACGAGGACAGCGACGACACGGGGTGAGAACCTCTGGGGGCACACTAAATGGTTGACCTCGTTTTCCGACCATTCTTCGAGGCGAAGTTTACTCGAAAGACTGTCCTATGCCTGAACTTCTTGGAAGAAAATCTCTAGAAAAGAAGCACCATCCACCAAGAACGACAAGCACTTGAGCGAGCATTCTTGGCCCTCTGTGCGCTGTGATATGCATCAGCATCACATTACACATATTACATACAGCACAAGCTCTATAGCGACTCCGGAACGGATAAGTTCTCAAGCGGAAAGGGAAATTCGAATTTCGAGAAACAGGGCTGTATAATGGACGCCTAATCATAACGTTTCTAGTAAGTATTCAATCTCTTCGTTTAATGGAATGGAAAAACATTAATTCTGCTGCCATGTTGACTCAAAGTTCATTTTTGTTTTGATTACTTGGAAAGATATGTCTTTTTACATAAAAGGGCCACTAATATACCCATGTTTGTATATCAAAGTTTGACCATCGTAGACGGTTTAGCACCGGAATGCATTTCGAAGTGAATACGGTTATCAGTTAGAACAGCATTCGTACAAGATCAGAAGAATTCCAGAAATGAAAACATTTATATGAAACAATTCAAGGGAATTTCACAAATAATTATGTGAGTTTGTTTTTCGAAATTGATTAAAAGAATAATAGATGGACTTACATACAATATTTGTGGAAACATTATGTGATAGTTTGTAGCTATACGAATAGAAAACTTTAATCAATTAGAAGCCATCGAATGTTGCTAATTGACGAATTGAGAAATGAATTTGTGAAACAAATCGTGTTCTGGTGGGATTCGAACCCACGACTCCGTATTCGCTAGACCAGCGTTTCTCAAACTATGGGTCGCGACCCATTGATGGGTTGCGGGCTAATTTTTGGTGGGTCGCGAAGTCTTTATTAACTTATGTCGAATGTTATTGCTAAATTCTAGCCATTTTGTAATTAAAAAAAACTCCCTTGGAGAAAACCATTTCAGGGAGAGTTATTTCTAGAATTTCGGTTGGTTTCTTCTTAAATCTATTTAAAATTTTGCATTATAAGCATGTTTGGAGTATATTGAATATTGAAACTACAGTCTGCGTTCTGAAATCGATTCTAAAACTATGAGTTTTCAACCGCCAGTTTTAAGATTAGGGTACAATTTTAAATTTTACTTGTGTTCTGGAAAAAACGAGTTCGGGTTGTTGCTTGCAGTTAGCATTTTCTTTTGGACTTACACGCCAGTTTCAGCGGTTAAAATATATAAAAAAGTAGAAATTCCAATTTCAGTAAAGCGAAACTTCTGTCAAAATCAGATGAATGTTAATTATCAGAACTTTAAGTGATTTCAATAAAAATTGAGATAAAATAAATTTGCATTGAGGATATTATGAAAAAATTCAATAGAACTTATCTATAATTCTTGATGTTCATCCACTAACTATGAATTTCTGTAACATTTTCAGCCGATATTTAATTTTAAAGTTCTACAGGAGCGTAAAATTGCCACTAATCTGAAGCCAGACTGGTAAAATTTATTACAAACTTGCAATCTCATCTCAAGGTTTTAAGACTAAGAGTTAACTGATGCTGCAAACTTGGGCGCCTTAACCTTTCTTGAACTTAAAAAAAACTAAAAGAGCATTATAAATAAATATTTTTTTTAGTTTGAGGGCTACGTAACGTAAGTTTATCACAACCTATGAAAGATATAAAATGGCAGCCAACATTTGCAAAAAATGAAGACTTATTTTATTAATTTACATGCTGGTGGGTCGCCAAACTCATTGAAAATCAAAAGTGGGTAGCAAACTCAAAAAGTTTGAGAACCCCTGCGCTAGACTGGCGCTTTAACCAACTAACACATTTTTCGACACAGCTTGAAAACAGTTTTTTTTTGTAAAACCTCTTCGAGAGCGGTCCATTTAGCTGGGAGATGCTCTTAAAGAGGTGATCAAGAGGTTTTGATGTATGATTCTGTTTTATTGGAAGTTGGTTACGAAAATCTCTTATAGAGCACAATAAAACTTAAAAGAGGACGAGTAACTTTTTCGTAAATTTCACTCCAATTTTGTCAATTTCTCACTCACGCTAGTATTTGTAAAGTCTGGCTTTTGGAATTAAGCAAAACTTAAGCCGTAAAAATCGATAATTAAATAATTTGATTACTTAAAATGTTACTTGAGCCCAAATAACAATTCCATTGTTGGTTAGTTTTGTTTGATTATTATTATGGTTTATAGCATTCTCAAAGCTATTCATAAAACCAAAATTCAAGAGTAAACAAAACTCTTAACCTCTCTCAAATATAGCTATATCAAATCAAAACTCTTTAAAATGAGATATGTATTATCGTTTTAAACTAGCACGAGAAAATATGGAACGTAATAACGTAGTAATATGGGACGTCTTGAAATCCTTCCGAAACGTTTTGAAAGCACCATGAAACTCATCTGAGACCTTATTACAGCCCTAGAATTCCTCCGTACTCTCCTGCAATGCCCTGAAACTCCTTAAAATGCCTTTGATTACCAAACGCTTATGAAATCCCCCTAAACCTCCGGCTGAACCGAAATCCAGAGCAGCCCCCTAAAGCCCCTCTGAAACATTCTTAAATGCCCTGGAATGCTTTGGAACACATTGGGACGCAAGATAAAACGCATTGAAACGTCTTGAAGCGCTTCTGAAATCTCCCTAAAACCCCAAGGAAGTGACTTGAGAACCCGTGTAGCCCCTCAAACCCCTCAGAAACCTTCTGGAATGCCCTGAAACGCCTTGAAACGCCTCGAAACGCCCTGACACGCTTATGAAATTTCCCCCTTACCCGAGCAGAAGGGCATACCTTACAAATACCATGCAAAGAGCAACATGTGATCTTATACCTAAAATTGTTATTGCTGCGTTATTCTACGGAATTTTATGAGATCAGCACAATAACTGTTGGAGGTATTTGAGGAGAGTTTGGTATTGTTGTGGTATTTGTTGGTTGGTAGCATAGAAAATAATCGAAGAACAAGATTTGCTATTACATCATGAAGTCATCGAACAAATGAAATATTTAATAACAAGAAATGTTATTGATTTGTTATTCAATAACTATGAGATGACAAATACGGCACTTGAAATTTTAGGTATGCATTCATTATTGAAATAATAAGACTTATTGTTTTCTAGGTGTTATTTATACTAAACTTTGGTATTCGTTGTTGTTATTTTGCCTCTTATTACCACCTAATAGAGGGCATATCAAGGTATGGTAGTATTTAAGATAAATATCTTGATATGTTATTCACTTGTTATTTTCTTCTGCTCGGGAAAACTCTCATGGGACTTACCCGAGAGCTTCTACATGCATACATACATTTATTTGTTCAACATCATTAAGACAAGACATAATCAACAATAGTACGCCACAATACTCGGTTTGTGGCTGCCGCTCTCCATCCTCGGTCGCGCCCAATGCTCGCCAAGTCACGCTCCACCTGGTCCGCCCATTGTGCTCTCTGCGCTCCACGCCTCCTTGTGCCAACCGGATCAGTTGCAAAAACCAGCTTTGCCGGGTTGTTGTCCGGCATTCTTGCAACATGCCCTGCCCACCGTATCCTTCCGGCTTTGGCCACCTTCTGGATGCCGTAAAGTGCAGCGAGCTCGTGGTTCATCCTTCTCCGCCACACACCGTTCTCCTGCACACCGCCGAAGATCGTTCTTAGCACGCGTCGCTCGAAAACTCCGAGTGCTTGTAGGTCCTCCTCGAGCATGGTCCATGTCTCGTGCCCGTAGAGGATCACCGGTCTTATTAGCGTTTTGTACATGGTGCATTTGGTGCGTGGGTGAATCTTTTTTGACCGCAGTTTCTTCTGGAGCCCGTAGAAGGCCCGACTTCCGCTGATAATGCGCCTCCGAATTTCACGGCTCACGTTATTGTCAGCCGTCAGTAAGGATCCGAGGTAGACGAATTCCTCCACCACCTCGAAGGTATCCCCGTCTATCGTAACATTACTACCCAGACGGATCCGGTCGTTTTCGGTTCCGCCTACCAGCATGTACTTTGTTTTTGAGGCATTCACCACCAGTTCGACCTTTGCTGCTTCGCGTTTCAGGCGGGTGTACAGCTCTGCCACCGTTCCAAATGTTCTAGCGATAATGTCCATGTCGTCCGCAAAGCACACAAATTAACCGGATTTTGTGAAAATCGTTCCCCGGCTGTTGAGTCCGGCTTGTCGCATCACAGCTTCCAAAGCGATGTTGAAAAGCAGGCATGAGAGTCCATCACCTTGTCGAAGTCCCCGGCGAGATTCGAATTAACTGGATAGTTCAACCCAAAACCCTTACGCAGTTTTGCACACCGTCCTTCGTTGCTTCAATCAATCTAGTCAGCTTCCCAGGAAAGCCGTTTTCGTCCATGATTCACCACAGCTCTGCGCGGTTGATACTGTCGTATGCCGCTTTGAAGTCGATGAACAGGTGATGCGTTGGGACCTGGTATTCACGGCATTTCTGTAGGATTTGCCGTACGGTAAAGATCTGGTCCGTTGTCGACCGGCCGTCGATGAAGCCAGCTTGATAACTTCCCACGAACTCATTCGTTTTAGGTGACAGATGACGGAAGATAATCTGGGATAGCACTTTGTAGACAGCATTCAAAATAGTGATCGCCCTGAAGTTCTCACATTCCAAATGGTAGCCTTTCTTGTGAATGCGGCAGATTACCCCTTCCTTCCACTCCACCGGTAGCTGTTCGGTTTCCCAGATCCTGACTATCAGCCGATGCAGACAAGTGGCCAACTTTT
Organism: Aedes albopictus; assembly: GCF_035046485.1. Lineage (NCBI taxonomy): Eukaryota > Metazoa > Arthropoda > Insecta > Diptera > Culicidae > Aedes > Aedes albopictus. Next base: position 225,813,972 of record NC_085137.1, on the reverse strand, counting down.
CTGGGCCCATCTTGATGAGTTCAGCTGCGATATTATCCTTACCAGCTGCTTTGACTCCGTGTTTCTTGGGAACGGCACAACAGTTCCATTTTTTTTTCGTACTCCGCTGCTTCCAGACGGCGCTTTTCTCCCGAATGAGACGGGTCTGCTGTTTCCGCTTCTGTTTGTAACGTTCCACGTTCTGTCGAGTCCCTTGCTGCAGCATTACCGCCCTCGCTGCGTTCTTCTCCTCCAAAACCGTTCTGCACTCTTCGTCGAACCATTCGTTCCGTCGATTCCGTTCCACGTACCCGATGGCGCTCTCTGTTGCGTCGTTGATGGCTGCTTTCACTGTACTCCAGCAGTCCTCCAGAGGGGCCTCATCGAGCTCGCCCTCGTCTGGCAACGCGGCTTCGAGATTCTGCGCGTATGCTGAGCCGACATCCGATTGCTTCAGTCGCTCTAGGTTGTGCCGTGGCGGTCGCCGGTACCGTACATTGTTGATGACAGAGAGTTTTGGACGCAGTTTGACCATCACTAGATTGTGGTCGGAGTCGATGTTGGCGCCACGACAGGTCCTGACGTCGATAATGTTTCCGTCCATCAATTAGAAAATGGTCGATTTGAGATTCCGTCTGCTGTGGTGATCTCCAGGTGTAACGATAAGGGAGGCTGTGTTGGAAAAAGGGGCTACGTATGGCCATATTTTTGGAGGCGGCGAAATCAATGAGTCGTAGGCCGTTTTCGTTCGTCTGCTGGTGGGCGCTGAACTTACCAATCGTCGGTCTGAATTCCTCCTCCTGGTCTACCTGGGCATTCAAATCTCCTATGATGATCTTGACGTCGTGGCTTGGGCAGCGATCGTACTCGCGTTCGATCTGCGCGTAAAATGCGTCCTTGTCATCATCAGTACTTCCGGAGTGTGGGCTGTGTACGTTTATTATGCTGAAGTTGAAGAATCGGCCCTTGATCCTCAACCTGCACATTCTTTCGTCGATCGGCCACCAACCGATCACGCGCCTCTACATATCACCCTTCACTGTGAAAGCTGTTCCCAGCTCGCGTGTGTTGCCGCAGCTTTGGTACATGGTATGATTACCTATAAACGTTCGCACCATGGATCCTGTCCAACACACCTTCTGCAGCGCTACGATGCCGAACCCGCGGTCCTTCAGTAAATCGGCGAGTATGCGGGTGCTCCCAATGAAGTTGAGAGATCGGCAGTTCCACGTACCGAGTTTCCAATCGCAAGTCCGTTTTGTTCACTGGGGTCGTTGCCGTTGGTCTCGGTTCGTATTATTCAGTTGCTGATTTTCCGCTTCAATGGTTTTTTACGGCTGGCTCGTAGGGCCTGACACCAACTCCCTACTTTCTGGAGGACCATAGTGCACAGTTGAGCTTAGAGTCCTTCCCTGGCACTCGGACGTAGATCAGCCGCCCCTAACATGGGGATCAGACGCTGTTGTGAGCCGCTCCTCCTGGAGAAAAGACGCTCAGGTTTGCCGAAGCAAAACCCTCCTTCCCTGTCAGCCTACGACCAAAGTTCCCACCGGGGTTGGTTACCCGATCTTCCCTAAGGTTGCTCATGGTTTCCGGCCGGTACCGCGTGGAGGTAGGGATAGGAGTTGCTGGGCAGAGGCTAGTGGATAACAATGGGATCTTAATTGCGCAGCATACCCAGCCTTTACCGTGCCACCCGAGAGCTTCTGCAGCTCCTAAAAACTTCCATCTGGATTTTTTTTGAACACCCCGAGAAGGTTTGGTACGCATTGAATGTATCATCTTGAAATGCTTCAGAAGTCCTCCCTGAATCCTGAATCCTTCTGAAATGCTCTAGAACGCCTAAAATCCCGCCTAAAACGGCAATGAAGCCGGATCTCCAGTTAGCATAGTGGTTAAGGCTATGGATCGCCAATCCGGAGACGGCGGGTTCGAAATTTCGGCGAAAATTTTCTCGACTTCCTGGGCATAGTGTATCATTGTACTTGCCTCACAATATACAAATTCATGCAATGGCAGGCAAAGAAAGCCCTTCAATTAATAACTGTGGAAGTGCTCAAAGAACGCTAAGTTGAAGCGAGGCAGGCCAAGTCCCAGTGGGGACGTCGAGCCATAAAGAAGAAGAAGGCAATGGAGCTGACCTGACAGCCATGGGAGCCCCTTAAAATCAATCTGAAACATTTTGAAAGGCTCTGAAGCGCCTTGAAACACTTTAAGCCTGACATTAGAGCCTGTGCAGCCCACTAAGACCCCTCTAAAACACTCTGAAAACCCCTAATAACCTTCTGAAAGCAGTCCCGATTTATAACCTTAATGGAGGTTCCAATGTTTACAATTTTCTGGATGAGAGAGGTTGGTCTGGCGGATTCTGGGGAGAGCGTGCCCCCCTGGCTCTCTTATTACATTGCCAATGATATAGACGTGTGTTACTTGATTGAACAAATCGAAAGGAAAACAACTTTTTGTAATGGTTCAATTATCCATCCGATTTCCTTACCCTTGGGGTAAAAGAACCATTCTTTTCGCGGTAGTTAACTAATTAACGCTGAAAGCAATATCATGAACTAACTGAAGCACTCGTTGCTGCAGTTAACCAACGAAATGAAAAGAACGATTCAGTTTAGAATACCATTCTGATTCGAAAAATCTAGAAGAAAGCCTTCATCCCTGATCTATCCGTATGTTGCATCCAACTAGGAACCATAGTGTTTAACACCACCTCACCCTGACAACTATGTACGGTCTTTGCATATACCATCCAATAAATTCCCCACTCGAGCTTATTGTCTGATAAGCACACTACCAAACTACTAGCACATTGAGTTTGTCAGAGTGCCATGCAGTGAGTTGTAATATCGAAGATCCAAGTCTATTATTGTAGCAAAACTCAATCATGGGCCCTACCTGACCCCATCCATGCCCGCCCGTTACACCAACTCGGATCCCTTGCGCGCCAGTGAGCAAATTCTGCTCAGCAAAGCATCAATTCCAGCGCACGTCGGGGAATCATTCTAATGAGCAGTAGCGTATGATACCATTTCTAGAATCGGGCCAGTTCGTCAGTCGATCGGGGCTTCTGGATGATGGAGGCTGCCCGGTCGGCCCGGTGTGGTTTGGGAGTTGTGGGAGCAGGCCCCCCTCACGGTCGGGATGATAATTTAGGCAAAATTAAATTTGGAAATAATTTATTGCCCTTCGAGATGTTAATAGTCAAGTGCCATTTCAGAGCGCTGCCGGACGGTCGTCGTAGTCGTCTTTTGTGCAAAGGGGGTAAGGCGCGAAAGAGTGCGAAAAGGTTCTCGAGTTGAAGTGGAGCAATCAAGCTCTTTCGGAGCGCTTCCAGACGGGGACGAGCAGGACTCCACCAAAGCAACATCAGTTCGGCGTGTTGTGCCAGTGGCGGCACATCCGTTTTTTTTTCGGGTAAATTGCTCTTTTGGGAGTGTTTGACTCGAGGAAGAAGCGGAGGAAGGTCTAAGGACTAATTTGAATATAGATTTGATTTTGTTTGACTTTCCAGCTTGCCATGTCACTCTTTTGCCTTTCTCGAGTGGTGGGGATGTAAAGTTTTTGCTACTGGCCGGGAGATTGATGCATTGAGCGATTAGCTAGGGTGGCGGAGGTTTCACAGCAAAGGGATAAGCAAATTGGACGTCGCTGATCGTCTTGTAAAAGACTTGTTTAACATATTGGCATCGGATCGGAGGACTGAGGGAGACATTCTTTTGGGACAAGCAATTTACTAGTCTATTACAAGTTGCATGTGATACACGTTGAAATCTGTGACATTTCGTTGAATAAGAAAAAAAATAGTATTAATAACTTTATTATTATTAAAATTATCTTTATTATCGAGATTTTCAGCCAGGGGCTGGTTCATCTCCTAATAATAACTTTAGAACTTAAAGCTTTTTCGTCAATCTTTAAGTATTTAGCTGTATTTTTTTAATGCTCACTTCATTTGAAAACGCACATTACTGGTATTATTTGTAGCATTTGACACAAAACACCAATTGCTTTCAATTACCACAACTTACCTGACATTTGCCCTGGATACACATGTCCAAGCTGCCCGGTCGGCACCTGGTTCCGTCTTGGACACGATTGGAAAGTTGTACTATTACACTAGGTTCATCGTCCCCCACCACCGGTGGGAACGATTCGCTGGCTGATGCCGAATCCGGCATGTCCTCCAGCAGGTGTTGAGGTCGACCCCTGGAAAATAATAACAAGTGAAAATGGTAGGGTTACATTTCATTTATTTGATGTTACACAAAAAGTAAACTAGAAATATCCGTAGACGTAATACTCTGCCGGAAGTGCGGAGTGGAAGGCCACATCACCACGGAGTGCAACGCTGCACCAAAATGCCATATTATCACGGTGAACAAGGACGGGCCCCACCCCCACCACCTCTGCGTCATTATTGGTATGGTGCCTATCGGCATCCGTATCAGTGAGGACATGGAGTGCTTCGAAATGTGCGGCACAAGAGGCATACGCAGGACTGCCAGGATGGCCCCTATGGTCAAATGGCAGCGCGCGTGGGGCAGTTCCACCAAAGGAAGGTGGACCCATAGGTTGATACCGAGGGTAGATAGTTGGATCAATAGGCGCCATGGGGAAGTTACATTCCACCTGACTCAGGTCCTTACAGGTCATGGTTGCTTCCGACAGTATCTACACCGTTTCGGGCATGCGGATTCTCCCGAATGCTCAGTGTGCAATGGTTTAGAGGAAACGGCGGAACACGTTTTGTTCGTGTGCCCGCGTTTTTGCACAATGCGTGACCGCATGCTTGCCACATGCGGGGAGGACACAACTCCGGACAACTTGGTCCAGAGGATGTATAGGGATGAGGTTAGCTGGAATGCCGTTTTAACGGCTATCACCCACATCGTCTGGGAGCTACAGAGGAGGTGGCGCGAGGACTCAGAGAATGGCTAGTCCAGATGCAGTACAAGAGGTGGTCCAGGGGTTCGAAGTCGGCTTCGTAGGTCATACCGGTGCCCTGCGGTCGAGATCGACCCTTACAGCGATTAAGTGGCCGTGGAGAGGAAGTCCCGGTAGCGGTGCTGTCGTGGCGTCGGTTTACTGGGTTGGATCCGAACCCGCGGTTGGAAAGGGGTCCCCGGCAAGGGTCGGGGTAGGTGAGACCCTGCTGTCTGCAACCTTCGGGTGCAGCTGATAGGGCCTGGAGAGTAGTGATACCCTTGCCTTCAGCAGGTCAGATCGGGTTGCACGTGGGCATCAGTTCTTGATGTCTGCCAAGCAGTTGGGCGCGGGCGGGGTTGACCCTGCCCGCCTTCCGAGGACAAAGGGAGTGGTGAGGACCACTCGGGCAACTGGCTAAGCGCCAGCATGCTACCGTGATGGACTCTCCAAAGCGAGTCATCGATGTTCGTTGCTGTAGGCTACGCAGCTATCCTTGAGGGTGCGATGTGCACTAGTTCCTCTCTGAAGCAATGCCTTCTTGGTGGTTCCGGAGAGACGAAGGGTTTGGCAACCATATTAATGTGTTTTAGTGGGTCGAGAAGAGAGTAGTTCTGGCCTTTACTACTGTTGTAGAATACGGCCTTAACCCCACTCTACCCCAACCTTCCTGTTAGGGTGTTTGTTGAGCAGATTTATCCCCCTATGGTTTAGAAGAAAAAAAAACCCACAACCAGGTGTCCCATAGATCTCGTCTATGCTGGTTTCGCTATAAAGCACATTAGCGGAATTAAGTCCCGTGGCCATCACAGTGCAAACTTAAACGCCTGGGTGGCTAACGCGGGAGGCTGGGCTCTACTCTAGCTATGCCTAGACTAAACGTTGATGTCGCGAACGTAGGTGACAAAAATAATCTACAGTAGAAACGGTACAGAGTCCATCATTGAAGGCAGCAGGGACAGGAGTCCAGGGGCTTGACGAACCAATCCCCCCCTCTCCTGCGAGCCAGAAGGCACCGGAAGGTGACCACGCATCGGGGCATACGGATTGCTCAAGCGGAATAAGCCTAGGCGTGGCGGGATGCAGCCAGTGGGCTCTGCTGGGCCTTTTCAGAAATTGTTCACATTCGGAAGCAGCTCTGTACAAGTGATACGACACCGCTTCCAAAGTGTCACAGCCCAGCTAGGAGTGCCTCGGGCCCATCAAGAACGACGCCAGTAAGTTTCTGATTACGGTATACTGGCCTTGCTTTGTGATTGGTAACTGAAACGGTACACGCTTAGGTAACTACGCACAAGTGAGCTGGTAGTGACGGTATTCTTTTCTCTTAGTAAGGTCAGGTGACACTGATTCAAAACAGCAGATAGGTTAATGTCGGCGCTGTCTTTCGTCCCATAAAACCATGGCGTGGTCTTAAAGTACGTTCCTGACTTAAGCAACTAACTGGGTGGAAGCAGGTTCAGATAAAAACTGAGCCCAGTCCCTATAAGGCCTCCCTGCTTGCATAGATAACCACCAGGATCATTGGCGACTGCTTTATTTGCAGTGAGGGATAACGGCTCTAAGGGGATCCAACAGAAATGACGACTACTAAATCCATAAACAACAACAATGTGATCGAGAGCGGAGAGGCAGAGGGAACGGCATTGAACCCGTTCGCGAGAGGAGGACTGGTGAGATCGCCACTAAGAGGAGCTGGTGTACCCACCAGCGCGCAGGCGGCAAGAGGTTCAACGGAGGAGCAGGAGGTGGCACAGTACTGTCCAAGGAAGCGCAGATGACTGGGGCGGATCTCAAGCGAGCGCTGAACCGCAACAGGAGTGGCCTACCAAAGATGTTGGTAGATGCCGAACAGCTGGACGAGCTATTTGACTACACGAGCGGGCGGACTACCATCAGCAAGGATCTGAAATAGGGCCTGCTGAAGTTCCGCAAACGCAGAAGAAATATGAGCGGATTGCGGCTGATGCCAACCGGGAGGAGCGATTCACTCGAACCAACAACTTTCTCTTTGCTGGCAAAGCGACGATGCAACATGAAACCATTTAGCTCGCCGGGGCCGTAGCGAAGCGGTCGAACCGCCCTATGGCTCGAGCTTCATGGTCGAAACCTGTCGAGGAGACGCGGCACGAGAGGCACCAAAATGTATGATTTGCACGACAAACAAGGGTCACACAACGGGCGGGCCTAAATGTCCAGGCACGCGATGAGGTCGAACTAATGCAGGTTACACAGCTAAACCTGGGCACTGTGAAGCCGCACAACAGTTGCTGTGGCAGTCAGCCTCGGAGTCAAGCACAGACAGCGCCCTACTATCGGACCCATATCGCATCCTTCCCAATAACGGGGACTTGGATAGCGGCGATCTGTACAACCGGTCGTTTTCCGGTTCAGGAAATAATTTCCACGTTGCAAGAGGGCTTCCCACTAGCGAAGATCAACGGGATATACTACTGCAGTTGTTATGCCCCTCCCAGGTGGCCGATAGGCCAGTTCTCGTATATGCTGGATTCGCTATCAAGCGCCACTAGTGCTTGGGCGAATTGAGTCTCGTGGCCATCGGTGGAGACTTCAACGCGGGGTAGCCGCTTGACTGGAGCCCGGGTCTAAACCCTAGCTCGAACTGGAGGATCGACGATGGATACACGCACACCGATTATCTGGCGATTCGATACAGAGTGGAACACAGAGGAGATCGCCACAAATGAAGATCTTCGATCGTCATCGACAATGACTGCCCTCGTGCTTCTATAGGCCGAAATTTGTGGAGTGATTGCTTATGGAGGGTAACACCGACGATCTATCCAGCGATGGGCTAGTCGGAACCCTAAGCCGTGCATGCGACGCCACAATGCCTTGACGATCCCTACCCAGAAATGGACGCAAACCGGTATACTGGTGGTGTACAGAATACGCAGAACTCCGCGCATCCTGCTTAAGAACTAGAAGGAGGATGCAAAAAACTCGCACCGATCAGGATAGGATGGAACGCGGTGAGGCCTACAGGGCAGCTGAACCAGTACGCAAAAAAAAATGATTAAGGCGCGTAAGCAAGCGTGCTTCGAAAATCTCTGCCATGCAGTCAACACGACCCCTTCGGGTCATCGTCAAATCGAAGGGCGCGTCAGCACCTTCAAAACGATCCCGCGAGATGCTGCAGATGATCGTTGAAACGTTGTTCCTGTTTCAAGATTCAAAAGCCATGGGCCTTCACCTTCTATGGCCAAACCAGTCAAAACGAGGTCGCCCCGGTGACGGACCACGAGCTTATCGCAATAGCGAGGTCACTTAAGTTGAGCAAAGCACCGGGTCCGAACGGTATCCCGACAGTAGCCATCAATACGGCCATCGAGGCCTGTATTGTTCAGATGGCGTCCTGACATGTTCAGAATGACTAGACTATGCTCATGTGCCTAGACAGAGGCGAGTTTCCGGAGAGGTGGTTTACTGCCCTAACCCAAGAAGCTACCTGGCGACCCGTCGGCATACCTATCTATCTGCCCTCTGGACACCGCAGAGAAACTGTTAAAACGGATCATTCTGTCGAGGCTGATATTCTATATCGAGAAACCCGATGGCTCCTGCCTCTCGGATAACTAGTTCGGCTTCCGGAAGCGTCAATCAACGGTGGGCGCTGTAATTTAACCGAAATGACCAAGATAGCGTTCCAAAAGGAGCAAACAGGATTGCGCTATTGCGCGGTCATCACACTGGACGTGAAGGATGCGTTCGACAGCGTCAGGTGGGCCGCCATCGATTGTGCCATACACAACCTAGGAGTCCCGGTTAGCCTATGCCGGATACTGGAGAACTACTTCCTAAATAAGGTGCTAATGTATGATACCGAGGAAGGCGAGAAAAGCTACAAGATCATCGCAAGGGTACCTCAGGGGTCCATCCATCCATCCATCCGCGGCGTATGATGCCGTATCGAGGCTTAAACTTCCACCGGGCGTGAAGCTGGTCGGCCTTGCCGATGATATTATCCTCGTAAAATACGGCAAGTTCATAGAGGAAGTGGAACTGCTAGCAACGCACGCAGTTTTCATAGTAAAGGACTGGATGAGGTCGGCACAGTTGGCACTCGCGCACCACAAAACGGAGGTGGTGGTAGTAAACAACCGCAAGTCTGAACAACAGGCAGTGGTCACCACTGGCGGATGCACGATCAACTCTAAGCGATATGGCGCCGCTGCGTGGTCGAGTGCGCCAGTGGTCAACCAAAACGTGAAGCGACTGGAGTGTACCCACACCCAAGTAACAATTTTAATTTTATCAAAGTTTTTTAGCGATTCAAAAATCCTATACATAAAACCATTGATGCCGACTTGAAAATGCTCTCGAGTTCTTATATGCCTCAATAAGCCCACGTTCTGGCTAGTTGGCCCAGTCTTATTGGGGTCTACATGACTTCGTATGCAAACCGGCTTAGGATTTCGGGTTGTATCATAGTTTTATCAACCATCTAAATAAAACCATCTTCTGACTTGTCAAATAATTGTTTTGATTATTTTTCACTCTCAATGTTCGATCGTCTGAATAAATTATGCTTGATTGTTTATCCAGCCATCAATTGGAAAGATGCAGATATGAAATTCTGATTTGTTTTCCTATTTAATACGTGTCAGGAGACATGCCACGGAAAATTTGTGGTGAATGTGACTGTGATAATGACAAAAACTAAGTGCGCCACACAAACTATGCTTAATTTGGAAGTTAAATGCATTTTATTTACTCGGTGGAATTGGGTGCAAAATTGTTTTTTTCAACACAGCGGAGTTTTAAAGACATTATGTAATTTTTCTGACAAAATAAAATGACAGAAACGTGTTGTATGGTTTAATTTGATCTTCAGCTGTACGTGAAATCATAAAATTGAGTAATGATTTTTCTGTATTTACATAAATTATCCCGACTAGGCGACATATTTTTCTGATAAAACTCTGTGTTCCTGATGATTCCTCCAATAGGGCTAACCCTCCTGAGGCGGTCATAACTGAGCTCATGATAGAACTAGCGGTTTTATCCCAGCATTTTTTTGGTTTATTTTACGGCTACGAAATCTTTTGTTGGTTTTATGCATTGCCTCACAGTTTTGTGTATTTGTTTACAAAAAAAAAAGCTTTCCGACAACAACCGTAAATGCAAGTTTTATCGAAATGGCATATAATTAGTAACAAAACCAATTCATGACCACTTGCAAGTCTTTAAATGACGATGTTTATAGCAGAAGTTATATGATAGTTTTATGGAACGCCAAAGGTTCAAAGTAAAAAACTACCACATAAAACTAATTTAGAACAGCTAGCTTTTTCACATGCTCATATAAAACCAGGATAAAACATGAATAAACCTTCAAGGCATGCTGATTGTTACTTGGGCAGGCTGATGTGCCTTAGGGTGGTCAGTGCATACCCCACGGTCTCAAAGGACGCGGTATGTGCGCTTGTGGGAATGATGTCCATATCACCTGGGTGACAGAAGACGAAGAGTGCTTCGAGTGCCGTGGCATAAGAGGCGCTAGACGGATGGTCAGAACATCGTCTTTTTTGAAGTGACAGAGGGAATGAGATTTCTCCGTGGATGTTAAAGAAGACCGACTCCCAACTAAACGCTCAGCGTTGACGTCAAGCTAAGGTGTAGCCATCAAAAGTTAGGTTTAAGTTCTAGTGATTCTAGTTAAATTCATAAACATTATTTTTGCCCACTCGAGTTTTTGATTCAATTTACTCCACATTATTCACCCAGCATCTAGGATGTCACTGTTTGTAACACCTACTCGCGGTACGTTACTGGTTTAAGTTACAAAGAGGCTTCCCGAGAGGCTTAAAATGATTCCACGAATAAGCATATAATACAGTGAGAAATTTTCCGCCAAATTTACCCCCACTGTGTCAGCAAACGAGCTGCAAAATGATGTTCCTTTCAGCCTGCATAAGCCCACGAAAAAAAAAAAATGCTACCAACCAGCGCGGAAAGTGTCTCTCTTGGCCGGCTCCGGCAAAGCTTCCCACCACAAATGAAGATGAACGGAACCCAGCCGACGACCCTGGTATGGTATGTGTCGCCCCTCTTGGGGATCGCTTGGTTGGTTTCTTCCCACAGAGGTGCCTCTATCGTCGTCCGTAGGATTCATATCCAAACGAACACACAAGCATTACGGTGGTGGCGGCGGTGGTGTGGTATTAAAAGTTACGAGCAAACTGTTGAATTCATTCGAAGAGTGGTGAAAAATTTCTCTCCGGCACGTGCAGCCATCCAACACAGCATTTCCTTGCTAGAGTCGGAGCTGGAGGTGGGCGGCTGTTTTTTTTTTGGGAAGCCAAACAAAACGGTGCTGCGGCAAAAATTGTTTTCATTTCACACGAAAGATGGAATCAACTGCTAAGCCCTTTGGTGGGAAAACATCCCAGATCGCGAACAGGACGTCTTTTGATGGTTTATTGGTCAATTTTTCTCGGAACGGGGAGCAAAGGTGTGTATTAGGGTGTACCAAAGAATAATCATAACACAAAATTGACTTATTCCTGATGGTTGAGAACAGTACATTACAGTTTATTTTTTTTCTATGGATAGGAAGCTCAGACAAAAAGTTGACGATTCATATAGTTTTGGAAAACTTTATGATTAGAAGAAGGAACTTAAAGTAGAATTAATCGTCTTAGGTATATGAATGCACATGAGAAAGTATTTAGACGTCATTCGATTATAAATATTTTCATTTCCGTATTCGATGATACAATAAATCTCTTGCACGTTATTCTGTTTGGCATGTCGCTCTGCTCTAGGAATAACCAAGGCATCTTTCATTGGACATTTTGATTGGGATACCCTAAAGTACCCAGTCGACCCAGTTGCTCCTTACCTGCACGTCAGAGCGCATGGCTCCGAATAGTCGTAGTGGGGAGTCCACTTGAGCAGTGCCCCATCGTAGGGCACGTCGTCGTACGCTGAACACTGGTGGGCACGGAAATCCTGCTGCTCGGGACATGGCTGCAATGAAAGGAGAAAAAAAAAGGCAAAAAAATGTATCCAGCCGTGTGAAACCGCGAACACATCGCACCACCTCCGGTGCGGTGGGAAAAGGAATAGATATGGGTGAGATATTACCTGCATATTGCAGATCTTGTACCGCACGGCATCTCCTTTGCAGCCATGGGGAGCGTGACAGCGACGTAACTGATATGCTACCCCGCCGTCGCAAGATCTGGAACATGTTGACCATTCGGTCCACGATGACCAACCCTGAGCCTTCGCACGTTTCTGGGAAAGGAAAAGAGTAGATTTAATGGAACTGTGGCTGTTTATGAGAAATAATGCTTAAGCTTATATGCTGTTTTAAATATCAATAGTGTAGAACTCAAGAATTCAGTAACTGTTGTACAGTAATATCCAGCGCTAGTCAGCAGAAGGTGTGGCAGATGAGTAACGTCAGAGGCTTGATGAATGTTGGAAAAGGAAACCAAGCCCTAGGAGGTTAACCCTAAGAGAAACGGGGGCCAACCGTAACAAAAAAAGAAGAACCCTTGGATTACGGTTGGAAAGAAGAATAAGTTAAGAAAAATGAAACCAGTCCGCAAGCGTGAACGGAGCGATGCGCTGGTCTTCAAAACTGAGGTGGATACATATGCCGAGGTGTTGAGGACTATGCGAGGCGGAAATCGTCTCTAACTGCTGGACGCGGATGTAACAAGCATTTGGCGCACCAGGAGTTTATGATAGTAGGTACTGAAGAAGGAGACGGCCAAGAAAGGCACCTCTTACAAGGCACAAGGCCAGGAGGTATTGGGCGAAAAATAGTAGGTGAGAGCCCTAAAGGCGGAGGCGAATCTCCAGTGAAAAACCTGGACGAGATCACCGACGCAGAGGAGCTCGCAGCCGCACTTAAGCAGCAGTGCGAGGAAGATGTACCAAGTACATCGATCCGCCTGCGAATGGGTCCGGCAGGCATGCAGATTGCCACGATCAAGCTCCTCGATCATAGGGCAGCAGGGACTATAGTCCTATGGCCTGACGAACCCCCCCGCTTGCAAGTCAGCCGCGTAGTCTCCGGCTAAGAATAGGACTACTAACCCCAATTCAAGGTGTCAAGCGACCCGTGCTGAGGAATGAGTGATCGAGGGGGTGATAAAGATGATCGATCTTCAACGGAGCCTGGGGGTACCTGGGCAACCCCCACAGTAAGCTGTCCCTTACTGCTTTAATGCAGGGCTGTGGCGTGGTGGACCTTCTTTCCCGTGCTACTCGTGGGATAAAAACATGACTTCAAAAAACAAAAATCAAAATCTAGATGCAAGTAGTAGTGTTGCGGTCAACCCCTTCGCAAGGAGTGGGTTGATGAGGTCTCCAATAAGGAGAAGTTAGGAGTTAGCTCAAGCGTGGGAGCTCCAATCCCAGCCAGCCGGTAGAGATAATGGATGGAGCGTGGCTGCTGAGGGCCGTCAGCCAAGAGAAAAAAGGACTGCCCGCAATTGAGGTGGCTGAGCAGCAGCTTGGCAAAATCATCGACTTTGCGTCCACCAAGTCGAATATCAGCAAGGACCTGAAAACGGCCTTGTATCGACTTCGGATGTCGATGGATATAGTCAAGCAGGAGCACACGGTTTACCTAAACGGAGGCCTTCTCTTTCGCAGGTAGTCCTAGAAAAGTGGCGGATGCGAATGCTCGTGACAAGCGTGACAAGCACTCACAGAAGCGGACGAGGCAGCCGTCAGGCGAGGAGCTGTCTGGCAGTGCCCGTAAGGCAAGACGTATACTAACCCCGAAGGTCGGCAACAATGCTTTAAAGTCGGACCACAGCCAGGGTTCCCGGAAAGCTGGGAAGGGTGGGCCTGACAAGGCTGGCCCGTCCCGGAACGATCGTCCCGGAACGATGGAAAAAAGGGGTTGCGACCGTTGGTGGGGAAGACCCTGCTTGGACTAAGGTGGAACGGAGGAACCGCCGCGCCGGTAGGAGTGCAGGACGCCAAGCCAAGGTGCAGGAGAGGGGGAGGGGCAAGCGTGAGAAAGGCAACGCGCTCGTCATCAAGATGGAACAGTCCCAGTGCTCGGACGTCTTGAAGGCAATGCGAAGCGACGCCAAGCTCGAGGGTCTGCGAGCCGACGTGCGCAGTATTAGACGTACTCGTACGGGCGAGATGATCCTGGAGCTGAAGCGCGAGAAGGATCACAAGAGCGCCACCTACAAGAGGCTGGCCGAAGAGGTCCTTGGCGATGGAGTGGAGGTGAGGGCTCTAACACATGAAGGTCAAAGCCCTAGATTAGGTCACCGAAGTGGAAAAGCTCGTCACGGCACTGCGGCAACAGTGCGACGTGCGAGTTGCCGCCGCTGCCGTTAGGCTACGGAGAGGGCCAGTAGGGACACAGACAGCTATGGTTTAGCTACCTGTGACAAAAAGCCCGTTAAATTAGGACGGATGAAGGTAGGCTGGTGCGTATGTCACCTGACATCCTACGAGCCACCGGAGTTTGGCTTTAGGTGTCTGCAACCAGGACACAAGTCGTGGGACTACAAAGGCCCTAACCAGGGATGCCAGATGATTTTTTTGAAAAATCTGTATCACAATTTTCAAAAATCTGTATCCCGTACAAAATATGGGAGAAAAATCTGTACCCGAGCAGAGGAGAATATCTAATTAATAACTACAAAATCACATAACATGTTTTTATATCTTGTTTTATTATTATTTAATTATCAAGACATAGCTTTTTCATAACAAGTTTTGTTGGACCATCTCATTTTATTATAATCAAGTTATTGATACACATTCACTCAATTACATTTCAATAACATGTTTTGTTGAAGTATAGGTTTTGTTATTGGTGTACTATTGATCAAGTTATCAACAATAGCACAATAATAACAAATTTTGAAATCAAAGCAACAATTCGATAATAAAGATCTGTCCTTTTGTTTGGTTCCATTTTTGTATTCAGTGAGGACGGAAATTTCTGAATGAATCCTCGGAAAATTCTTCAAATAATATTCGAAAAACACTTGGAAGATCTGGAGGAACACTTCGATACCCTGGAGATGTCTTCAAAAGAACTCCTGGCGCAATCTTCTTAAAAAATCCAAAAGAAGTTCTTCTGAGAAATTGTTAGAACTCTTGGCAAAATCTTTTGAAAAACTCCTGGAGAATTCATCGAAAAAAACACCTGGTGAAATTCTCAAAGAAATTTTCAGAGAAATCAGAAGATGAAATTCGGGACAAATAATAATCACGGGTAATTCTGAAGAAATCCTTGAAGGGATTTTGTTCATAGGTTTAGAGGTGTCTTTGAAAATGTGTGAATGATTTTTTTGAAGAACTCTCGGAGAAATTTCTGGATGATTTTTCTTTTACATTCTCTTTGAATGAATTAAAAACTGAATATATTATTTTTCGATCATTTAAAATATTGTTACTCATGTTATTGGTGAGTTTTTGTAAACAAAGTGAATAATTTTATATAATTGCATATTCTGATACTTATCAGAATTTACTTAGTATCGATTTTAATATAACAAATTTTGCTTTCCGATTATTATCAATAACATGTTAATATCAAAATTTGTTATTGAAATATTTTCCAAATTCACTGTTATTAAAATGTTATTGAAACTAACAAAACAAGTTAATAAAATGGTTTTCCAAGAACATTTTTTCTGTTATGATATTTGTTATTTTGCCGCTTATGACAGACAAGTTCATAACATAATATGTTATGTTAATAACTTATAAATAACCGATTCTAATATTCAATTAATTTATCTAAATAACACAGCTCCTTATGCTGTTGTTATTCCCTTCTGCTCGGGTATCCCATACAAAAATAAAATGGCTTCTCTTGTTCAAAAATCTGTATTTCATATAAAACGATATCTGTACAGATGCTCAAAAATCTGTATAATACAGATAAATCTGTATATATGGCATCCCTGGCCCTAACAGGCGCAAACTGTGTAGGAGATGCAGCACTGAAGGTCATAAGGCACAAGGCTGCACAAGTCCACCCATCTGTATGATCTGTACCGGGAAATTCGTGAATAACAGACATCCAACGGGTGCTCCAAGGTGCCCGACCTTCAAGCAAGCCGCAGTGAACAAATCACAGTGCAGATAACGCAGCTGAACCTGAACCACTGTGACACATCTCAGAAACTGCTTTGTCAGGCGGTTTCTGTGTGGGGGACGGATATGGCAATCATAGCGGACCCATACCGAGTACCTGCCGGCAACGGCAATTGGGTCGCGGATGGGTCCAGAAAAATGGCGGCGATATGGACGACGGGTAAATTCCCCGTCCACGAGTTGGTGTCTACTACCTATGAGGGCTTCGTGATCGACAAAGTCTTCTTCTGTAGCTGTTATATGCGCCTCCGCGGTGGTCGATTGAGCAGTTCACGCAGATGCTGGACTGACTGTATGACGAGCGTGCGCTAACAGGGCGAAGGCCGGTGGTAACAGCGGAGGACTTTAATGCCTGGGCCGTGGAATGGGGAAGCCGTTTCACGATCCAGCGGGGTCAGATCCTGCTAGAGACACTGGCCATTCTAGGTGTCAACCTGGCCAATGTCGGTACCAAGAGTACCTTTAGTCGGAACGGTGCAGTGCGGAGTCGATTATTGACGTTACTTTGTATAGTCCTGGCCTAACAAGTAGATCGTACTGGAGAGTACACGATAGCTACACTCACAGCGATCACCTGGTGGCAGCAGGTAGAGGAAGAGGCGACTAGGCCAAGCCCTCACATGTGGAAGACATCATACTTCGACGAAGGCGTATTTAGGAGTATTTAGTTCAGACGGCGACGAGCTGGTAGCAGCGCTCTCTCGTGCATGTGATGCGACCATGCCTAGGCGAGACCACCGGTTTACTGGTGGACTCAAGCAATTGCGGACCTGCGCCGCGCCTGCCTGAGGACTAGGCAGCGGATGCAGCGAGCACGATCTAAGGACGAACGACGAGTGGTGCAAAAGACGCTTGATCGACACGGCAAAAAGGTGCTCGAGAAGTTCATCCTCAACAGACTTTTGAGGCACATCGAGAGTATAAATGGTTTCTCGAGTAACCAGTTCGGCTTCCAGAGAGGAAGATCTACCGTAGACGTTATCTTGTCGGTTACAAAGAAAGCCGGGATAGCGGTACACCGTAAAAGGAGAGGGAATCTCTACTATGCAGTAGTGGCCTTTGATGTAAGGAACGCGTACCTTATGCGATCCTTATGCAACGTATCGACCTTCCATTTTCCTTTCCCTTTTCATGGTTTTCGCCATTTATATCAGTTCGAATTCTTCTCCTATTTACTTTTTGCTATTTGTGGTTCTACGGCTGGTACCGTAAACCGGGGTCAAATTGATTTCCGGGTTGAAATTGATCAGTCGCTTTTCATGTAGACAAAGCATTTTTTTTTAATGATTTCCTTACAAATAGAATTAAGTATCAGATTCCAACAGCACGATATTAAAAGGAAACTATTAGAGATATGCTTTTTTTTCTAACGGAAAAACGTCTGATCAATTTCGACCCGAAGATCAATTTGACCCCGGTTTACGGTACCATCCTAATAACCCAGGAAACTGGACTAACTTACCCGAAAGCTATGGGTTCTGCATTGGCATTTTCACCAAATAAAGTGCAATAAGTAGTTATGCTTAAACGCTGGTCTGCACCGGAGTGGTGCTTTTTAATGGGCGCCCAGAAGTAGGTATACAGTACTGGACATAATAAAGTACGCATAGACTGTTTTTCATACCAAATGCTCATATTTGGAATGGTCCAATATCTTAACAAGTTAAACTTCAAGATATTAAGAATGTCTAGTTAAAATTTGAAGTCAATCTGTGTACTAAAATCTGAGATTCAGACCTCTAAACTTGAGCATTTTGTATGAAGATCGACCAATGCGTGCTTTATGCTACCCAGTACTGTACTAGTATCTAGAAATGCAGAAGTCGTTGAATATCTGTGTAGCAGTAGGTACAGAAAATGTTCACGTTACTAAACATGTCATCTTATTACTCGACCTGTAGATTAAGTTCTGTTTGACAGGTGTAGTATACTTAATTACCACGTTGAACTCCCGAAACCCTTGGCGTAACTGTGGATTTGGACTAGTTCTAGTTTCGATTACTTCACTTACCTGTACTTCTTCGTCGTCTTCATCCTCTGGATCCGCACTGGATGGGTTCCAACTGCTCAACGTTTCATTCACGCCTTTGTTATCTTTGTGTGTAGCTCGTGCCAATGTTAAAACCAAACACTGAAAATAAACACAACGAATAAGAGCGTGAATTAGAAATGTATTCCTCTAGGAAGAGTTTGCCACGAGCAAAGGTTGTTCGGTGCACGATGAAAGAAATAATCATATCAATTACATTGTGTCTCTTCCCCCAAACCCTCATACATATGCATAGATGTTCAGTGGAACAGGTGACAGGATAATTTTCAGTTTGATTTTCACCCCAACCGACGACGACGCACATGGTAAACTTTAAGTACGTGATGATGCTGTTGTTTGCTCTCGAACGAAAGCAAGCACACTCGGGTTCGGGGCGCACCATCTGGTGGACTTAACGGATAAGCTCTTCTCCGGAGTATTATGCGGGCAGATGAAGCTGTCGTCTTTGCAACCAGTAGGTATCATCCACTTTGTTCGGGAGCCAGTGGGGATCGGTATAACATGCGATGTTTGGGGTACAATGGTTCACTCTAAGCTGGTGGATGACATGTTCTAAACCGCGATAGAATTTAACATAATATACACACACTAATAAACCATTTTTAACGTTTTAAATGTACATCAAATATTCACAAAGCCGCATATTAGACACTCAGGATGACTTCTAATCCGTTGTTGAGTTTTTTGTAGGAACATTTCACCCCGATCCCCCCTACGGTTAATAAGCAAAACTAGGCGAAGAGCCTCTTCAAAGCATTATGCTTCCCCATCCCAGCTGCCGTATGCATGCCTAGAACTGTGCTGCTGATTTGGTATGCAGAAAATACAGTGCATAACAGTTGATTTCCATTGTCTGACGATGACACTTTTGAGGTTGAGTTGAGAGTCTAAACAGGAGGGAGGATAAATGTCGCACGTGCACGGCTCTTCAAGTAGGTACGTGCATCTAGTTAAAATATTTACCATCGTCATCGATCACAACACCACCACCACCACCAAGACGACACCAGCTGCAGTAGCAACATCAGTGCAGTAGATCACATTCATCCATCCCATGAGACCTTGAGTTCACACTTGACGCGGTGATTAAACGAGAAGAACCACTCCGAGGGCTGTGGTAGGTACTTATCTGAATAGGGCAAATATTAAGCAGCTTCGGAGCGCTCACAAATGATAATTGGAACTTGTCATTATAAATTGAGTGTCGGGTTGTTGGCCTGGAGAATTCAGCGTCTTGCACTTAATACCCACTTGAAGGTGCAATCCGATATTAGTGGTGCAAATATTGCTTCGTGCCGCTTTGCATAATATAGTGCTATTGTCATGTCACTATGATTGCAATCACGTGACATGTGAACTGTGTTTGAAGCTTCAAGGGTTTCTTGGGTGAAAATGACAAACGAAAGGGAGGACCAGTTTGGGGAGGAATAATAGGCAAGCCTGAACCCTGAACAGGATTTTCCTGGAACGATGGGCAAAACTGTGCAATGGTTCCGAGAAAACTACTTAGTTTGACGCCAGACCCTTTCAACAACGCTGATCTCACTTTCTGAATGAGCATTCATACCTTTAAAGAATATTTGGGATGCAATGAAGCTCCTCTAGAGGACAGCTTTGGAAAACCTGAGCATCTGTTCTCCAGAAGGAGCGGCTCACAACAGCGTCTGATCCCCATGTTAGGGGCGGTTGATCAACGTCCAAGTGCCAGGGAAGGACTCTAAGCTTTACTGTGCACTATGGTCCTCCGGAAAGTAGGGGGTTGGTGTCAGGCCCTACGAGCCAGCCGTAAACACACCATTGTAACGAAAAATCAGCAGCAGAATAATATGAACCGAGACCAACGGCAACGACCCCAGCGAACAAAAAGGACTTGCGATTTGAAACTCGATACGTGGAACTGTCGATCTCTCAACTTCATTGGGAGCACCCGCATACTCGCCGATACTGAAGAACCGCGGGTTCGGCATCGTAGCGCTGCAGGAGGTGTGTTGGGCAGGATCCATAGTGCAAACGTTTAGAGGTAATCATACCATCTACCAGAACTGCGGCAATACATGCGAGCTGGGAACAACTTTCATCGTGATGGGTGATATGCAGAGGTGCGTGATCGGCTGGTGGCTAATCGACGAAAGAATGTGCAGGTTGAGAATCAAGAGCCAATTCTTCAACATCAGCGTAATAAACGTGCACAGCCCACACTCCAGAAGTACTGATGATGACAAGGACGCATTTTACGCGCAGCTCGAACGCGAGTACGATCGCTGCCCAAGCCACGACGTCAAGATCATCATAGGAGATTTAAACGCTCAGGTAGACCAGGAGGAAGAATTCAGACTGACGATTGGTAAGTTCAGCGCCCACCAGCAGACGAACGAAACAACCTACGATTCATTGATTTCATCGCCTCCAAAAATATAGCCATACGTAGCATCTTTTTCCAACACAGCCTTCCTTATCGTTACACCTGGAGATCACCACAGCAGACGGAATCTCAAATTGACCACGTTCTGATTGACGGACGGCACTTCTCCGATAGTATCGACGTCAGGACCTATCGTGGTGCTAACATCGATTCCGACCACTATCTGTAGATGGTCACACTGCGCTCAAAACTCTCCGTCATCAACAATGTACGGTACTGGCGACCGCCACGGTACAGCCTAGCGCGACTGAAACAACCGGATGTCGCCTCAGCATACGCGCAGAATCTCGATGCCGCGTTGTTAGACGAGGGTGAGCTCGATGAGGCCCCTCTAGAGGACTACTGGAGTACAGTGAAAGCAGCCATCAACGACGCAGCCGAGAGCACCATCGGGTACGTGGAACGGAATCGACGCAATGAATGGTTCGACGAAGAGTGCAGAACGGTTTTGGAGGAGAAGAACGCAGCGAGGGCGGTAATGCTGCAGCAAGGGACTCGTCAGAACGTGGAACGTTACAAACAGAAGCGGAAACAGCAGACCCGCCTCTTTCGGGAGAAAAAGCGCCGCCTGGAAGAAGCGGAGTGTGAAGAAATGGAACTGCTGTGCCGTTCCCAAGAAACACGGAAGTTCTACCAGAGGCTCAACGCATCCCGCAACGGCAGGAATAAAGACGGAGGCCTCTTGACGGACGGACGTGAGGTGATCGAAAGGTGGAAGCAGCACTTCGATCAGCACCTGAATGGCGTGGAGAACGTAGGCACGGGAGCCCACGGCAACGGAAGGAACGACGACGCCAGTGCAGCGGAGGACGGAAATGAACCAACTTCCACGCTGAGGGAAGTTAAGGATGCCATTCACCAGCTCAAAACCAACAAAGCAGCTGGTAAGGATGGTATCGCAGCTGAACTCATCAAGATGGGCCCAGAAAAGTTGGCCACCTGTCTGCACCGGCTGATAGTCAGGATCTGGGAAACCGAACAGCTACCGGAGGAGTGGAAGGAAGGGGTAATCTGCCCCATTCACAAGAAAGGCGACCATTTGGAATGTGAGAACTTCAGGGCTTTTACTATTTTGAATGCTGCCTACAAAGTGCTATCCCAGATCATCTTCCGTCGTCTGTCACCTAAAACAAATGAGTTCGTGAGAAGTTATCAAGCCGGCTTCATCGACGGCCGGTCGACAACGGACCAGATCTTTACCGTACGGCAAATCCTCCAGAAATGCCGTGAATACCAGGTCCAAACGCACCGCCTGTTCATCGACTTCAAAGCGGCATACGATAGTATCGACCGCGCAGAGCTATGGAGAATCATGGACGAAAACGGCTTTCCTGGGAAGCTGACTAGACATATTAAAGCAACGATGGACGGTGTGCAAAACTGCGTAAGGGTTTCGGGTGAACTATCCAGTTCATTCGTATCTCGCCGGGGACTGCGACAAGATGATGGACTCTCATGTCTACTCTTCAACATCGCGCTGGAAGGTGTGATGCGACGAGCCGGGCTCAACAGCCGGGGAACGATTTTCACAAAATCCGGTCAATTTGTGTGCTTCGCGGACGACATGGACATTATCGCTAGAACATTTGGAACGGTGGCAGAGCTGTACACCCGCCTGAAACGCGAAGTAGCAAAGGTCGAACTGGTGGTGAATGGCTCAAAAACAAAGTACGTGCTGGTAGGCGGAGCCAAACACGACCGGATCCGTCTGGGTAGTAATGTTACGATAGACGGGGATACTTTCGAGGTGGTGGAGAAATTCGTCTACCTCGGATCCTTACTGACGGCTGACAACAACGTGAGCCGTGAAATTCGGAGGCGCATCACCAGCGGAAGTCGGGCCTTATGAATGCTGCCTACAAAGTAATATCCCAGATAATCTTCCTTCGCCTTTCACCCAAAATTAATAAGTTTGTGGGAAGTAATCAAGCCGGCTTCGTTGAAGGCTGCTCGACAACGGACCAAATCTTCACCGTACAACAAAACTTCCAAAAATGTCGCAAATACCAGGTCCCAACACACCACCTGACAGTTTTAGCCGCAAGAAAACTATGGAAAATCATGGATGAGAACGGCTTCTCTGGTAAGCTAATTAGATTGATCAAAGCGTCGAAAACAAAGTACATGCCGGCAGCTGGAACCACGAACGACAGGGCAAGCCTAACTTAGGCAGCAGTGTTACGATAGACGGGGATACCTTCGAGGTGGTGGAGTACTCCGTCTACCTCGGCTCCTTATTAACGGCAGATATAACAATAGCCGCGAAATACGAAGACGCATCAAGAGTGCAGGTTGGGCCTACCATGGGCCCAATATAATCTGCAGTTGAAAAAGATTCACCCTTGCTCCAAATGTACCATGTACGAAACGCTGATAAGACCGGTGATTCTCTACGGGCACGAGACCTGGACTACGCTCGAGGAGGACATGCTCGTAGTGTTCGAGCGTCGAGTGCTTATTACCATCTATGGCGGTTTGTAAATAGGGGAACGGTGTAAAGCGGCAAAAAATGATCCACAAGCTAGCTGCACTTTATGGCAAACCTAGCATCTGGAAGGTGGCAAGAGTTGGAAGGATAAGATGGGCGGAGCATATTGTGAGAATGCCGGAAAACAAACCAGTAAAGCTGGTATTCGCAAGAGAGCCGGATGGTACAAAACGACCTGGAAGGCAGCATGGATGGTGGGTGGACCGACCAGGTGCCGAACGATCTGGCAAATATGGGACGGGGCCGAGGATGGAGAACTACAGCCACGAATCGAGTGTTTTGGCGAAGAATTCTCTCGTTTAGTATCATACAGGCGTATCTACAATGATTGATTCATCGATTCTGTTTTCGGATTATTCCGCTAAACATAACCATTATTCGGATAGTCTCTCGATACGTTTCGTTGAAGGTCAACTAGGACTAGCATCTAAAACAAAAAATACAACCGAAAATAATTTGCCAGCCAAGTTATTAACCTAAGAGAAAATCGTCAAAAAAAATCGATCTAGCTAATTGAATGAGTGGTCAAGAAAACTGGTAGAGCTTCGTGGCCGTGCGGTTAGCGTCACCAAGCGTATAACCGTACACGCAGAAAAATGGCGCTTGTTTAAAACAATAAAACGCATGGTTGATTTTCAAACTGAGAATTTACTTATTCCAAAGTTATATTCAATTGTTTTCATTTAGAGTTTATCGATAAAAACAACCGATTACCATCATTTCATATAATGTCAAAAATTTCATTTGTTTCAACAAAATAAAAACCATAAACATGGTCCGAAAGCACTCACACACCTATAAAATGCTTACCCCAACATCGCCACAACGAAGAAGGTGCAGCAAATCCATCACGCCAACTTCCAAGTGCAGCTTTGGTCGTGATGGATAACGCGCAGGTACTCACGACAGCATCCACAAAAAGTTGATCGGCTTCGCCTTTTTTGTCTTTTTTTAGTCGTTCTCCTCCCCATCCGCTCACCGACGGTCTAAAAATAGATTTCCGAGCTGCCGCAGGAGCTGCCGTCACCAACACAATCACATTCCGGCTTTGTTAGTCACAAAAGTGCAGTCGTTTAAAACAATCTGTTATTTTATGTTGAAACTACCAAATCTCTGTTTGTTCTAACAAACTGCGAAAAATTTCGTCGAATGAAAACATTTGTATTATCAAACAATGCAACAGTTCAGTTTAAACTAGAAATCAGTTTGTCGCTATAGTAAACTGAAAAATTGGTTGATTTGAACTAGAATTTAATTATGTTTACAATTTATTTTTCTGCGTGTACCATGCCATGGAATGAGGTTTCGATTCTCGCTCCGAGTGATGGAACTTTTCGCAAGAAATGTCTCTTCCTCGTATCCATTGGTGCTCGTAATATATGTCATGTCCGTTGACTAGTGTTAAGTTTCGTTCAGTCTGTACAGCCTCGGCTGAAGACGGTGTCCGTTTTTTTTTTAAACTAGGGTAGACCTGGGTAGACAATGACAATATCGAGACTCTCATACGTAGTATCACAGAAGTACAGTGATCCTATATCGAACCGGACAAGAGAATGAATAGAATTTTGGGGAAGCGGTTCCTAGCACTTCGTTTCACCTTTTGTTACATTCACCTAGTGTAGCACGAGCTGACCCAGCCAGCAATTTGGTTGCTATATCGAAATTGCAACTGAAATAGTCACACATATATAGCACCAAAGAATTCGTATTCAATGCACGAAACAGGCATATACATACTAAAGTGGAGGCCATATCCAAACATATATCCGATGACTGCGATTCCATCCAACATGATTTACGATTTCTCGAATAATTTCTATGACTTCGTCGATTTTCTCCGTCTAAATATACGATTATGCATGATTTTATTACGATTGAGTGTACCGATACACAACTCAAGATTTCAAATTTAAAAAAAAAATCATTTGGTGTTCAGTGGGAATCGAACTTAGGTTCTTTGATTGAGAACTGCACGTTATCTCTGTTGGCTTTATTGCAAAGTTGGAAATAGAGAGTTCAAAGTGAATGGCATGAAACGAATAAAAATTAGCATGATACTGTGCGAGACTTGTGGTGGGAGCGTTGTTGTTGTGCATTGAATGGCACCAAAAGTGGTGCCGTGCAAGAGGCCCGGAGTTCACATCGTTGTTGGAATCTATACATCACTTATTGTAAGTTATCTATTGTATATAAATAGTATGTAAACCTATATATTTGGTTGATATTATTGCTACCATGGTTGGAATGTGTCAACGACAACAAAAATACAAATTTGTGATAAATACATTTTTTTTCTTTTTCATCATCATACAAATATGTAAACAAAAAACCAAATTAATCCACCTAGTGGTGATAGTGCCTTTCTCGTCGAATATGTTCTCACGATCTTTCCGGCGACCTAAGTCAAAGTGTTCCTGAATCCTGATATTTCTTAAGAAAAGCAAGCATTTTATCAAAGTCATCTTTGAATTTACTTAAACCTTATTGATGGCACATAGTCCGACGTTATGTTCAACGTATAAGCAGAGCTGAATAATATCAGATTTCTCAGTTGGCTGCTTGAGCACCTTCACTAGCACTGAAGACTGATCAACATCAAGACGATACTAACAAGCTAAGATATAACTTTTTACACAATTACAGATCACTTTGCGGTCTTCTACAAAGTTTTTTTTCTGCCCATTTTAGGCTATATTTTCATGACAGTTGAATTCAAGAACGATAGATAGTGACAATACTGAGACGTCTGTTTGTATGTGGATTTAATTTGTCAATATTTTGTTCTGTTTCACATTTTTATCGGTTGCAATAATTTTATTCACTTTCGTAGTTCTGGCGAAGCACCAAACGCTGGTTGTGCATCCCTACCGGTAGTATCTAATGTGGTATGAGCCTATTTTCTAGTTAACCGTTTCTCAGATTATTTAAAAAAGCCGAAATGTGATGTGTTGCGTGGTATATTTGATTACTTTCGATGCGGTACCGGAACAGGATCTGGAGCAATACCAGATCTCCCAAATATAGTCTGAGACTATTTTATTGCTATAGTTCATATGGTTACCTAAAAACTACGATTTGATTTATCTCATGCATGGGTATGGATCACTTTTACATTTAACCACTTCCAGTTGGACACCCAGAACCAGTTTCGAGACACTACTGGTTGTCTAAAATATGGTGCTATATGCTTACGAATCGATCAAAGCTGCTATTTGATGTACTGTCAAACACCGCGTATTCATCACTCTTAAATACGACACTTTTTAATTCGTACCCCGCTCATTCGGCATTTGTTAAAAAATGATCAAATGTCACAGTGTAATACTCTGTGAATACGAATGATCCGATATTGTGCTGTTACTCACACCCGCAGCGGCTCCTCGTGCAGCTGTTATTTGTAGAAGTTCAAATTTGGTGCTTTCCGACACCTGATCCAAATATGGCCTGAGGCAATTTTCTTGCTGACCATTCTTCGCGTTATCGTAGAAGCCGTTTTGCTGCGTGCATGCGCTTAGTTCCGTTCTACACTTGACCACTTCCGGCGGGGCACCTGGAACCGGTTTCGGCACACTATTGGTTTTCAAAGTATGGTCTATGATTTTTTTCTTGTTAACCGTTCATCAGGTTACCTAAAAAGTCATTTAATGTGTCGCATTTATGGGTTTGGTTCTCCTTTATATATGACCACTTCCGGTGGGGCACCCGTAATCGTTTGCGGAACACTACCGATTGTCCCAAATATGACCGGAAACTATTTTTGCCAAATCAAGATACCAAAAAATACGCGATTTGATGTGTCGCATGCATGGGTTTAGTTCACTATTATGTTTGGCCATTTCCGGCGGGACACCCGGAACCGGTTCCGAATCACTACCGGTTCAGATATGTTCTGAGAATATTTTCCTGCTTACTGTTCATCAAGATATTAAAAATGCTACTATTTGATACGTCGCATGCATAGGTTTGGGTAACTTTTATACTTGGCCATCTCCGGCTGGACATCTGGAACCGGTTCCGGATCACTACCAGCTCCGAAGTGGTCTGAGAATAATTTCCTGCTTACTGTTCATCAGGTTATCGAGAAAGCCGCAGTTTGATATGTCACATGCATGGGTTTAGTTCACTTTTATATTTGGCCACTTCCGGCGGGACCCCGAAACCGGTTCCGGATCACTACCGGTTCAGATAGGGTCTGAGACCATTTTTTTGTTACCGTTTACCAAGTTAACGAAAATGCCGTAGTTTGATGTGTCACATGGATGGGTTTGTAGCGTTTTCATATCTAGCCCCTTCCTGGGGTACCGGTCCGGAACACAAAATGGCCATAACTCGGGAACCGCTGGACCGATCTGAATCATTTTCAATAGGAAACAATGGGATTAGATTCCGCGTCGAATGAACCATCGGTCGTTAACATCGGTTGAGGTTTACTGCCTAAAAGTGACGTGAGTTTTTTTGTCCACATACATACACACATACACACATACACACACACATACACACATACATACACACACACAGACATCACCTCAATTCGTCGAGCTGAGTTGATTGGTATATGTGACTCGACTCTCCGGGCCTCCTATCAAAAAGTCATTTTTGGAGTGAACATATAGCCTTTCCAGTACACTTAGTGTACGAGAAAGGCAAAAAAGATATTATAGTACAAGATAGAGATTGTCGCTAGTAGTCCCATTGTTCTGACGTCGGAGCATCTCAGGTACATATCTGTCAAAACAGAATGTGGATGTCTTGAAATCACTTCACCGATTATGCTGATCAGCGACGATATTCAGCACGATTTGCATTGGGATCCCTAGTTCCTCTTATTGCCTTTCAATGTTTCTATCTCAACATTTGATTATACCCTGAATCACTTTTTCTCACATGCGGAGTACTCGTACAAAATTAGATTTTTTTGTTAGACGGCGTTGAAGAACCTGACAAAAATTTCTATTGTTAACCATTATGTGTCCGACACAGGCCCGTGCACAGAAGTGGCGCCAAGGGAGGGGTTTTTCACAATTTCGGCAAAAGGCGGAGGGGCGCCTAGTGTATGGAGCGTCGTTAATGGAGGGGGTTTAACCCCCAAAACCCTCCCCTTGTGCACGGGCTTGGTCCGACAAACTTTTTGCTTTTTTCTACACCGTATATTTTAAATGGGTACTGGGTACCCGGGTACCCTGTCGGCCACATAAGGGTTAATGTTCGGCTCAGATTACTTAAATCATTAATTCCAGTAACAAAAATTTTCAAGATTTCGTCACTCAGTATGGAGGCTGACATATTCTATTTCAGACACATTCATATGTTAGCCTTTCATCGCCACCAGCTGATGCTGTAAACAAACCGTTTGACAGACATGGCCCGGAGATGTTGCGGACAGCGACGAGAGCGACAATCTTCATCTTGTACTATAATATCTTTTAAACAAAACCATTTACGATTTCCGAGATTAAGATTCGACTATTAAAAGTGCAGTAACAAATATATGCGACTGTAAAAATGAATATACGATTTCTACGATCTCATTCAATTCGTATACGACGCAAGTGTGACGCAAACGATCCATATATAACATTGTTATAGTTGTATACGATTTCACCGACTTTGATCATACCTTTAGGTAGCAAGCTCGATTTAGCAGATTCATATACGATGTGAAGCGACGATTTCCACGATTCAAAGAAATCATATATACGATGCTAGCGAAATTGCAGCTTGACACTAAGAATGTATGTTTTTTCACGATTCTATCCGATTCTGTGCGATCCTACCGATAGTATCTCGCACCTTTTATGATCGGAGACGACTATATGAAACAAAATCGTAATTTTAAATTTATTTGGCATGAAATGCGATTTTACGCAATCATTGTCAACAAATATACATATTATTATAAAATTCTGATTCAATACATGAAAATATACGATTTTTTCCACACAATGATTTACGATATGTGGTTGGCTGGGGAGTATACACCACTCAGTAACTCGCGATAAATTTCCAAACACTGGGACCAAGAAAGCATAATTCATTCAACTTTGATTTCAAGTGCTGTCTCAAAAAGTTGAACGTTCAACGTCTAATAGCAACTATGTCAACAATAAATCAAAAGATCATTATTTTTTTCATTTTACCCCTTTAGACGTTGAAAAGTTTGTAAAAATAGACAAACTCATGATAAACGCATATCCAGGAGGCTTGAATATTTATTGACTCTGACGTATTCTAATTAAACACTTTTGGTCTCACTCCGAAAATTCCCAAAAGCATGCCGCCAATAACAAATTAAGCGGTGCACACCAAAGAAACAATCGAACTTCCGAGAAAACCTTTTCCAAGAGTCGCAAGGGACTTCTGTGGGCTGCAGGCTTAGTTGGAATTCTACGCAATTCCATTTGCTGGCCGGGGGTGTTGTTTCAAACTTTCGGAATAAACAAACATTGGTCCGGTCGGCCCAGACTAATGAGCCCGGCCAACAGCAGCCAGCAGCAGTAGCAGCCATAGCGCGTTCGTCCCTAAAGCAACCAGGTCCTTCGCAGAAGTGTCTGCAGCACACGTGGACCCAGCCAACTTCGGGAACCGGTTTTTGCGCACTTGGCCACTCGGTCTCCGTCCGGTTGGGCCCGGTCCGGTCCGGTTCATCATACCTAGTGCGTCAGTTCTGTTCGTTCGCTTTCGATTACGAGCAAACTTTTACTGGCTCGCAGCACGGCTAGCGAAGTGGAAAATTATCAAAAGCTTTCCCCTTTGAATCCGGTATACCTAGTTGGCGAATGGGAATGGTTTTCTAGTCAGTTGCAAGTGGGAAGACTATTTTGGTCTTCACCCTGCCATGGCATGGCGGAACCATCCCGGCAACTATGTTAGCAACACCGAGTGCGCAAAAGTTGGACGTGGAAGTGAGATCCAGAAAGTGATAAAACTTTTTGAATCTTTCAATTAATTAACGAAATGTATTTCATTGGCTTGCTGTGGGTATGGAGGGTGGGAAGCTTCCGTTCGGAAACTTTGAATGAAGAATTCTCACAGCTCATGTTTAATTTATTCCCGAATGGGATAATTGCTAGCAGCATGTTTGGGAATTGTTTGCTTGAGAATTAGCTAACTGAATGATACAAATATAGATACATTATCGAACAATATGAATAGGCCTTCCCTGAGTATTTTCCAATACTCATCATATTGCAGCAGTTCAAACATCATACACACAAGTTCGAATTTTCTCGGATGACCAAATTCCATCAGCAATGTTCTACATCATCCGATGCATTTTAAGCTTACCAGAGCATAAGTCAAATAAGCAACCAGAAGTTGAAAAAAAACATCAGTCCCGTCGTTTCGCTTCCCAAAATAGGTATTGACATGATGGAAGCAAGTTCAATGGCACACAAAAAAAAATCTCAATTACGCTAAACGGTTTTCCGTTGAATGATACGAGTAGCGTCTCTAGAGCATCGCGAAGATTTAGTGAACCGTGCGGAATGCTCTGGAGCAATGTTGTAAGGGAAGTCGATTTTGCACTAGGCGCATGGACCGTTCCCTGATGATCATAGTGAAAAGTGGATGGATCTGTCTGTAATACCGTGGTGACCTTACGTACAAAGAACGGGGCCACAGTAGTGTGCTTGAATGGTGCTGAGGGCCGTTGGTTGAATATTTATCGATTGGTTTTGCGAGCCACGTAGGGGAGTAAAACACGTTTTGAATAATTTAATGTTTATTGATTAATGACATATACCAGGAAGAAGTGGGAAAACATACAGCTCAAATAAACTTACAAGTGGATATGTTCAATGCTCGCTCACTTGTGATAGTATTTTTAATTGCCAGCAAGACTTTAGATTGTCATAATTGCAAATGAAAGTTCTTTTAAAAAATGATTGGGAGAGTTAGCCTGAATGAGATAATTATGCAACGAAAATAGCTAAGCAGTCTCAAGGAAATTAATCTTTTTATTTTATCTTGCTCAACGTTTCGACCACTTTTTTGGTCTTTTTCAGGGGTTAATCGGTATTTTCGTTCTTTGTCAAGTGTAGAGGTTCCATCCCGGGATATCCCGGGGCAAAAAATCCCGGAATCTTGAAAAATTCGGGATTTCCCGAATCCCGGGATAACATTTTTCACCGTCCCGAAAATCCCGGGATTCCCGGGACGCACATTTCTTACACATATTTTTCGCTTTGATTTGAATTTGGAGAATCTCTGAAACGTATTCGAAGAGTCGTGACTTTTTTTTTCAAAAATCGCCTTCAACAAAAAATCACGAAAATGTTACATAAACCATTTCAACTATGTGTGGACATCAAAACTCGTTGAAACTTGACTGAAACAATGCTGGAGCACTTCATTTACGGTTTTTATAGCATCAAAGAGAAATTTTTCGAAATAGGCCTTTCTAGACTTATGTTGGACATGGACAATGATTTTAAAGCTGCAAAAAATCATCAGGAAGCTCTTCAGCCAATCATACTCGTTTCGGAAACATTGGAAAGACGAAATGCTATATTATTGTCTACGGAAGGCAGCTTGAGGTTCTTGTATTCGAAGCTTACAAAAAATAACTCCAATGTTAGAATTTCCGACCTCTTCCATGCAATTATGAAAAGAATCAACAATCGGCGCCAAAAGGAAATAATAACAGCGCTAAAGTTCCTTCAAAGTCTTCCGTCGTCGACGCAAGTGCCAGCAGAATTGGAATGCTCATCGAAAACGCAAATGATTAAATTCATCAAGAAACTGGGAGTTCGATTGTTGCGAGACTGCCAAAGACAGACCGATAATGATGCTGCCGAGTTGAATGCTGGATTGCCTTGTATGCATAACACCATCGAGCATGCGCGAAGAACTGGAATCGGCTATAAAGTAATATGGCAACCCGTCTTAAGCTTAGTTTCTTGTTGCCAAGTAGAGCGCTCAAGTAAAATTCCACCTTTTTTCCGCAAGTAATTTTGACAACTGATCCAGTATGGGGAGAAACGTCACTTTTCCTTACGGAATAATAGCGCGGACTATTTTTCCGCAAGGAAAAGTGACAGCTCTATTTGATTCGCACGGGAGTCGTTACGAGTGTTACACGCAGAAAAATAAATTGTAAACATAATTAAATTCTAGTTCAAATCAACCAATTTTTCAGTTTACTATAGCGACAAACTGATTTCTAGTTTAAACTGAACTGTTGCATTGTTTGATAATACAAATGTTTTCATTCGACGAAATTTTTCGCAGTTTGTTAGAACAAACAGAGATTTGGTAGTTTCAACATAAAATAACAGATTGTTTTAAACGACTGCACTTTTGTGACTAACAAAGCCGGAATGTGATTGTGTTGGTGACGGCAGCTCCTGCGGCAGCTCGGAAATCTATTTTTAGACCGTCGGTGAGCGGATGGGGAGGAGAACGACTAAAAAAAGACAAAAAAGGCGAAGCCGATCAACTTTTTGTGGATGCTGTCGTGAGTACCTGCGCGTTATCCATCACGACCAAAGCTGCACTTGGAAGTTGGCGTGATGGATTTGCTGCACCTTCTTCGTTGTGGCGATGTTGGGGTAAGCATTTTATAGGTGTGTGAGTGCTTTCGGACCATGTTTATGGTTTTTATTTTGTTGAAACAAATGAAATTTTTGACATTATATGAAATGATGGTAATCGGTTGTTTTTATCGATAAACTCTAAATGAAAACAATTGAATATAACTTTGGAATAAGTAAATTCTCAGTTTGAAAATCAACCATGCGTTTTATTGTTTTAAACAAGCGCCATTTTTCTGCGTGTACTTATTTTTCCTTACTTGCCATCTGCGAACTGCACAAGTAATTTTGAAGCGGAATCATTACTTGACCATTACTTGTCCTATCTTTTTGCACAGTACGTACGAAGTGGAAACTAGCCATTAGACTGATTCGGAAATGATTGAATTTTCGAAAGTAATTGCGAAAGAGTTGTCACTTTTTGAGCTACATGGTAAGTTGACCCCCAATTTTAAAATCGAACTCCGGATATATCCGTTCTAAAAAGCGACCCTCACTGTTCGATGAAATCATCAAAAAACATTTGCTTCTTGAAGTCGTATTTTCAGAGAACGAATTCAAATTGATAAGACTAGTTACTTGATGTGAACTATTTATTTATTTGATATGATGAATATAACATATTTCTGATCGCAAAAATGTGTTTTTAAGCAGATTGATAAATTTCCCGGGATCCCGGGATTTCCCGGGACCAGCAACAAATTTTATCCCGAATCCCGGGACAACCAAAATGGCCGGGAAATGGAACCTCTAGTCAAGTGCTCTATAAAAAACTGTGAGTGTCTGGTCAACTAGTTGGTACATCAAAGTGGTGAATTTTACTCAATTTTACCCCCTATTATCATCTTCATTGACGGTATGTCTAAAAATATAATAAATGAAAATTTAACACTTATGCAATCATGTTAGAAACATTGTACAATAGCTTTCAAGTCTCATCTCGAATTCCAACCATCATTCCATTGACCCAAATATCTTCATTCGTCTTATCTCTCAAGTACATCCAATTTTAAGAAACTAGTTCTCATCATCATCAAAATTCTGTACGCCACATGTGCCAGTTGTTTATTATGCGTACACCTCCAGTACATAAATGTCGTCCTGTCCTGTGCGTACGACGAATAGACCCGGCATGGAAGGAAAAAGTTTCCATTTCCCACAAGCAGCTTTTGCGGTCCAAAACTCCCGACTCCGTACGCAAGGGATTCATAATTCCATATTGCGTGTGTATCAAAATTGAAAATCAGCACATACCAGAAGACACCCTGGCAGTCAGTGCAGTAACACTCTCTTGGTTCAAGACCGTCCCAAAACGGAGTTCATCCGTCGTCGTCGCCAGCTCATGCCCAAAACCACAAGCGGAAAAATCCAATTCCAGCCGGCACGTACGTACCTATATGTAGCAAACACCTATCTGTACGAGGCCTTCCTAAGCTTTGGGATGCTAGTCGTGTGAGCTGCATTAAGATTCAACGATATTGTGGGTAGATGAGTACTATATTCATGACTATGCTACTATTTATAGGCGTCATCGTCACAGTTTGAGCCACTCTACAGACCGGATCACACAAACTATAACAGCATATATGCTGCCGCTTTTTGTAAAATTCATTGATAAACGTACTGAAATCTGGAAACAAAAATAGAAATGCAACATAACAAAATGCATGTCGCTAAAGTGCTCACTTGTTACTGTAACGTCCCAAATGATATGAACCCTGCTTCTCAGAATACTGTTTTTCACCTGAGGGATTAACTTATCCCTGCATTCGATTATGGTCATTTCATTTATTTAGTATTACAACAAATTCACGATAAAACTGAATCAACAATATTTCTCCATATCACACGGTTCGTGGCTGCCGTTCTCCATATCCTCGGTCATGCCAGATGCTCGCCAGGTCACGCTCCACCTGGTTTGCCCATCGTGCTCTCTGCAATCCACGCCTTCTTGTGCCAACTGGATCTGTCGCGAACACCAACTTTGCAGGGTTGTTGTCCGGCATTCTTGTAACATGCCTGCTCATCGTATCTTTCCGGCTACGGCCACCTTTTGGATGCTGGGTTCGTCGTAAAGTGCAGTGAGCTCGTGGTTCATCCTTCTCCGCCACACACCGTTCTCCTGTACTCCACCAAAGATCGTCCTTAGCACGCGTCGCTTGAAAACTCCGAGTGCTTGCAGGTCCTCCTGGAGCATGGTCCATGTCCAGAGTTGCACTCTGTCACTGTCAATGGTAAGCAAATTGTTGATTTTGATAGGCCGACTGGGATCCAAGTCAGCGTCACTTCCTTGTCCCATAAGAACTGAACTGACTGTGATAGTGTAGGGTAGGGATATCACTGATAGGCCATCTTTAAAATTCGTTTAAAAATCCAAATGAATATTTACCAAGATGACATTTTTATATGTGGTACAAAATAACAAGTTTTGCATGTTGGTCATAATAAAGTTTGGGTTTTGGCGAAAACCACTAAAATATCACATCAGTTGCAATGACTGTGATCTAGAGTGCGGGTCAATATCAAGTTGTTGCCTGTCATTGTAGTTTTGCTATTGAATGGTCTGGAGTGATAATGACGGTGGTGCAGTATCAGTATCACCTGACAGGACTGATATTGCGCAACTCTGTCCATGTCTCGTGTCCGTAGAGGACCACCGGTCTTATTAGCGTTTTGTTTTTGCAGCATGTCATTTGGTGCGTGGGTGAATCTTTTTAGACCACAGCTTCTTCTGGAGCCCGTAATAGACCCGACTTCCGCTGATGGTGCGCCTTTATATTTCACGACCCACGTTGTTGTCAGCCGTCAGTAAGGATCCGAGATAAACGTATACCTCCAGCATCTCGAAGGTATCCCCGTCTATCGTAACATCACTACCCAGACGGATCCGGTTTTCGTCCATGATTTTCCATAGCTCTGCACGGTCGATACAGTATACTATCGTATGCCGCTTTAAAGTCGATGAACAGGTGATGAGTTGGGACTTGGTATTCACGACATTTCTGGAGGATTTGCCGTACGGTGAAGATCTGGTCCGTTGTCGACCGGTCATCGATGTAGCCAGCTTGATAACTTCCCGCGAACTCATTTGTGTTAGGCGACAGACGACGGAAGATGATCTAGGATAGCACTTTGTAGGCAGCATTCGAAATAGTGATCGCTCTGAAGTTCTCACATTCCAAATGGTCGCCTTTCTTGTGGATGGGGTAGATTACCCCTTCCTGCCACTTCTCCGGTAGCTGTTCGGTTCCCAGATTCTGACTATCAGCCGGTGCAGACAGGTTGCCAACTTTTCCGGGCCCATCTTGATGAGTTCAGCTGCGATACCATCCTTACCAGTTGCTTTGTTAGTTTTGAGCTGATGAATGGTATCCTTAGCTTCCCTCAGCGTGGAAGTTGGTTCATTTCCGTCCTCCGCTGCACTGGAGTCGTCGTTTCCTCCGTTGCCGTGGGCTCCCGTACCTACGTTCTCCACGCCATTCAGGTGCTGATCGAATTGCTGCTTCCACCTTTCAATCACCTCACGTCTGTCCGTCAAGAGGCCTACGTCCTTATCCCGGGTAGAACTTCCGTGTTTCTTTGGAACGGCACAGCAGTTCCATTTCTTCGCACTCCGCTACTTCCGGGCTACGCTTTTTCTCCCGAAATACGTGGGTCCGCTGTTTCCGCTTCTGTTTGTAACGTTCCACGTTCTGTCGGGTTCCTTGCTGCAGCATTACCACCCTCACTGCGTTCTTCTCTTCCAAAACCGTTCTGCACTCTTCGTCGAACCATTCGTTCCGTCGATTCCGTTCCTACTCGATGGTGCTCTCGGCTGCGTCGTTGATGGCTGCTTTTACTGTAATCCAGAAGTCCTCTAGAGGGGCCTCATCGAGCTTGCCCTCGTCTGGCAACGCGGCCTCGAGATCCTGCGCGTATGCTGAGTCGACATCCGGTTGTTTTAGTCGCTCGAACTTTATTTAGTCATTAACGGCGGCAGCCATGTCCTTGCGGTCATAGGGGAGTGGAAGATAAGTTAGTATGACGTGCGTTGCCACTAAAGAGCGAGACCACCTCTACTTCTCCATGACTGTCACGGGAGTTAGTTGTTGTTAGTGGGAAGATAGAAAAGTCACATGCTCTCGATTCACTTTCGTAAGTGATGTATTTTTCGGTCACGATAGGCGAAGTATATGAGGTGATTCTCCAGAGATATTTTTGCAGATCCCTTAGCAATGACATTATTTTTGGCGGATGCATGCAAACTGCCTATTCGCTAGATTTTTTCCAATGCTTTCCAAAAATTTCCTTTTGAAAAAAAAACTTGAAGTATTTTCTAAAAGATTCCATTCAACATTTTTGAGAGCTATCCGAGCAAGACTTTCTCAAGGAGTTCTTGGAGAAATTTCTAGAAAACATTCTAAAGTTTGAAGGAATGCTTAGAAGATTTTGTGAAAGAGTTTCTGACTGTTTTTTTTTTTGGTATTGCCTGGATGATTTATTTAGTATGAACTCCTGGATCCCTGGAGTTTACAAAGGAGTTCCCTGGGAGTTTTTTTTTCAGGAACTCGTTAAAGTTTTTCAATGAATCCTAGGATAGATTTCAGCAAGGGTCCATGAAAGAATTATAGAAAAATCTGTTGAGGTTTTTTCAAGTGATTACTTGGAGAAATTTTGTAAAGCAATCTTTGGAGGAAAATCTGGAGATATTTCTGATGGAATTATTAGTGGAATATATAATAATAGCTAAAGGAATTTCTTGCAGAAAATTCCGGAATGAATCTCACAAATTAAAAAAAAAAGTCGCTGGAGAAACTTTTCTAAAGCAAACTCTGGAGAAAATTTTGAAATAAATCCTTTGAAACGCTCTGATAGGATGCTTAAAGAAATTTCCAACGGATTTTTCGGAAGAGTTTCTGCAGAAACTCATACACAACTTTCTTACACAACTCTTTGTGAAATTTCCGGAGGAATCCCTAGTGGAATTTCTGGAGAAATCAGAAGTTGCTGTGGGAATTTCTGGTGAAAAATAATTTTCAAAGTATCCTGTCCCAGTTCAAATTTTTGACGCCACTTTTGAAACATTTTTTGAAAACTCTGTAACAGTTTCGGAAGGCCTCGTTGAAAGTTTTATGAGAGGAATCTCTGGAGAAATGTTTAAATAAATTTAAATTCATAGGTATTTTTTGGAAAAAAAGAGGAATTTCAGAAGTAAATCATGCAAAATGCTCTGAATGAATCCTTTGTGGAATTCGTAAAAAGGGGGAATTTCTAAACAAATCTCTAAAGTGATTTGCATGAATTTATGAAAGACTTTTTGAAAGAATCCGGCAGGGAATTTTCAGTCGAAAATTTCCTAAAGAATATTTTTAGAAATATTTTTTAGATGATTTTCCAAACAAATATTTGGTAGATTTTTTAAAGGAATCTACAATACATTCTCTAAACAAATGCCTCGAGAATAAATTCTGAAATATTATCCGGAGCATTTTCTGAAGTTCCTCCTTCCGAATTTCTCAAATAATCTTTGAAATAATTTGTGAAAAAAATCATGGATGAATTGGCGATTTTTTATAGAATGCTTATATTTAGCGCTTAGAGATTGAAATACGGTGGAAAATTGAAAAAGTTAGGACAATTTTCCAAAAAATCCATTTTTAGCAACTTTTGAAAATGAACCCATTCCAACGTATAATTTCTAATTGATGAAGATATTCAATACATTGTGCTATTCAACCCAAACCAAAACTGTCCTGTTATTTTGTGAAGTTATTTGTTTTTAAATGCACAACGTGCCTCAACGTTGAACAAATAATTACCTTGTTTTTCTTTCTAATTTCGATGCATGTATAATGGAAAAATGTCAATGGATCCTGACAAAACAGTGCACTGATTAGTTCCTCCATGAAGAAGCGATCTCATCAAGCTCATGAAAACATAATAAGATATTCATTCGTCGTTTTTCTTCCTAAAGCCAGCAGTCACTGGGTTTAAAACGGCCGTGACTTCCTCAAAATCCCATCCGTCCGTGCTTATTTTCTAATTTATCCTTCCTTAGAACCCACTAATGACTCCCGATGGTTGGTGAGCCCAGTGATAACGATGCCGGATCTTTTTTCGATGGTCTTCTCCTTGTGTCGCACTTAAAAATATAGCCATCGTACCACAAAATCCCATCATTGCGCTATCCAGCCATCACTCTAGGCGAGGCTTCCAACGAGTAGCTGAAGCTGAGGCTGCTGCTGATGATGATGATCCAAAACCATACCCCGAAGCATAATTCGTGTTCGTCCTGCATCTTGCGCTGGTAGTTATCGCTAGGTACCTACCGACCCAGGAGGTCCTGATTCCCCCTCAGCCAACTAGCCTCCACCCGGAACGGAACGGAGCGGGAAAGGGCATTTGCATAAAAACTGTTTGCTCACAACGAAAATCAACTCCGTTTGGAAGTCGAGCGAGGGCTGACGGATGACGGACGACGTAGGTACGACGACGAGTGAAAGACAGACGGGGGACACGGCCGGAGCGAGGATGTGGCTTCGCTCGGAAAGCATTGACTAACTCGGGGCACTCGAAAAAGCACTTATCTACCTTTTCGACGGATTTATTTCCCATCAATTTTACTCTCGCTCCATGGTTTTGCCAGCCGGGATGATCTGGTGATGAATTATTGGAATTCTTTTACCGGAGTGGATGGATGACACGATTTGCTGCACATTGACTGCTTGGCAAATGGGCTTTCGGCACGGATGGAATGTAGGTGTAAGTATGGCGGACGAAGTTCACCTGCATTTCGAATCCAGGCGACAGGCTATTTGGAATCGAAGCATTAACTGGCAATATGGAACTGCGAGAGGATAATTTAGGGTTCGATAATCCAAATTTGCAGTTTATGGGTTGGGTTATTTTTTTGTGATAATATATACACGCTTATACAATTCTCATTAAAACTCTTCATGCGGAGGGAAAAGTACGCATGAACTGAACAAAAAGGTATAAAAAAGTGCAAGTGACGCTTATTGTTGATTCACGCTATCGCTATGGATGCTATGGATTTTGAGAATATTCTCAACACTTTTAAAAACAATATTCTCAAAAATCATACACGATCACCACAAAACGGTCGACAAAACTCCCTGCTCACGATTTCTACTTTATGGAACACACAGCTCAAATTGTAATCACCACTCTGATCCAAGTCGAGATATTTTGGAAGAGAAGAATGCAACGCTTGCAGTGATGCTGCAGCAAGAGCACTGACAGACCGCTTCAAGCGCAATTGGAAACATTTTTTATGAAGCATTAGCCACGTAGCCCTTTTCTGAGATCTGTGGATCCTCTCGCCCTCCATGAGCTTGCGGGCTCTTGTCCATCCAATATCATTCTAGAGTTGAAGCCTTTAAGGCGAAACTGGAAGCATTTCCTCACTTTTTGGTTTTGTATTTTTTTTTAAATAACTTAACAACATTTTCAAAATCGGTTTTCGTGCACATGTAGAGTATGGATCAAGGTATCTTCTGATTTTTTTATGTAGTGGGAAATGTTTTTCGTTTTTGCAGAAACCATTTTTGAACGAAACTTCACAAAAAAAAAATGGTTTTTGCAAAAATGGAAAACATTTTCCACCTCAAAAAAAAATTCAGAAGATATACATACTCTACATGTGCACGAAAACCGATTTTGAAAATATTGCTTCGTTATTTAATTAAAAATCAAAAACCAAAAAAATGAGAAAATGCTTCCAGTTTCGCCTTAAATATGTCATACAACTCAACCGAATGGGAGACAGACATATTGCTCATGCACTGTTAGTGTATGATCTATGGATTTGATAGTTTAATGGTTTCAACATAAAAGTAATTGCTGATAACAATAAGATTTGCTGATTTTTGGTGAACTCCCAATCAATTGCTGATAACACAGCGCAACATTTTGTTTATCTCAAGAGCAAACTTTTGTGTCTCTGACAGATTTTGGGCCGCTGAATCCGAATCCGGGCTTAGATTTGCTCCAGCACGTCATTTATGTTGCACGGGATTTATGTTGGGTACGATATTTCCCATACAAGTCCCCCTCCAAAAGCTGCATGCAAGTTCGCTTACTAACATAAAATGCTTAAATCTTGTTACCGAACGGTAACTGAATTTTGTATGTGGTGTGAGGTCGTAGGGTTACTTTTATATAGTTAGTTTCCTAACGATCAAATCGAATACACACGATCGATGGCTGCGGCAGCTGCCTCGGGCGAAAATGCAATCAGTGGGTAAAGGTGATCTAAACCAGCGTGAAGGTGGCACCGATGTAGGCGGATCCAGCGAGAGCCACACGAAAATCGGGGAGAAGATGCGAGAGATCGGTACGGAGACAGCCGGGCCGAGAACGTCTATGAAACGGGAAGGCAGTTTTTGTCCAGCCAGCGAGCAGTGCAGGTGCAGTTTTTTAAAGTGAAATTTCCACGTGTTACCCCAAAGTGTGCCAATCTCGGGGGTGTTCTGAAGGTCGGTCATTACCGACGTCGGGAACCTTGGCAACGTCGCCACCTCGGCCGTTCCGTCCAGGACGATTTCGCACAAGAAAGCGAACGTTCCGAAGCTACCTCGACGCGGGTGCTCTAGAAACCCGGAGACCAGCGAAGCACTGCACTGTGACTGCCTGCCCCCCTTTTTCCTACTGTTGGTTCCTCGCAGTGAACCGAGCCACGTGTCAGCGGTCATCTCCACCACCGGCCTCGCTGCTCGGTAGTCGGCCATCAACGCCCAACGACTAGCCGCCGCGCACATGTGGTCATTCTTCTCCGGCCGCCTCGCCCGATCTTCGACCCGTGTTTAATCCTCCTAAGAGCTCCGATCGACGGGGCCGAAAGACCGCATCAGCCAACCTCGTCGTTCTCACCACTCCGAAACTGCGCCCGCGGTGCACCTTACGACCAGCGGCCGCACCCTGGGTGTATAAGCGCTCACCTGTCAACCGGAGCGCTCCTCATCGTTGCCAACTCGAAGTTGCCGTCTATCAGCCGGATCATCCAATATACAGTATCAAAGGTGAATCTTGCTTTTTTCATTTAGGACCACCTCACCGAAAACTCCCCCATCGGAAACGCCCTGGGACCCGGAAGTCAGAAGAGGCCTTGAGTGCCCACCCCGGAAGCGGCCGCTGGCTCTAGACCAGCCGCTTGGGGCTTTGGCCCGTCCCCGTCTGGGACGGCGCATGGAACTCCCGGGGTCAAATTTAGTTTCAATCTATCAAATTTGATTTGGTAAAACAAAATATTTTGCATGAGACGTTAATTTAGAGGTTAATTGACCAATTTACTTGTTGATTGCAAAAAATATTTCAATGCTTAATGGCTGTCAGTCAAAAAAGCCCAAATTCGCATATTTTGCCCTATAAATTGGGGTATAGCTCAAAATTGGGTTGTTTAGTAAATAAAATATTGATATTTCTATAGCCTTATCGGAAGAGCTCATTTTTCTGAGTATAACGTGATTTTATTGGATTCCAATAGCTTTGTTTTGATGGTTAAATTAACAAAACAGTTTTAATTTTCGTGGATAGAATGACAGTTCAATCGATAAAATGACAGTTTGACCCGAACAAAAAAAATTCCCCACACATACTTTAAACGCATTTTAAAAATAGTTCCCGTACTCCAAAAATTGTAAAATTTTGGATTTGGACTATTTTTTGGGCGAAGAATGTGATCATAAAATAATCTGGATACCCCTAAAGAACCCAATTGTGACGTGCTGGAGCAAATCTGAGCCCGGATTCGGATTCAGCGGCCCAAAATCTGTCAGAGACACATAAGTTTGCTCTTGAGGCAGACCAAAAGTTAATTTTTGTTACGCTGTGTAATCAGCAAAAGTTGAAACTATGACAATCTACAATTCTGAATCCCAGTAAACAATTAAAAAAATGGTGTATCAGTAAACCGATGTACTGCTGAACTAGTTTTACCAAATTGTATTGTTAAAATATTGTGTACTGATTTATCGACCGTGTTCTATAATTAACTTGATGATTTTGTGGCTATATCGGTCTCTTTCTACTTATAAGTACAAGGGAGTAGAGATCAAAGTGGATAATGAAATGATAGATATGATAGAATTCGCTAGGTAGCGAACAAGTGTGAAAATTTTATAGAAGTTAATTATAGAATACGGTCGATAAATCAGTACATGATATGAAAAGTTTGGCTCAAAAAGAAAAGTGTTCTATCCAATAAGATCGAAAAAAGCTAATAGGAAGAACACGCCGCGATATAGGCATACTCCTATGAACGGAGTGCGAATTCCGAAAAAAGCTACCGATCGATAGAATTTGTGATGAAAACAGAACAATACATAGGCAGTCGGGTGCCTGAAACATTTGCCAGTCTTGGTAAGGTGGTATGAACTACCAACCAAGCCGATCTGTTTAAAAGCACAGGTCGCACGGCAGAAGTTTCACGCATTCGATGTATTCGTTCAATACATGGCCTACTTGCCTTATTTCACCTTCTATAAAATTTTCGCACTTGTTCGCTACCTAGCGAATTCTATCATATCTATCATTTCATTATCCACTTTGATCTCTACTCCCTTATACTTATGAGTAGAAAGAGACCGATATAGCCACAAAATCATCAAGTTAGTTAAAATTTTGGTAAAAATTGTGGTGTGTAACTATATGTCAAATTGAGTAATAATTTTATTGAGAGACTACCAAGGACGTTACCAATTCATTTGAGACGTAGAGATGAATCATGTAAATACTTTTTCATACATTATTCCTGGTATACCTGAGGATCTCGTCAGAATCTGCAAGGAATGATTTTACCAATACAATGATCTCACATAGAATTAGTAAAAATTCCCGTGTGAATATTTCATAAAAAACTGAATATAACCAATACCTCAGTTTTCATTTCGATCCACAGTCTCAAAGTTCCACCAGGCATAGAAGCAGCCCGATCAAAAGCGGATAACAAGTTCTGTTACCTGGTTATCATTCGTTTGATAATAATTGAGTTTGTTTACATTTTAGTTAAACAAAGAGCCAACATAACAAAAATTTACTCCAAAATGATAAGAAATTAAATTATCATTGTTTTTTGCCTTTCTCGTACACTAAGTGTACTGGAAAGGCCATATGTTCATTCCAAAAATGACGTTTTGATAGAAGGTCCGGAGGGTCGAGCCACATATACCAATCGACTCAGCTCGATGAATGGGGCACGTTCGGTGTAGTACTAGATTTGTAGTAATAAGCTGAATTTTAGTATGGTGAGAAGGTCAGTTCTCCGTTT
The DNA here is from genome assembly GCF_035046485.1 of Aedes albopictus. Classification (NCBI taxonomy): domain Eukaryota; kingdom Metazoa; phylum Arthropoda; class Insecta; order Diptera; family Culicidae; genus Aedes; species Aedes albopictus. The sequence continues at coordinate 225,770,187 of NC_085137.1, read as the reverse complement.
CTGCAATGAAATGGCACAAAAAGCGTGGGTATTATGATTCCTTGCCTAATTTGATGCTGTTTGAGCAAAACTTTGGATAACTATGTTGTTTATGTTGTAAGAAATGGAGAAAACAACAACACTGTTGCCAAACAGCATCAAATTAGGCAAGGAATCATAATACCCACGCTTTTTGCACCATTTCATTGCAGAAACGGAGAATCGACCTTCTCACCATACTAAAATTCAGCTCATTACTACAAATCTAGTACTTCACCGATCTGTCCTATTGGGGTGATGTCTGTGTATGTGTGTATGTGTGTGTACAAATAAACTAACATCACTTTTTGGTAGTAAACCTCAACCGATATTAATAACCGACGGTTCATTCGACGCGGAATCTGGTCCCATTGTTACCTATTCAAAATGGTTCGGATCGGTCCAGCCGTTCCGGAGTTATGGCCATTTAGGTGTTCCGGACCGGTACCCCTGGAAGGGGTCAGACATGAAAATGTAACAAACCCATACATGCGACCTACCAAACCAGGACATTTTCGATTATCCGATGAACGGTAAGCAGGAAAATAGTCTCGGACCGTTTCTGAACCGGTAGTGTTCCGGAACCGGTTCCGAGTGTACCGCCGGAAGTGGCAAAATATAAAAGTGAGCATAACCCATTCATGCGACACATAAAACAGCTGTAGTTTGGGTAACCTGATGAACGATTAGCTGGAAAATAGTTTCAGACCATAACTGAACCAGTAGTGTTCCTGAACCAGTTCCGGATGTACAACCGGAAGTGACCAAATATAATTGTGAACCAAACCCATGCATGCGACATATCAAACGGCGGCATTTTCGATAACCTGATGATCGGTTAGCAGGAAAACCGTATCAGACCATATCTGAACCGGTAGTGTTCCGGAACCGATCCCGGGTGCCCCGACAGAAGTGTTCAAATATAAAAGGGAACCAAACCCATGCATGCGACACATCAAATTACGGCTTCTCCAGTAACCTGTTGGCCGATTATCAAGGAAGTAGGCTCAGACCACATTGGAGACTGCCGGTTGTATTCCGGAGCCAGTTCCGGGTGTCTCGCCGGATATGGTCAAATATAAAAGTGAACCAAACCCATGCATACGGCACATCAAAGCGTGTTTTTTTTTGATAACCTAATGAAAGGTTAGTAAGAAACTAGTTTCCGACCATATTTAAACCGGTAGTGTTCCGGAACCAGTTCCGGGTGTCCCATCGGAAATGGCCTTTTATAAAAGAGAACCAATTCCATGCATGCAACACAACAAATAACGGCTTTTCCGATAACCTGATGACTGTTTATCAAGGAGGTAGACTACGACCACATTGGGGTCTGCGGCCAAATATAAAATTGAGCCGAACTCATGCACAGTGTTGGTAAAATCACACTCAAAGCACACTCATGAACCGCTCCTGAGCAAACTCGCGCGTGATTCTGAATCATTTTCTCACGCGCGAGATTTTCATCTCGCTCTCACGAGTCAAGCGCCGAAATCTCGTTCGCTTGTAAAACGAATCCAAATCAATTTGAACGACATTCAATGTTATTGTACGCTAGGTTTGCTTTCGTTCTATCATATTATCCTTAAAACTTTTATGAAAATAATAAGAAAACCAAGAAATAATGCAATGAGTGAAATAGCGAGTCAACTCATGCATGATTTTTTCGGCGGTGAGTTTGGCGAGTCGAGAATCGCGCGTGAAACAACTCAGCCATGAAATTTGAGGATTTGAGTTTTTACAACACAGCAAAGTGCGGCTTTTCTGATAACCTTATGAATATTAGTAATAAAAAAAAATAGTGCAATTTTAATGTATCCATTTCAGAGTTGCAGTCATATTTCTGTGTCCCGATTATTGCGGATACATGCCTTAGAAGTGAACCAAAATCATGCATGAGGTCATCCATTAAGTACACGACGATCCTAAGGCGGGGGGTGGGGGGATGGTGTTGTTAAAGTGTGACAAGCAATGTATTCGGTAAAGGAAAAACCCGTACGAAGGGGGAGGGGCGAAAATTCCCAATTTCAGCGTGACATACCTAACGGATGCTCCCCATGCAACTCAGCAATTCGCGACTTTTAGGCAGCCTGATGAACAGTTGGCAAGAAAATAGCCACAGACAATGTTCGGGACAACCAGTAGTGTCATGGAATTGGTTCCAGGTGTCCGCCGAAAGTGGTCAAACGTAAAATTGAACCAAAACCATGCATGCGGCACATCAAATAGTGGAATTATGTAAATGAAAAAAACCAACATTAGCTATACATAAATCAAGTCGTGGCTTTTTGATAGCCTGTTGAACGTTGGGTAAGATTAAAAGTGAAGAAATGGTCAAAGTTTTCATATATGCAAGAGAACAAAATCATCCAATCACACCATTTCAAATTCATGCGGTGTTAATATAAAGTAGGATGGATCAACGTGTTGTGGCGGGAAAATTATAATTTGATCGCATCAACACTGAATAAATTATTTCGAATCTCCTTCCCAAGTAACACACATGTTATATAAAAGTTACGACAGCGCAAGTTTTGGTTGTATAGAAGTTTATTTTACGTTATTTCAACACAATGTTAGAATTACGTAAAATAAACTTCTATACAACCAAAACTTGCGCTGTCGTAACTCTATTATAACATGTGTGTTGCTTGGGTTTTGTGTCTAAAATTACTGTGCACAATTTGGGTGCGGCTGGTTGAGCCCTCGCTCTTCTGATTGCGATTGAAAATTGAATGGGACAATATCCCTTTTCTGCATTTTTTCCATAAGAAGGTCAAATTTTACATGAATCGTATTGAGCGTATTTTCAGGATCGGCTAACGTCGACGGAAAGGTACATATTCGCCGAGAAAGGCACTATCACCACTAGGTGGATTAATCTGGTTTTTTTTATCTGTATTACCGAGATTTTTAACCCTAGGCTAGTTCATCTCGGGACCCACGCTTTACTTCCCTTCCGAAGGAAGAACCCACATGTTGTGAGTTTGTCGGGAGTGGGATTCGATCCCAGGTCCTTAGCGTGATAGTCAAGTGTTCTAACCATCGCACCAGGTCCGGTCCAAGTTATCATTGTATTAAAGTTGATAACTAATTGTGTTATACAATATTTTGTTTAACATTACAGCTGAACATTATGTTTACATTATGATAGAAGATAGCTGTGGAGCGGACCTAGTGATTATTAGAACATTTGACTATCACGCCGAGGACCTGGAATTGAACCTTACTCCCGACAAACTCGCAAAATGTGAGTTCTTCCTTCGGAAGGAAAGTAAAGCGTGGGTCCCGAGATGAACTAGCCTAGCGCTAAAAATCTCGGTAATGTAGATAAAAAAAAGACAGCTGATTGATAACAGCTTTGTTTGTTATCAATGTGTTATCATTTAGAGCTATTTTATCGTTCAAAGTAGTGAAAACCTACTTTATCGGCATCGTTAGCAATTGAAAAAAGTTTCTTACAATTTTCAACCCATGTATTCATCTGTTGGGCCCAGTGGGTCTCGATCCCTGATCGAGCGATTGCCGGTCGCAGCCGATAGCCCCTATACCAAAAAGACTCAGTGAGAGTAGTTGAAAGCTACGCTTTCGCACTCCCGTCGCATCGCTGGAAAACTGGGATCTATTTTTACATTCGAGGTTCATCAGACTCTCAGTTTTCGGAAAGCTTTGAAATATGCTCTTGGAAACTGATAACATAGAGTAAAGTGGGGCAAAAGTTCGAGTGGGGCAAGAGTTTCTTTTGAAGTTTTTGAGCTCAATACAAATTATTTCTTTCGGGTGTCAAGGTTGTTCGAAGCCTTTTTGAAAAAGAGTCTTTCACTCCAAAAATTATGAAAATTGATCAATATTTCGAAAAGTTATGACAAAATGTTGGTTTTTGACCAAAAAATTGTAATATGCGATGGTCCTTCCAATGCATGGAATGGAATTGTAATGAAATCGAATTCGATATTTTATTTTGGGGCGTAACTAGGTATATTTTGAAGATGCTTTAGCATGTATCACTTTTTGCAAAAAAAAATTGGAAATCATATTTTACCCATAGTGGGGCAAAAGTTCGAATTGTGGGGCAAGAGTTCGAGTCATGTAGCAACTTTAGGTAAAAACCTAAAATTCTGCAAAATGTACATATTATCTCTAAAAATGATGGAATTAGTGAGAAAATTCGATCAAAGTTGAAATAAAATGTTGTTTCATCTGAATTTGACGAAAAACTACTAATTATTGGTGTAGTAATTTTAACCCTAATTTGGGTAAAATCCAGATCGAACTTTAAAGTGTATTCCAGTTCCAACATCAAATATTAATTGGTATTAGGTATTCAGATTACCAAAGCGTCGAAATAGTGTGCTACGGTGAACGAAATTCCACAAACACTAGATTCGAACTTTTGCCCCAGTGGTGGGGCAAGAGTTCGAATTAGACACACACATACAAAAAGTGTTGTAACTCAAAATTGAAAAGACATTTGGCGTAACTTTGTTCAGCAAATTTTTAGCTCATGGATGGTAGAATCACCACACGGTATTCATTTAATTTTATCTGCTTCGATTTCTTGAAAAAAGTTGAATTTTCAACTAAGGTCGAACTTTTGCCCCACCTTACTCTATTGTGTTTTCATTGGGTATTTTACCAATAGACCAAAATTATCGATAACTAAATTTGTTATCATCTGGTTATCATCAATTACAAAATATGATAACAAGAATAACAAAATGATAACACCGATAATACAGTTTATTAACAAAGTGATATCACTTTGTTATCCGCCTTTACTCGGGAGTATTCTCCTAAGCCAGTCAGCAGCCGAAAATTCGTTTATGGCGCATTAGTGCTTTGCCAAAATCCAAGCACGATCTCGCGGTCACCATGTCCGTCTGTCTAATCATATTACTGTGGAACTCTATGGATGCCATTTTGCAGTCTGCACCAGACCGGCATTGACCGTATCGGATTCGGGTGGTGATTGGAATCAATCTTACCCTTGCCGATCGAGCGAGGCAGCGCCAGCGCGATGGACCGAAAATGAAACGGGCAACAACGGTATGAAAATCCATTCCTACGAACACAGCTAGGGTACGGGAGTGGTTCTCGGCAAAATTTTGGTTTGCATTAGAGTATGATCGTTGGGGAATTTATTTAAAAAAAATCTGTTTGAATGGTAATAACTTATCATGATATATGATCTTTCGTTATTGTCACCATGAAAAGTGTTGAGTATCAATAAAATGTGACAGTAAAACTATGAGCAAACGCTCTAACGGAAATACAGGCTGCCACCCTATTTGAGCAGCATAGCAGAGATCCATTTTGTTTTTGCTGTGTTCTCCCTCCATTGATGATAGTTTCCGGGCTCAACAAAAGCCATTTCCACTGCCATCGTCACACTAACGGTATCATCGTCAGCTAGCTCAGTAGTATCGTCCATACGCTTGGTAGGGGATTGTCCATAAACTACGTAGAATACATTTTTGAATATCAGATTCTTTCGCTCACATTGCATATCGATTTCCATTTCTACTGGAGCCGTCTTCAATGCATTGTCCCCAAAGTCTACGTAGTCTGTAGATGTTCCCCTGATAGAAATGCCAGTGACAGACTGGAACGTGCGAAAGATGCTGCCAACAAACGGCAGCAAGGTAGCCAGGTTAGCCAGTAAAAGTACCATCAAAGAAAATCATATTGTGGTTGGTTTCTGGTGATTGTTATCTGGATAGGGTGGATGTGAAAAGTCAACGATAACATATATGTACTATTGCAGCCTAGGTTGAAAAGCAGGTTCTGAAATCCATCAAGTAGACTATGTCTCAGTTGTGACAAAATGAAAAAAGTAGTAATAGAATATGAAGAAGAAGAACAGCAAGAATACAAGAATAGAATAAAAAAGAAACAAAGAAAACTGATGTCAAACACTTTGTTAACATCAGACTATTTTAAGTATGCTCTAAAATTTGAATGACTGCCGGCTACTTCAGTATAGCCAAATTAGTTACATTCACACAAGGAATCAATGAGGTGACTGCTAGAAATTTTTTTAATATTTTCAAAAATTTAAAAAATTTTGAATTTTTGTCTGGTCGATATCCGCGGGTAATTGAGTGATCAGGTTCACCCCACTGGTCAACTACACCCCTGTTTACGGTACCAAACATCAATTTTTCAATAACTTAAAAATAAATATAATTACGCTTCAAAGTACAGTTATTTTGAAATGTACATAATAGTCCTGAATATCAGCCAAAACAATGAAAGTTTTGATTGCCCAGGAATGAAAAAATTCAAAAATGCTGAAACTATACTCCGTCCAAAGGCGGGATTGGGTATTAGAGAGTTAATTAGGGCCTTGTTTCGGGTTTGATCGATGGAAATTTTTCTTGTTCGGGTTGGGTCCGAAAATATTTTTTTTTTCGGGCACACCTTGGGTTCAGGAATCTCAAAGCTCCCTAGCTCCCTCCTTCAGCTGGTGCACCGCACAGTGGTTCCATTTGTTCAGGGAAGCGGTCATAAATCATTTTCTTCGTTTTTTGAAGGGCAGAATCATTATAAGTGATCAGAAATAGCATGTTATGACTAAAAAAAGGATATTCCAGTTCATTTTCATGATCATCACTTGAAAAATATGAACTTTGAACATTTTTATTTATGATAAATGAAAATATCATTAAAAAAACCTTTATTTTGCACAGAAATCAGTAATCAAATATTTTTAATTATTATGAAGAGTGGGTCGAATTCTGAGGATTTCTGCTAAGTATTGCACGTTAAAACTATTAGAGCACGACTGTATCATAATAGATTCTTGTGAATAGAATCAGTTTTAGTATTATAATTGTGATTTTATTAGTAGGTTCTATTTCTACTGCAATAAAATGAATAAATGAAACTGAATATTTTTTCAGAAATAATGTAGTTTGCATTGTCGAAACACAGCAAAAATCATCACATATCGAATTAGTATGTATAACTACAGTACCTAATGCCCAAAAGCGATAATTCTGAAACAATAGTAACAATAGGTCAATTACAGAATCAATTATTTCTGAAATTATTTCAATCAAATATTCAGGATTAATTCACAAAACGTACGTAAAAGTGAATTTTTCAACCATGCAAATATTGCTTTACACAGTTATATGTCATATAATTCATAGGCCTGGGTATTGCACTATAAAAAAGATTCAAGTATCTGTCTAGTCGTATTTGTTTCTTACAATTGCATTGCAATTGCTATCCAGTTAAAGTACATGGAATTTTAATCATGTATTGCTCTAACACAATAAAAGAAATATACACAAAAACCCATCGTCATTGTAATTTAATCAGCGCCTGCTATTTTTAAAGAAATCAATTTGTACACTAAGATTTAACGTTAATGAATTTATCAAATATTCCGATTTGGGAAGGGAATATGAGGAGTAAATACGCTCTTTTAGTAAATATTACTAAAAGAGCGTATTTACTCCTTCTTCTTCCAGCACTACAGTATTAGGTACTGAATAGATTTCGAGGATTTTTTTTAAATGTTGGCAGCAAATGCAAAACTTCTTATCAAATTCGAAAGTTACAGAGGTAAGTTTTGACGAGGCCAAATAAGAATGGTTGTTATGCAACTATTGAGGTATGAATACCTCATTACCTCCAGAAGTGTATTTTTTGTTCATAATTAAAAAAAAAACATTTTCAAAAATTGTTTTCAAATAAAATATCCCTCAATTATTGTAAAAAACTATGAAATATCTCCTGTAAAAATTTCAGTAATTTTGGTACGCATTTCAGACAATTACAGAAAAACTAGTATATATATAATTTTGTAGTTATTTTAATATATATTTTTTATAAAAATAACAGGTAACTTCCAATACATCCTGCAAGCTTGTATGCAGATATTTGCAGCTACAACCTTCCCAGATTGATTCTCCTACTCAAATCTGATCATTTGCTGGCGGACGATTGATTAAATGTGGTTAAGAACATGTTTTGAAATGTTACATGAATTTTTATAATGTATATATTCTATTAGTAAAATTATGTGCCTATTACTCACATCCCCATTGGTCCAAAACATCTAGCTCCAGTTTTTAGCGCTTCGAATTGGAAGATAAACATCTATTCTGATTCTCTGCGTTGTAAACCAATTGCAAATCTACTTGCTTTTGTTATACGAAGACGCGGAGTACAACTCAAAAGTCATGTGATTTTTCGACAAATTTAAAGAATGTGAAATTGCATAACAGTAGCCACGCTCTCATGCAAAATATGCTACAGCAACTTACATAAAAATGGATTTTCTGCATTTTTGGGAACATTATTGATTTATAAAAATTATACAAACTCATAAATTTGACAATCAATTTTTCGATTTTTGGCCTATGGCGGTACCACTGTGCACCGGTGAAGTTGGATTATCCACCATACTGTTTCCGTTACAATAATAAATTGCAGCAAATGCCGAGATTAGCGGATACTTGATTCGTTATTTTAGGATTGTTGGAAGTTTCCAGGAATATCCATTTTTGCTGAAACTTTATCAACCATTCTGTTAACCCTCTAATGGATACCTGGGGTCCATTGGACCCCAGAGCCACTTTGAAGTGGTCGCAAAAAAGTTTGGATTGACACATCGGTCCCGTTTTCACAGTACCTTCAAACTACACCGCGATGAGTTATTTGTGCAAAAATAACAAATATTTCATGGCGTACTATAGATTATTTTTTATGTCAAAGTTGAATCAGGCGATTTTGGTCCCCTGGGGTCCATTGAACCCCACGACACGAATGATTGGATCTTGTGATCGTCACTTCCTAGAATAAAGCTGTCTTCGACAAAATTGTTCAATAGACCAAGAGCAATCTTGTGACGAACAAATTGAATTGGAATTAGCCCAGTAGGTGGCGCTATTGTTTATTCAAATTATGGATTGAAGTTAAATTTAGCTTGAATATCTTGAGATTCGGAATGTATAGAAAGTTTGTGTCTTCGGCAAAAGTGTTCAATACATCAAGGATTATTTGGTAATGAAAATTATTTTAAAGTTTTTCTGCAAAATGGCGCTAATTAGTTCGTATATGCCCAGTATCCTAGATTACCGAGTGGCAAGCGTCCTCAAATAAGTACGCTTCTTTTGAAGTGAATATCTTGAGAATAACACAATATAATTACATTCTGTTCACAATTCCAATACTTCCAATTTGGTGGATAATTTACTTCAGAATTGACTCACCCGGATACCTCCAGGAATTCCTCCCAAAATTTTTGAATGAACTCCTACCAGGGTTCTTCCAGAAATTAATACAGGGATTCTTTCAGTAATTCCTCCCGAGGTTCCTCTACGATTTCATCTGGGAAATCCACTTAAAAACCCTCCGGAAATGACTCCCAAAACTACTTCAGGAATTCCACCAGGGATTCAACTAGGAATTCGTAAAAGGATTCTTCCACACATGCTTTCCGAGATTCCTCCACGAATTCCTCTCAGAAATTTGTCTCCGAATTGCTCCCAGATTTTCTCCAGAATTTCCTCCCGGGTTTCCTGCATGAGTTTTTTCTAGGAAATCCACTTGAAATTTCTCCCGGGATTCTCCAAAAATTTATCCCGGGATTCCTCTAGGAGTTGCTCTCGAGATTCCTCTAGGAATTTCTTCCACGATTCCTCCAGGAACTCCTCACGGGATTCCTCCAGGAGTTCCTCCCGGTTACGGGAAGGAAACGTTGAAATTTACATTCCATTTTATTCGATTTTTCATGAAAATATATTTTGTATCACAGAGAACAGACATCCAAGCCTATAGAAAATTGTCTCGAAAGCTGTGCAAGGATTCATTTTTTTTTAGCGTTGACAACACTAGCGTCACCTATGCGGCAAGTTGCTACAATTAGTGGTCAGTACGCATAACTACATAAGTTTTATATTCACCACCGACAACAGCGTGGGAACATTGGGATAGCAGCGCCACCACGATGTTGCCACTTGTGTTGCCATTTCAAATGAACGTTTAATTCCTTACACAGTTTTGAAACTGAGCTTGGATGTCTGATCTCTGTGCTTGTATGGAACGTTCTATGCAAGCCTCATAATTAAGTCATCCTGTATTTTCAGAAAACAATGGAAAATTGTGTAGATTATGATCAAAGTATAATTGTATATTTCCCATAATCTGTAATGTAGACACTATAGATTCCATATGCTTTCCAAGGTGCAGACAACTGTAAGGGGCCGTCCATAGATGAAGTGGCATTTTAGGGTGGTGGGGAGAGTCTCTGATTATGCTACGAGCCATGTATTAGGTATGGGAAAATAGGGGGAGAAGGGGGTGTCAAAAATTGCCAAAAAAAAAATGCTACGCAATTTATGGATGGCCCCTAACCAAGCGATCTGTCAATTCGTTTAGCCAAACGAGATTTACGGAACGATAACGACTGTGGGATGTGTGACGTCATTTTCTATTAGTACACACTAAATTCACTATAAAACACTCTAAAATTGCGTAATCCAACTATTTCTCCCCAAGTCTGTAGATTCTATAGTGTCTATATTCGGTAGGTCCATGTCCTGCCAAATAACAGCTGTAGACACCATCTCTATAAAAAATAAGCATCCCGCACCAGCGTTCCCAATAGGAGAGTTCGTATCAAATGGTTTATCAACTGAACATTTTTGACCTACCCAACAACTAACACACCATTTTTCTAAGAAATCAGAATCCTGAGATACTATGAGATAAAAAAATTGCATGCTATCTAGCACTGCCTAGTGGTGGAATATCGAATCAAACGGTCCATAATCTATAAGTTCTTGACCAACCAAACAACTTTGCCGAAGACATCAACTATATAAGTAATCAGGATCCTGAGATATATGAGATTTAAATTTTAATAGTGTTACGTCTGTTTGTCTCTGATTCCTCTTGGGTTTATTCAAATATTACGAAACGCAAAATTTGACAACTTAAGGGCTCCTCCCTTCTCCGTGTAACAACTTTTGTATGGAAAATTTTGAATGAAACGTAATACAGCGCTAGACCACCTCCCACTCCTTTGCGTTACGTAATATTTGAATGACCCCTTTTGACCCGCTGGACATATATGTCTACTCGTCACAGCAGTGCGATTTACCCTATTGTTTCGGTACGTCTTGTCCTTGTCCGCTTGTTTAGGTACGTTATATCCTGTAGATTGGGGGCATTTTTCAATGCTCACTAGCACCACCTAGCGGAAACTTCCCGAACTAAATTGTTCATCACTAGATAGGCCTTGACTTTCCTAACATCTTTGCTGAAAACATCACCCTTTCAAAAAGTAAGGATCACGAGATACGCGAGAATATATGTTGGGGTCCAATGGACCCCAGGGTCTAAAAACGGACCTCCATTTAAGGTATCCTCTTGAGGGTTAAAAAGTTCATCCCGGTAATTGTTTCAAAAAAAAATCCCTTCTGACGTTTTCTGTAAAACGAAACTTTCTAGATATGCTATGTATATGTTTATTTTCAACGTTCTATGAGGGGGGTAGCGTGCTATACTAAATAAAATGTTGTATTGGTGGTCACATTTTGTTGATCATTCACTCTCTCTTTAAAACTTTACATATTGGACTATACCCATTTGTTATTTCTCAAAAAAAAAAAATCAAGCAATTATTTTAACAACGTCTTTTGACAAATTACTTTAAATATTCCCACATGATTTTATGAAAATAAATTCTCGCTTTTGAAACTATTCCAGAACTTTTCCTACAACTTGCATCAACACCTGGATCAATATTTTCCTCAAACAAATTCCTAGAAATCCCAGCATGGATTTTCATCTAAGAACATTTACTACAGGGTAAAAAATTCAAAAAAAAAAATCGTCCAGAATTTCAAAAAAATACCGAGGTTTTTCCCAGTCCTTCATTTCCAACAGAATTTTCACCAAAAAATTTCTGAAGAATTCTGCCAATAATTTCATTCCTAAAATTTTACGAATCTTCAGTTAGTTCAGTTAAGATTAATTTTCTCCTTGAATCCATCTATCCAGTAAACTGCCTAAAAATCAATAAAAGTTGATCTTTTTTTGTTTTCTTCTTCCTTACATTTCACGCATTTTCTTATTTCCCATTGAAAACACCTTCGGCAATTCCTTTTTAAAATTTCTTCGATAATGTCCTCTGCAATGCCTTTGGAGGTTGATCCGGCAATTTTTGTTCTGGGGATCCCATGGGAGTTTTGGTTCGAGTTTTGATTGGTTATTCTGTAATTGCATGGAGAATTTTCTCGATAATTTCTTTCTAAACTTCTTCGGTAGTTTCTTTAGAAATACCTTCGGCATTCTTCAAGGATTTGTATGGCAATTTTATTGAAAACTTCATCAGAAATTCCATTTAGGGATTTCTTCAATAATTTTCTTAGATATTCTTTTAACCATTTCTTTGACAATTGATGAAGTTCTTTGAAAACGGCGTTGGAAAAAAGTTTGGAAACGGCACAAATAATCTCTTCGAATATGGCTTATTAGTTTATTTATTTGGTTGGTATATTCTTGAGGGGTATTTTAAATTATTTGACAATTCTCTTGAAATATTTTTCTCTAAAATCCTTAGCCAAATCAATGAGGAGTTTCTTATATATTTCCTTTCAAAAATCAAGAGATAATTTCGTTGGAAATAACTTTAGCACTTACTTTGGAAAGTGGTTTGGCAAATCTTTTGTATTTAGATTAAACCTTTGGAAATTGATATGGAAACATTTTCGAGAATTCTTTCAAAAAGTTTTGACATGACTTTTTTTTGTTTGGGAATTTCTATGGACATTTCTGGTTTAAACCGCCAAAATCTTTGGAAATCCTACACATAATTTCTTAAAAATAACTTTTTAAATTTTTTTGATAGTTTTTTTTTCGAAAATTGATTTCAAAATTTTCCTGGCAATGAGCTCCCTATTTGTTTTGTAGTTCTTCAACAATTTTTTAGTCAAATTTAAAAAGCAGAAACTTTAACAACTTTTGGTCAAATTTACAAAGGAAATTTAATTTATTATTCGTCTCCAGTTAAAAAAGATTCGATAATTTTTTTTTGAATTTCTTCGGCAATTCAGTTGGAATTTGCAAGGGAATGTTGTTTGATAATTCAACTGTTGGGGGAGGTGAAACCATCTCAATAGGGCGTCTTGTTTGGGTACTTTTTCGCTGTAATTCAGGCAATTTTTTGATCTCATTGATTAACTTAATGTACGCGATGAAATGTCAATAGTATCTGACCGTGTACACAAATTCAAACCAATTGGTTTGATATTGGTTGAGATACAGCGGAAAAGTGCTCAAAAATACCAACCACTGCCTAAGTGGTTCTTAGTTACAGTCTTGAGCACCCATATCAAGATATTGGTAGATTTCAACATTTTCTACTGCTTTCTCACTTACCCAAGTGGTTCGGCACTTTCTTAATTTATTTGGAAATTACTTAAGCAAATCCTTTAAAAGATCAACAATTTCTAGGCGAATGCATTTTTGTGGGATTCCTTTCGGAATTTACTTGGCGAATTTCATGAAATTTCTTTGAAAACTTTGTCTCTTCTTCCTTTAGAGATACTTTAAACAATTTATTCGAAAACTTTTTCGGCAATTCGTGTGGAAAATTCCATTGAAATTTTTAGAAATTCGGAAATTTCTCCAAGTATTCCTCATGAAGCTATTTTTTTAAATTTTTTTTCGCATTTGGAATTCCCTTTAAGAACTCCTTTGGCTTCTTAACTCCTAAGCTACTTTATGTGGACATTGTTTTGGATACTTCATTGGGAACTAGTCTTTGAATTTCTCAGACGATTCCCTTCGATTTCTCCGCAATTTTTTGAGAATTTTTTTGGCATTCTTTTTCGGAATTTTTTAGAAAATTTCTTAGGAAATAATTGCGGCATTTTTAAAGATTTTTTTTTTGGAATTCATTTGAAAATTGACTTGATTTTTGTTTTTGGAATCGGTGGAGTAGTGCATTAAATGCAATTAAGGAATTCATCGACTGTTATCGGATATTCCTTTGAAAATTGCTTTGGTTATTTATAATTATATCATTTTCTTAAATTCTTTCGAATTTTTTTTTATTTTTTTTTAAATCTAGGCGTTGTTTGGTTTTTTTTTGTCATTTTCCTAGGGAGTTTCATGCAATTTCTTCAGAAACTCCTTGCGTATTCCAGAGACAATTTTTTTTGCAAACTTGGCGGAAATTCAAGTTCAGTACAAAAAAAAATCGGGGAGTATTCTCAAATTGATTTCCGGAAGAAACCGTGAAGGAACTTCTGAAAGAATTCCCCAAGAAGCTTCCGCAACTACTCCAGATACGACTCCCGGATAAGCACTTAAAGCAACTCTTGGAAGAATTTCAGGATGAATTTCTAAATGAAATCCTGTTGGAATTCTTGGATTGGAGGAATTTCTGATTAAACTGAGGAACATTTTCCAAGCAATCATTAAGTCCTGGAGGAATTCTCCGATGAATTCAAAAATATACATTTGAAGCAATTTCTGATTGAATGCCTTAAATTTTTTTTAAAGGAACTCTTGGCGGTATTCTCAAAAGTACTCCTGGAAAGTTTGCCGAGAAACTCCTGAAGGGATTCCTCAAGGAATTTGTGCAGGCATACCTAAAGGGCCTCCTTGAGGAATTGCTTATAGAACTCCAGGATACATCCAGCAATTCATGGGGGCGTACGCCTTTCTTTTTTGCTGCGTAACGCTCCCACTTGGACAAAGCCTGCTTCAGTGTTTTATGAGCACTTCCACAGTTTTTAACCGAGAACTTCTTCTACCAATGACCATTTTCCATGTGTATATCGTGTGGCAGGCAATTTTCTGTGTGTATATCGTGTGGCAGGCAATGTGGAAGGAAATTTTCTTTATGAAAAGTTCTTTGACTGCCCGGAAATAGAACCCATCACCCAGCATGATTATACTGAATACCCACGCCCTGAAAGAACTTCAAAAGTCCAAAGAAAACTCCGGAGAAATTGCCATCTTGCAATCACAGAATATTATCCAAAACTGTTGAGGCACCACCCTAGTCAGACTAGACGCTCCGACGACAGCCACATCCCATTGATATCGCAAATAACCGGACGGATCCGTAGTCAAAGAGCCATCGTTCGGAAACACAATTCAATTATGATAGTTTTGAATCTTGTGCACCTTCCAGGTGATACCGGTACCGGCATTGTCTGTGTCTTGTCATAGCCGCCCCTGAAAAATGGACCTTCCCATTGGATGAAAAGCATCAGATCAGAATCGACATCACCAATGCCGCCACTACCGTACCGGAATCCCACCGCACTGACTGGCACTGGGGCATCCTAGCCTCAAAGTTGTTTTCAACAGTTACCATCCTACTTAGCAGCTAGGAAAAATCGATTTAATTCCAGATAACCCGAACCGACAGACAGGCATGGTCTGGTTGACTGGTTGGGATCCTGCTGAATGAGGTTTTCATAGTGAGCGACCAGGTAGTCAAAGTATCATGGTAGAGATTGCTATGTGGTGGCTTCTTGTGCAAGAAGGAATAACTCAATAACTTAGCAGCACTTCATTATATTGCAAATGTTGACTTTACTTTAATCAGGGTACAAGATTAGTTAAATCAAAAAGGGCTCTCCAAATAATGGCCGCCTTGCTCCTCAGCTGGAATAACAATCACGAACTCTTCCTTCTATCGTTGATTCTACGTACTTTGCCTATACGTAAGAAGTTATTTAGTGCCCTAGTCAGTCAAGAGGATGCACGTCTAATGTATTTCGACCTTCTTTTTTTTTTTTTTTAATCTGTTGCCAGCTTAGCTTAGATATTTTCAGATATGATTTGTTTTTTTTTTTTTGAAGTCAAACAAGCACTCAACTTGATCCTTGAATTCCACATTTTCCTTTTCCGATATTTTTTTCCTACTCGGGAACCACCAGAATTTCAGTTGGTAATGGTGAAATACAACAAAAACTTGCTCCGATTTGAATCACCGTTCCTATATTCAATTTGCTCCCCGTCAACATTGTCCGTGACCAAATTGTCTATGAAACAGATCTTCCCCATTTTCAAGGTGCATCCAGAATGGGGTCCCGGGCCAGGCAGGGTCACTAACAAGTCCGTACGTATGCACCATCCCTCCTAAGCTGGTCCGCAAGCAGTGGGAAGTTTTTCCAAATCGATTTGGTCATAAACTGGAAGCAAGAAATAGCTTCAAACAACGTTCACCTGGTCCGGTTTTGCTAGCCAGGCAAACACGACACACTACACTACAGAAACAACACACATCAACGTGCCAGCCATTCGTTGAGGTAACATCAACATCACCCACAAGCAATCCGGAATGCCGGTTGATGTTGATGGAGATTTTCAGAGATTGATGGTATTATATTTGCATACAACATAATTTCGACACCTTTCGTTTGTGTAACGATTGTGGGTGTATCGGAAGCATCAGGATCGGTTGTGGGTGGTATACTCTGGTGGGAATATCGGTCGGTGTATGATTTTCGAATCATCAGTTTCAACTGCATGGGAGGGGATGGTGAGTTATGAGGATGCGAGAAAGTGATGATTCACTGTCTGGTTATAATTTATGTTTATATGCAATTGTACATATATGCAAGGTGCAAAAATCTCCTAGTTAAATATATATTCCAGGAATTTCTTGAGCATTTCTATCAGAGATTTTTCTAGAATAACTCCAGAATTTCACATCGAAATCTTTTCGAATATTTTGCATAAATGACTCTTGAAATTTCTTCAACAATTTATTGATATCGGAAATTCCTTCCATGAAATTTTCCATGAAATAGTCTGGAGATTCCTTTAGATAATCTTCTAGATGTTTAATTAGGAAACTATCTTGGGCTTTCTTTAATTTCTCCTTTAACAATTCTTCCAGGGATTTACAAAAAAAAACCTAGAAAAAATCTAGAAATTATGTTAAAAAATCGACAAAATATAAAAAAGTTAAAAAAAATCACTCAGAAATAAATCCAGGTAATCCTTCAGGAATTTATCCGCGAATTCCTCTAGAATTTTTCCCTAGAACCCACAGATTCTTTCAAAAGATCCTCCGAATATCCATTAAGAATTGTTCCATTTCTGATTTTTTATGGGTTGCTGCAAAAATTCTTCTTCACATAAATTCCATAGATTTGTAATGAAATTTCTTAATGGATTCCTACAAAAAAAAAACAAACGATTTTTTTACAGGAAGTTTTCTAGATGCATTTCCAGCCCAAAACACGAAAACAATGCCATTTTTGACTTGATGTGTTAATTTTAATGAGATTCTTTTCATGCAATGGATTCCATTTATCATTTACTTTTGCATCAGCATTAGCGTTGAGCAATTTTGAATCGATATTCGCAACATCGATGATTTTGTTCCGATTAATCGATTTTTTTAATCGATGTTGAAGCCCCACGAAATCGACTCGATCGATTTTCTTTTACATTCGATGTTTCTTTCGATTCATAAATATAAAATTTCTTTTTTTTACCATTAAAAAAATGTACATAAAATCGAGGGTCCACTAAATCGAAGTATACTTGTATATCTCGGGTTTCTTGGGCAATCCCTCCCAGGAGTCTAAGTGAATCTTTCTCAAGTTTCTGAAGGAATGCCTTTAAATACTGCAGGAGAATTTCTCTCAGCATTCTGGAAGAATCCGCCAGGGAGTTTTGGGGATATCCGTCAAAGCATTCTGGGAGAATCCCGAGGAAAAACTTCTCTTAGGATTCTGAAGCAATCCATGTTGGTAGAACCACGCGAGACACACGCATACTACTATACAAATCTCCTGTAAATTTCGTTTGCATAATTCAGGAACGTGTACACTAGCAAACGACAAAGCGATCGAACTCTAGGACCTCTGGTGGAAGTATCGCGGAAATCAAATTCATCGTTTAATCCATGCACCAAGGCCTTTCGAAGAGTGTTACGTCTGTTTGTCTGTGATTCTCTCTCTAAATTCTAAGGGAATTCATTTCAGGGTTTTGATGTATTCCCTACCAAGGGTGA
The DNA here is from genome assembly GCF_035046485.1 of Aedes albopictus. Taxonomy (NCBI): domain Eukaryota; kingdom Metazoa; phylum Arthropoda; class Insecta; order Diptera; family Culicidae; genus Aedes; species Aedes albopictus. The sequence goes on along the minus strand of NC_085137.1, from coordinate 225,752,162 downwards.
TATCCCTTTTAGGATTGTAAATAATTTCTGTATGACAGGGTTGATCCCTCTAAGGATTCTGGAAGACCCTAAGTTAGGATCCGACTCAGAATTCTTGGAGAATCATACTCAGCATTCTCAGACTTGTGGCAAAATCCCTCTCTGAATTCTGTGGGAATATTTCCTAGTATTCCGAGAGAATCCCACAAAGGATTCTAGTGGTATCCTTCTCAGGATTCTGCGTAAGAACCTTTTAAGATTCTGGGAGAATATCACTAAGTACTCTTCCCAAGATTCTCTGAAAATTTGGCTTTCTGGGGTAATGCCACCAGGATTCTGGAAAATTTCTTTCAAGATTCTGGGGAATTTGTCTCATGATTCTGGGGCATTTGTCTCATGATTAGGATTCTGGGGCTATATTTTGCAAGATTCTAGGGCACTTTATTTCAGAACTATCAATTATTGAAGAATCTCTCACGAGATTCTGGGCAGAGTTCTCTAGAGAAATTGGGTATAGAAGAATCCCTCGAATAGATTTTGTGATTCCTCTTAGGGTTTGGATGAAATCCTTCTCAGCATTTTACAAGAATTCCAGTACAATTCTGTTTTCTGTATTCTGAAGCAGTTGCTCCCAGAAATCCCTTTCAGGATTCTGGGAGAACCCCTCCTTGACATGATTATAGGAAGATTCTTCTAAGATACTGGTGTAATAATTTATAGTATTCTAGAGGATTCACTCTCAGAGCTCAGGGACAATTTCTTTCATGAGTTTAGGGGAGCCCTTTAATCTTTTCTGGGCAATGTCCTTCAGGATCTGCGATAATTTTTCTGTTTGATGTGGGAATACCTTTCAGAATTCCAGAGAATCTTTCTTATTTTGCTGGAGGTATCCATTTCAAAAGTTTTCGTAATCCTTTCCAGGGATAATCCTCATCAGATCTTTGGAAAAATCCCTCTTCGGTTTCTAGACATTTTTCTCTCAAGAATCTGGGGGAATCCTATTTTCCTGAGTTCTGTAAGAGTATATCTCAGGTTTCTTTGGCAAACTCGCCCAGTATTTTGAGGGAACCTTTCTCAGAATTCTGGAATCCTTCTTAGGGTTCTAAGCTACGCCTTTTAGCATTCTGGGTTGTTTGCGGAATTCATCTAAGAATTCCGAAAATCCTTTGTTTTGTGGGAATCTCTCTCACAATTCTAGATGAATTTATCTCAAGAATGTGAAAGAAAAGCTCTTGGAATTTTTCTCATGGTTTTGAGAGGATTCATTTTAGGATGCAAGGATAATCCTATTACGAATCTGAAACATATTGAGAGAATCCTAAGGGAAAGCTTCTCTTAGGATTCTCAGACTATCTATCACAGGATTCTGGGAGAATTCCTCTCGGGACTCTGAGACAATTCGTCTCATAGATATGGAGTAATCTCTCTCAGGATTCCAGGAAAATCCTTAATAGAATTCAGAGTGAATTCCTTCCAAGATACCGGAAGAGTCTTGTTTTCTTTTCCAGATAATGTCATCATAATCATTTTCAGCTTTGCACAAACTGTTGCAGAGCTTTGAAGATGAACATTTTATATATTTGAATACGCCATTTTCAAAAGCTAGGTGAGGAATGTTGCAAAACAAATGAAATGGAAAACATTTTTAGATAGAGCTTCCACATTCATTTGAATTGAAAAAGATCGCGTCTACGCAGCTCGTACGTTGAACTGAAATTGCTCTACATCAGTACTTGCCAGAAATTTCTCAAATAATTCTTTTAGAAAATCTTACTTGAAATTTTGCTAAAATTACTCCTGACGTTCTTTTAAAAATTTACTTAGGGATTATTTAAGAAAATCCTGCAGAGATTCTTTAGAAGTTTTCTAGAAAGTTTTCAGAAAATCTTCCACAAATTCCTTCAGAAATTTCTTTAAGGTCTCTGCCGGAAATTTCACTAAGAATTTTCTTAAAAATTATCTCAAGTATTCCTTCACAAGATCTTAAGAGAAAAATCTTCCAAAGAGCCGTTCGTGTTGCTTTATGTTCAATTAACATGTATTTTAACTTATAAGCTAATTCTACTATTATTCGCCTTGCTTGAGAAATTCCTCCGTAGATTCCTTCAATTTTTCCCAAAAAATTACTCCAGAATCCAGAATCGGAAATTCCACCAAGAATTTCTTCAGCATCCCATGCAAGGATTTTTCCAAAAAAATCGTTTCAGAATTCCTTCAGAAAATGCTCTCGATATATATCTAGGAAATTGTCCAGCGATTTCTTCACAAATTCCTTCAGAGTTTACTTCAAGAATTCTTCCAGGAATTTTAGAGAAAACATTCCGAAAATTCCTTAAGAAATGGTGCAGTAATCAAGCATAAATTTACAATTCACAAATATAAAAAGTTCAAAAAACAACACTTTAGACATTTATCCAAGGATGCTTAAGAAAATTCATCCGCGGATTCGTTCAGAAATTTTCTCTAGATTTTTTTCATGTATTCTTAAAAAACGCTCCAAGGATCCTTTCAGAATTCTTCCAAAAAATTTTGATTTTTTTTTTTCAGAATATCTTGTATGGGTTGCTTCAAAAATAACTCTTTGAATCTTTACAGAATTTCCACAAGAAATTCCATTAGAAATTCTTGTTCAAATTCCTTTGGAAATTTCTTGAATGATTCCTTAAAAAATTGTTACAAAATTTCCACATGGATTCCTTAAGAAATTCCTCAGAGAGGCTAACAGCAAATTTCCCATCGATTTCTTTAGAAATCAGACTAAAAATTTCTCCGAATGTTTTTTTTCGCTTATTTCATTAGTAAACCTTCCATGGATTCCTTCAGGAATTCTAGTTTTTATTTTTCTGATTAAACCCTTCAAACATTTATTCGGAAAATTACCCTGTGGATTTCTGTAGAAGTTTCTCAGTGATTCTTCAAAAAAAAAAAAAAAAATTCCAAGGTGTTTTATTTCTCCAGAAACTATTGGAAATATTCCATTTTTTTTAATTTTCGGCATGGTATCCTTAAGATAAATATATTGTGAAGGTGTTCTCTTAGAAAAACTTCTACGAGTTGCTTCAGAAAATCCTTCAAAAATGTCTTCAGAAATACCACCAGAATGTCCTTAACAAATTTTTCTAATGATTTTTCTAAAATTTTCTACAAGTAAATCATTACATAGGTTTCAAGAGTATTTCTTCCATGTTTTTTTTTTGAGAAAGTTTACATGATTTTTTTTTCAGAAATTGTTTGAGTGACTTTTTATTATAATCTTCCAGAAATTCCCAAAGAAATTCCTGCAGGGCTTTTATGAAAAGAAATTTTTACGAATTCTTTTAGAAATTTCTCCAGATATTACTTCAGAAATCTTGCATGCATATTTCATACATTTCCATGTTTGTTAAAAACAAACTCTTCCAGAGTTTCCTCCAGATAATCATGCACGGAGTCCTCTTGAAATTCTTCCATGAACTTCTCGGAATTCTATTCCATGATTTTCTTCAGAATTGCATCCCAGCACTCTTTCGGTATATCTTCCAATGATTGTTCTGGAAATTCTTCCAGTGATTCCTACAGAAAATCAGTATTTCAGGTTCTCCTTTGAAGTGTCTCCACAGTTTCTATGATAAATTCTCCCACGAATTTGTTGAAACACCTTCTCAAGAATTGGAATTTGCCTCCGAAATCCTCTAGAGAAGGGTTTCATTGGAACCACATCTATGAATTCCTTTTAAAATAGATCCATTGATTCCTATAAGAAATCTTCAACGAATTTCTTGAAATCATACTCTAGGTGATCCCTTTCCTTCAAAAACTGTTTCAGATATTCCTCTAGTGGTTCCTTTAGAAAATCTACGAAACAAAGCTTCCTCCAGGAATTCATTTGGGTATTCTTCCATATATTTTTTTGAAAATTCTTACAGGTTTTCCAACATTTAGGAATTTCTTCACGAATTGTTTCGGGAATTCATGCAAAATTGTCTCAAGCAATTTTCCTTGGGATTTCAACAGGAATTCCTTTGCAAGTTTCTCAAGATATGTTGTCCATTTATTACGTAAGAAATTTTCACGATTTTTCGACACTCCCTCTCTTTTTATAAGGATTCTTATACGAAATCCAAACTATTTTTGTAGAAATACACCATAAACCCTTATGGACAGTCCCTTAGAAATATTTACAGAGTTTCAAACATTTTTTTTTTCAGATATTCCAAGTATTCTCAATAATACGTCCATAGTTTTCTGCAGGATTTCCTTCATTAAATCGTCCAGATATTTTATTAAAGAATTTTTGCAAGATAAAAATATCAAGGGATTTTTTTTAGGAATTCCACCAGCAGTTTACCAAGAAATTTTTTGAGGTATTCTTCCTGGAATTTCTTGCCTTGGTTTCTCCACAAATTTCCTTTGAATTCCTTCATTTGTTCTTCCTGAGAAAATTTTAAAAATTGCTCCGGAAAGTGTCACAGGAATTCCTCTGGAAATTTCTTAAGAAGTTCCTCAAGGATTTCGTTTGAGAATTTCTTGGGAAATCTATTAAGAAACTCCAGAAATATCTCCATATTCTCTATCCGTATTCAAAGGATTTCTTCAGAAATTTCAATATGCATGTTTAATTTATTATCATATATCATCGCTTATATGCTGGAAATACTAAGATTGACGAGAAAATGTCGAAAGAAATACTAATAATTCCGAGCTGCTTTTTACAAGGTGGTACAAGCATTATAATAGAATAGAATGAAGTGGAAAAGAATAGAATGGAATAGAATAGAATAGACTAGAATAGACTAGAATAGACTAGAATAGAATAAAATAGACTAGAATAGACTAGAATAGACTAGAAAAGACTAGAAAAGACTAGAATAGACTAGATTAGACTAGAATAGACTAGAATAGACTAGAATAGACTAGAATATACTAGAATAGACTAGAATAGACTAGAATAGACTAGAATAGACTAGAATAGACTAGAATAGACTAGAATAGACTAGAATAGACTAGAATAGACTAGAATAGACTAGAATATACTGGAATAGACTAGAATAGACTAGAATAGACTAGAATAGACTAGAATAGACTAGAATAGTCTAGAATAGACTAGAATAGACTAGAATAGACTAGAATATACTAGAATATACTAGAATAAATTAGAATAGACAAGAATAGACTAGAATAGACTAGAATAGACTAGAATAGACTAGAATAGACTAGAATAGACTAGAATAGACTAGAATAGACTAGAATAGAATAAAATAGACTAGAGTAGACTAGAATAGACTAGAATAGACTAGAATAGAGTAGAATAGACTAGAAAATACTAGAATAGACTAGAATAGACTAGAATAGACTAGAATAGACTAGAATAGACTAGAATATACTAGAATAGACTAGAATAGGCTAGAATAGACTAGAATAGACTAGAATAGACTAGAATAGACTAGAATAGACTGGAATATACTAGAATAGACTAGAATAGACTAGAATAGACTAGAATAGACTACAATAGACTACAATAGACTAGAATAGACTAGAACAGACTAGAATAAACTAGAATAAACTAGAATAGACTAGAATAGACTAGAATAGACTAGAATAGACTAGAATAGACTAGAATAGACTAGAATAGACTAGAATAGACTAGAATAGACTAGAATAGACTAGAATAGACTAGAATAGACTAGAATAGACTAGAATAGACTAGAATAGACTAGAATAGACTAGAGTAGACTAGAATAGATTAGAAAAGACTAGAAAAGACTAGAATAGACTAGAATAGACTAGAATAGACTAGAATAGACTAGAATAGACTAGAATAGACTAGAATAGACTAGAATAGGCTAGAATAGACTAGAATAGACTAGAATAGACTAGAATAGACTAGAATAGACTAGAGTAGACTAGAATAGACTAGAATAGACTAGAATAGACTAGAATAGACTAGAATAGACTAGAATAGACTAGAATAGACTAGAATAGACTAGAATAGACTAGAATAGACTAGAATAGACTAGAATAGACTAGAATAGACTAGAATAGGCTACAATAGACTAGAATAGACTAGAATAGACTAGAATAGACTAGAATAGACTAGAATAGACTAGAATAGACTAGAATAGACTAGAATAGACTAGAATAGACTAGAATATACTAGAATAGACTAGAATAGACTGGAATATACTAGAATAGACTAGAATAGACTAGAATAGACTAGAATAAACTAGAATAGACTAGAATAGACTAGAATAGAAAAGCATAGAATAAAATAGAAAATAATAGAAAAGAATACACCAAAACCTCTATTTAGGTAACGAGTCGGGACTGCCTAAATAGAATTTTTACCTAAATCGATTCATTACCTAAATGGATTCAGTTTATTACCTAAATGGAGTACAAGGTTGCGATGAAGTTTAAGAAGGAAGAGTTACTAGAAGATTTAAAGGAGGTCATGTTTGGGTCATGTGGAGGGAGTTTCAGATGGCTTTCAAGGAGTTTGGGTTCATTCAAATATTACGTTACGCAAAATTTGACAATTTCAGACCCCCTCCCTCCTCCCACGTAACAACTTTTCTATGGAAAATTTTGTATGTACCGTAACACAGCGATAGACCAACTCCCACCCCCCTCAACGTTACGTAATATTTGAACGGACCCAATTTCAGGAGGGGATGAGTTTCAGGAGCGGAGGGGCTTCAGGGGCGTTTTCGGGGGTTTAGAAGGGTCTTAGATCAGAATTGTCATTCAAATGACTAGCTGGGCACGAAACAAGAAAAACCCTGCAAAATTCCGCCAGACAGAAAAATTATTGAATGTCGGATCAAAGTCGGGTCAATTTTTATCGTATGTTGGGCCATTGTTGGACCAACATCGAACATCTGTTGGGTCTATGTTGGGTTTGGTGGCCAAAATAAAAATAGGTGATAGGTTGATGTCGGGTTTGACGTCATCAATGCTGGAGCTGATATCAACTGAATGATGGAAGGATGGTTGCTTATCTCTATTTCAGCTGGAAATGACGCTGGATACTAACACTTTTCAACACTGCATGAAAGTGGGGAGGGGAGTGTTAGGGTGCATATCCCAACATTGCATCCACCTCCCCCCCATATTCCCTTAACACCACTCACTACTTCTTTCCCGTAAACGAACCTTATACATAATCTTAAGCATTACAACTGATTTGAACACAATCAAAATCCATTTAGGTAACGTTACCTAAATGGTGGGACCTAAATAGATTTTACCTAAATAGATCCTACCTAAATGGAGGTTTGAGTGTAGAATAGAATGAATAGAATAGAATAGTAGAGAAGAGAATCGAAGACAATAAAAGAGAAAAGATGGGAATTGAGGAGAATAATTTATATTATAATAGAAGAGAATAGAAGATAATGGAAGGGAATAGAAAGAATAGAGAGTACAGAATATTTGAATATACTAGAAGAAAATATAAAAAAAATGAAGGGAATCGACGAGAATCGAGGACAATCGAAGAGAATCGAAGAGAATCGAAGAGAATCGAAGAGAATCGAAGAGAATCGAAGAGAATCGAAGAGAATCGAAGAGAATCGAAGACAATCGAAGAGAATCGAAGAGAATCGAAGAGAATCGAAGAGAATCGAAGAGAATCGAAGAGAATCGAAGAGAATCGAAGAGAATCGAAGAGAATCGAAGAGAATCGAAGAGAATCGAAGAGAATCGAAGAGAATCGAAGAGAATCGAAGAGAATCGAAGAGAATCGAAGAGAATCGAAGAGAATCGAAGAGAATCGAAGAGAATCGAAGAGAATCGAAGAGAATCGAAGAGAATCGAAGAGAATCGAAGAGAATCGAAGAAAATCGAAGAAAATCGAAGAAAATCGAAGAGAATCGAAGAGAATCAAAGAGAATCGAAGAGAATCGAAGAGAATCGAAGAGAATCGAAGAGAATCGAAGAGAATCGAAGAGAATCGAAGAGAATCGAAGAGAATCGAAGAGAATCGAAGAGAATCGAAGAGAATCGAAGAGAATCGAAGAGAATTGAAGAAAATCGAAGAGAATCGAAGAGAATCAAAGAGAATCAAAGAGAATTGAAGAGAATCGAAGAGAATCGAAGAGAATCGAAGAGAAACGAAGAGAATCGAGGAGAATCGAAGAGAATCGAAGATAATCGAAGAGAATCGAAGATAATCGAAAAGAATCGAAGAGCATTGAAGAGAATCGAACAGAGTACAATAGAATAGAACAGAATAGAATGCAGTAGCTTAGAATAGAATAGAACATAGTTTCCCAAACTGTGGGTCGCGACCCCCCAGGGGGGTCGCTGGCCTTCATCCAGGGGGTCGTGAGGGACTGTTGAATAACTTACTGTAAACAGACAACAAATGAGGGAATTTCTATAGTGGGTCGCCGAAAGCACCTCTTCTGGCAAAAGGGAGTCGCGTACCTAAAAAGTTTGGGAACCTATGGAATAGAATATAATAGAATAGAATGCTAGAACGCATTGATTACCACAATCGCTTTAAACTCTCATCCAGTATCGGGTGTCTACAAACTACCTATCATCAAATGAATCAAACGTCACAAAACCAAAACCACAAATTAACCACGAAGATCTCGCTGCTTGTGTCACCGATTGCCACCATATCTCATTCGCAGTGCAAATGGAGCACAACACAATTCAACCCGTGCAGAGATTTTGACTGCATGTGTTCAAACCAAGGGGACGGCATCCTATTTTTTCACTATGGAGTTTGACAGGTTGGATTGTGTCTCCTTACGTGGAGCATAAATTTATGCTCCAGCCAAAATATTCACCAACACAGTCATGAAATTTGAATGTTTACTTTTATACGAGGGATATTGGTGCAAAACGCTTGCATCACATTAGATCTCATAAAAGTGTTAATCATGAAAAAGGAGCATATTTGATAATTTTCAATTTGAGAGTGTCAATGTTTAGGTGAAGTTTTTACAGAGAGTGGGAATTGTTTGTGAAAAGACACACAACACTTCTTTTCGCAAACATTGTTCGCCAAAGTGCGTTTTTTCTTATTTTCTCCCGCTGCTGTATTGAGTGAACGTTGGTATTAGTGAGCTCTGGTTGCGCATGATAAGCGGCAACAAAATCAGATCACCATAGCATCCCCGTGGTTCAAACCGATCCAGACAGAATCCTGTCCTGTCACATCGGTTCCCTGCTGGGATTTTCCAGAAAAAAAAATATTTCCCGCGCTTTCAACCACACATACGACGTTCGTTGACAGTGTTGCTGCATATGAAGGGCCCCGTCTCTTACACGGTCCACAATATTGATTTTAAATATTTAATGGAATTTAAAAGCATATTTCGGATGGTTTCATTTTCTGGTGCCACCGGTGGCGCAGCACTACTCTGGTGGTGGCCAAATTCGGGAAAATATTACCCGAAAGTTGAAAATTTAAAGTCCACCTGTTCCCGGCCTGGGAATCGGATTGAACCCGAAAGCCGCGCCGAAATGGATTCTTTTTTCTGTTGTTGCTGTTGTTGTTGTGATTCTGGCGACACTTGGAATCGTGGGGGATTCGGTTTGGTGAAGAATTGTGTGACTTTTGCTCCGTCCGTGTCCTGTATCGTGCTGAATAATGCCCAAAACATTGGGAATGCTGGTGAGTGTACACGGCGAAAAGGGGACAGGTTGTTTTTATCATTAGGCATTTCTAATTATCGTATAGGTAGAACATAACAACATAATCTACTACAGTAAGGACCCGATTTTGTCAGCCCCATTTTGTGACAAACTTTTTGCTCTCGTTATCTTACGGTCAAATTTTAACCAATTCATCCATGTTTTTCGAATAGTTTTGGCGTTTCAGTCTTTTCGGGGTCAAACGCCAAAACTATTCGAAAGTCTTCAAAACAGTCGTCGTCAATATAGCAATTCATCCATGTTTATCATAAAACTACAACTAAAGAGCAGAACATAGAGGGGTTAAAAGTTTGAAAAATTGTTTAGATTTTCGAGGAGAGCAAAAAATGTGTTCCGAAAAGGGGCTGATAAAATCGGGTCACTTTTGTATATCCATTTATTCGTACATCACTTCTCTTAGGTGGCGTTTTTCTCGCTCTCTCGAAAGAGACGGATATTTTGATCTCGCTTTTGTATGTATGTATCGATCCACGTTATGTCGGGATCCATGCTGCAGCACTCTCGCCGACGCAGCGTAAGCCTCTCAGCACCGTGCGTTGAACCAACAGTTGCAAGCGGTCTTCTAGGACGTCGGTGCCGTACATTGCTGATGACAAAAAGTTTTTTACGTAGATTGGCCATCATCAGTTGTGTATTGTTCGTGCAGTTGAAAATCGGAATTTTTGACACGCGAAAATAGATTTTTCTCCTAAACCGTGTGTCGGACGTACGGCGGGCACAGTGCGCTGGAAAGAGGGCCAGGTCCGCTGTCCAGCGCACTACGTCCGACGTTAGATTTCACGTATGGATTTTGAGAAAATTCGATTGTCGGGTGTGGGGAAACTTCGGGTTTCAACCGCGACGACAATAGTTATCAAGTGAAACGAAATCAACGCCATTTTTGTAGTGTACACTCTCTCCTGAACGGTGGGAAGTGTTTCGCGGGGGAGAGAAGAAAGCGGTCCTCCCCTAAGGGACACAACTTCATATATTATACAGTACCAGTTCAGGATTCGGTTGGCTTGAGCAGACACGTGAAGTGAAAGATCCATTACCTAGCTTCTTGCTACTACTGTTCTACTAGATCTGTGGGGGAAGGGAAAAAGGGGCTTCGGTACAAAAAAGTCGGCTGAGAACTTTCGCCAACAACCCAAGGAAGGAAGGAAGGAAGACAATCATTGGAAGGTGAAGATGAGATTTGGTTGCAGACACTGGCTGGTGCTGGATTGGGGGATTGATTTGGGGATAAAAATAAGTTTCTACAAACACGGAATATGGCGTTGTTGGTTCTGTTATTGTACCAATTATGTAGAGAGTATGTCAGTGATTCTGAGAGATTATTTTCGAAATTAGTCCTGATGAATCCATGCGTGCGTAACACGACGGAGATGTTATTATTAAAATTATAGACCTGTGTATTTCAGGTTCGCAACTTTACTTTGCAGTTACATTATTATAAGTATAAAGAAAAATTCAAATAACTATGTGAAAGCTAGTACCGAACAATAAACTACATTGCAATACCAAACAATACAAATGTCCAAGTCCGTCAAAAATTCGACAATAGAAGCAGACATATTTTCTAGATTTTATACTTATAACATTTCTTCAATGCATTACAACTCATTGGACAACACTGCACTGTTTTCCCTAGTAAACGAAAACGAAAACGCCGAAAAATTGGGAAAGTTGCGCAGTTCAGCTGAGTGCCGGGATGTTTGGGTTTTTGGAACTCCCGTGCGCCATCTGTTATGCAGCAGCGTACCATTTTCGCCTAATTGACTGACGGAGGCTGACAGTGTTGTTTCTGAATAATTTATCAATCTGCTTCCGGCCCTCAATGCCATTACTGCGGGAGTATTGGTACCGGCGGCGTTTCACTATTGCTTTCCTTTGTCTGGTAAATTCATTTGAAAGTAGTTGGAAAAAACAAATTCGTGAAAAAAAATTCTTGATTTGTTGTAAAACAGAATTTTTATAAATGATGGAATATTGATCGCCTGAAAGACATATTTTGCATAGCTTTATGGCCTAAAACTGCTTGAAACAGCACAACAATGATTTTCCGATTACATAGATATTTTGTCAGCCCCAGGTTTCATAAAAAATGTTCATTATCTAATAACAGCAGAACAATTTGAACTTCTACTTCTTCTAGACATGACGTACCTGTTGCAACACAGCCTTCTCGCTAATTACATTATTTGTAATTGAAAGCGAAAATGGTTCAGGCAGTTTAAAACATAACATCTAGTTTTAGTAGTGAACTAATAAAAATAAAATAACATCCAATGGACGACAATCATATTAGTTCATTCTTTCCGAATTGGCATCGTTTTCGCTATAACACAGCGCAACATTTTTTTTGTCTTATGAGCAGACTCAAAATAAAAAAAGTCCTAAATCGAATATTATGACCTATAAATTCAGGTAAGGCTCAAAATTGTAACGTGCTGGAGCAAATCTGAGCCCGGGTTCGGATTCAGCGACTCAAAATCTATCGGAGACACAGCAGTTTGCTCTTGACACAGACCAATAGTCTAGAAATTTATAAATTTTTCTTTCGCTGTGCAATTGATAAAGTAAACAAAACCGAAATCTTCTCATGTCATATGTTTTATACGAGCAAATCATGCTGTAAGCGGTGGCACCAGGAACAGAAATGCCTGGAGGCATTTCATGGAAAATCCCTCGTGTGACTTCTGGTGGAATCCCTAGAGGAACTCTGAGAAGAATCCCCCTAGGAATCGACGAAGATATCTCCTCAACAACTACGGGTTAAATCGCTGGAGAAATCCTTAGAGTAGTTCATGAAAACATCCCTAATTAAATTGTTGGAGGAATCTCTGTATGATTTTTTATAAAAAACTGCTGTAGAAACCCTCACAAGAATTCCAGAAGAAATCACTAGGGAAATACTTGCATAAATCCCTTCTAGAACCCCTATATAAATCTCTGGAGGTAACCTCACCAGAATTCATGGAGAAATCCCTGGAGGTGTTAAAATAATTTCTGGATAATTCCTCGAGGAAACCCTGGGAAGACTCCTGGATGAA